>NW_004949102.1:8196193-8201829 GCF_000317375.1 Microtus ochrogaster | reverse complement strand
ACTGTTTGCACTGGCTGCACTGGCTGCACTGTGCACTGTCTGCACTGTTTGCACTGGTTACACTGTCTGCACTGTTTGCACTGGCTGCACTGGCTTCCTCTGCAGAAGGCGACTTCCAGCTGTGCTCTGAATATCACATTGAGCTTACCAGTACCTCCTTTCACCCTCAGGTAGCCAGGCTCATGGTTCAGCAGCCCTGAATTGATGTCTGTTTCCCACTCTGGGTAACAATTACCCAAAATTCAGCATTGACTTCTATAAAGCTAAGCAGTATTTTCTGCTTCTGTCCCTAAGGATACATTTTGGCAACTTTTGAATTTTATAATCAAGTAAGTGTTCCTTTTGCTTGCCTTGGGGACACATAGCCTAAGTGAGCCTTAACCTGAGTTCTGCTGTTGCTGCCTGATGATGCTGGTCGGGACGTTGGGTGCTTGCTATTGTGCCTGTCTTTCAAATAAGGAGTCTTCTTGGCTTATTTTTTTAAATGAATTCTTATAAATGTAAACATAGTCCCTTCATTTACTGTTCTATCACAATCAGGTGTGTGAATACAATCACAACATTTTTATTACAAACTCTGTTGATAAACATTTATTTCTTGTCTATATGGAGTCAATGTGAATACAACCTTAGAAGCTGGGCAACGGTGGCGCATGCCTTTGATCCCAGCACTTGGGATGGCAGAGGCAGGAGGATCTCTGTGAGTTCCACACCATCACCACATCCTTTGTACCTGGGTCAGAACTTGTAGCGGTCAGTGGTTCTGGGTTGCAGTGTTAATTTGCCTTCGTGCCTGTCTTTTGTTCTTTACTCCGTATTCTTGCTACCAGCTGTCTGTTTTTACACGTTTTGCTGACTTGAAGGGCGTGAAATGGCAAACCCTCCTTTTATTTTGTATTTCCTAACTAATGACATTTCTGGTGGGCATAGGTTATATGTGCCTTTTCCCCCTCTGCTGTGAAATATCGTGTGTTCTGTGGTTTTCTGTTGTAACAAACAAAATACTCAAGAACAGCTTCAAGGAACGATGTTTATTCTATTTTGGCTCACGGCTTCAGAGGGGTCCATGGTCACTTGACTCTGTGTCTGCACTGGTGGGGGAGGGGAGGGGAAGGGAGAGAGAAGAGAAGGGGAGGAAGAAGGGCACACCCCCGGTCACCTGGTGACCTACATCGTCTGGGGGCCAAGTATCCCACACAAGCCTTCGGGGAGATTATCCAAAGCGTGGTATCTGTACATGGTGTCTCTTTGCTATTGGGGTTCCTTTACTTTGGAGGGGGTGACTGGACACTCCCGAAAGGATTTGTTCTTTGTTTACTTCGGATCCTGTGTCCATCAGAACCCATGCTTGGGTATTCGTTCTGATATGATGATTACTCTTCTCAAGTGGCCCACGGTTGGCCATGGCGGGGGTGGTGACAGTCAAGTGAATCCCTCATTTAGCTGGTTTCCGTCTTTTGGACTTACTCTGTGGTTTTTGTTGTCTTTCACTTTCCCTTGCTTCCCGGCATTCCCAGATGTTCCGGGCTCAGCTTGCATGCCTCTCTGTCGGCAGTGCAAGCACAGACCATTTTCTGAGGAGCCCTGGTGCGTGTTCCTGGAGATGACATTAGGCCCAGTCTGGATCAGGGTTGAGCCCTGTTGTTGCTTTGTCCCAGCTTCTAGGTGCTGCCAGGGGACAGAGAACCCCATCTATCTACACATATATTAAACATCTATTAAAACTGGAGCTCGTAATCTGGCAAGATGGTTCAGAGGGTGGAGGTGCCTGCTGCCAAGACTGACAAGCTGAGTTTGATCTCTGGAACCCACATGGTGGAAGGAGAGAAATGATTCCTGCATGTTGTCTTCTGGCCTCAACACATGCCCTGGCCCTGCTTGTCACACAGTAAACAGAAGAATAAGATGTAAAAGTGTGACTTCATACTGCCGCCTCAGGACTCCAGGATTTGCTTAGTCTCTCTCCACTCCAACCCTCCCTCCCTTGTCGCAGCCCTTGACCAGCAGTTTTTGACTAAACCCTGTTTAGCTATGGGGTTGGCCTTTGCTATTTTGATTTTTTTTTTTTTCGAGACAGGGTTTCTCTGTGGCTTTGGAGCCTGTCCTGGAACTAGCTCTGTAGACCAGGCTGGTCTCGAACTCACAGAGATCCACCTGCCTCTGCCTCCCAAGTGCTGGGATTAAAGGCGTGCGCCACCACCGCCCGGCAGGTTTGATTTTGATTTTTGAGACAGGGTTTCTCTGTGGCTTTGGAGCGGTCCTGGAACTAGCTCTGTAGACCAGGCTGGCCTCAAACTCACAGAGATCCGCCTGCCTCTGCCTCTTGAGTGCTGGGATTAAAGGTGTGTGTGCCTTTTTTAAGTGGTAAAATTTTGTTTCACACAAGGGTGTGGGTTAAAGAATTTCAAAGCAATTTTACCTGTAAAGTAATTGAACAGAACGCAGAAAACATGAGCCGGGTTCACCTTGCTGCAAAGAGAAGCTGCAGAGAGAAGCTTCCACCATTCAGCAAGGCCATGTGGTGTAGTTGGAATGTAGCTAGCTTTATTTTCCTAGACGTCATTAGCATCCTGCCTGGCTTATTTCCCACAGTTTGCATCCAGGAAAGCCACGTCCTTGAGGTGCTTGGTTTTGCTTCCCTCCATCACCTCAGTGCTCCAGTTGCCCCAGAAGCCTCTGTAGCCATCCATCTGTTTTCCAGCCCTCTAGCTTAGCCTTTTCATTGTATCCCATAGGTGAACTCAAACGCCGTGTAGCCTTCTGGCGTCTTTCATTTAAAAAACTACATAAATATATATATGTGTGTGTGTGTGTGTGTGTGTGTGTGTGTGTGTGTGTGTGTGTGTATACTCGTCTATATAAACATACTTTTATGTATGTAATTTTATGTATACTTATGTCCGTGTATGCAGTTTAAGCTGGTGTGCTGAGGCGCACTTGCAATCCCAGCTCTCTGAAGAAAGGAGGGTCACAGGGTTAAGGACAGCCCGAACTATTTTAAAAGAAAAATAAGAGCTGGTGCAGCGAGGTGGCGGCTTAGTGGGTAAAGGCGCTTGCTGCCAAGCCTGACAACTGAGTTTAGTCCCGGAACCAGCATGTAGAAGGGGGTCAGATCCTGAGATTGTCCTCTGACCTCATGTGCTGTGTGGTGTGCAATGCGCCTGCACACTCATGCGCACAAACAGAGAATAAAAATGTAGGAAAATAAAGGGGAAAAAGTCTGTGGAAATTGCCAGGTTCCTGGGTTCAATTGTCAGTACTGAAAAAAAAAATCTAGATAAACGGCTAGCCTGTTTTCCAAAGGGCTGACCTAATTTACATTTCTACTGTGTATGGAGTTCACTTCTAACCCTTGCTTTCAGCAACCCTGGTAGATATGTAATGGGCCGTCATAAATTTAATTTGGATTTGCCTCATGATGAATGTTGAGCATCTATGTGTGTTCATTTTCTGCTGATACATCTTTGGCAATTTTTTTTTCTTAAATTTTATTTTTATTCTTTTGGAGGGGTAGGGTCTCACTCTGTGCCCACACTGGCCTCAACGTCTCAGCAGTCCCCTGCCTCAGCCTACTGAGTGGTGGGATTATAGGTGTGTGCATGCCGGCACGCTCTTACCGTTGTTTAGATGTCTTCCCCACTCCATGGGCTTGGCACTCAGTATGCCTGGTGAGAAGGGACAGCTTTGTTTTTCCCAAAGCACCCAGCCAGTCTCTCCCAGTTTTTGCAGGCCAGAAACTGATTTGGAGACATCATTTATTAGGTTAGGGGAGTTCCCTTCCATTCCTAGTTCACTTACATATGACATACAGTCATCCGTCGTCCCCCATCCTCCCCCTTTTCCTCCTCTCTTTAAATTGCAAACAAGAGGGGAGAGATGAGTCAGTGTTAAGAGCACTTGCTGCAGGGAACTGAGTATACTTCCCAACCCAGACAGCTCACAAAGCCTGGCTCCAGGGATCCCGTGTCCTCTTCTGGATGCCAGGCACCTGCACTTACGTGTGCATATACTCACACACACGTACACACAATTAAATAAATCTTAATAAGTAAATTGGGAATAAGATGATCAAAGGTTTTTATTTTGTTAACACGTCAAGTCTTGGTTTGGTTTGGTTTGGTTTTTAACTCTGCGCTATCCATGCCAAATGCCACTTGGCATGGAGTACCGTCATCTTTAGGTGTCATGTTTTTGGTTGACCCTTAGGTAAAACCATAGAGCAGCCACTCCATGGCTGTTGAAGTGACTCGTATGAGGTGAGGATCTCGCACAACTCCTGCGTGTGTAAAATCGGGCGGCCTCTTCGGAAAAATGGTTGGGCAGTTTATCAAGAGGCTAAATACAGAGTTTCCAGACAGCTCGGCATTTCCGCTCGTAGAGAAATGGAAACATACATCCACGTAAAAACATACACACAAATGCTCCTGGAAGCATTGTTCACTGGAGGCTGATGGTCAACATCGTGCAGAGTGAGCAAGGATGAATGAGAAAACACTGTAGAGCTGGCCAGGGAAGTACTGTGAGTGGCGCTGCGGGCTAAAGAGCGGCATGGCCTGTAGCAGGGGTGAAGGAGACAGTACAGAGAACAGCTTGGCACTATGGAGGGTAAAAAAAGCCACATCCCAGGAAATGTCCTGAAGGAGAAGATTCATGGACCGTAGTAGATGAGTGGTTGCCATAGGCAACACGGGAGCTTTTTTCCTGCTGTCTTTAGTGTGAAAGTTGTGTTGGTCCAGCAGGGTTGTTGTTGCTATGGATACCGTTAGTTCACTAGAAGCTGGGGAGTACTCCAGAAGTGCCTGCTCATCTCCCTGCATAGCTATAGGTCTTTAAAAACAGCAACATTATTTTAGATATGTATGTATGTATATGTGTGTATGTATATATATGTGTGTGTGTGTGCGTTTTGCCTGCATATATGTATGTGTATCACGTGCATGCCTTGAGCCCACAGAGACCAGAACCTGATCCTTTAAATCAGCGTTACGATTTACGTTATGATTCGGCGTTACGAATGAACGTGAGCTACCATGTGGGTCTGGAAAATTGAACCCAGTTCCTCTGCAAGAGCAGCAAATGCTCTTATCTGCTGAGCCGTAATCTCTCTAGGGCCTGTATTTTTTTTTCTTGCTCCTAGGAGGCTGCCTTTTTTAAACCCCCCCCCCCCCAGTTTATTCCATTGTTAAAGCCCTTACTGGCATTGTGAGGCAGAGGCGGGGACCTTCTCTGATGTTCTGATTAAGCCCCACTCAGGAAACTGTGGCTTGGGGGTGTGGTTCTTCCCAGTGTTCTTTATTCCTCTTGCGATGTTGGGCTTTAGCCCCTGGAGCATCCTTGTAGCATCGCCATTAGTTTTTAGTTATCCTCTTCTTGTTGGGCATGGTGTTGTGCAGTGGCAGTCCAGCTACTTGGGAGGATAAGGCAGGTTTGACGCTAGCTTGGGCTACATAGTGAGACCCAATCAAAACAAGCTATTTGTTTGGTGGTGTTGTATTTTAGTTTTGTTTTCCTTCTTTCTTTCTTTCTTTCTTTCTTTCTTTCTTTCTTTCTTTCTTTCTTTCTTTCTCTCTCTCTCTCTCTCTCTTTCTTTCTCTCTTTCTTTCTCTCTTTCTTTCTTTCTTTCTTTCTTTCTTTCT
>NW_004949102.1:8133266-8196093 GCF_000317375.1 Microtus ochrogaster | reverse complement strand
TCCTTCTTTCTTTCTTTCTATCTTCCTTCCTTCCTTTCTTTGTTTTTGTGATCAAATCGCAGGTCTTGGGTTCCATCCCCGGCACCACGAAGTTTAAACTAAAATTTCCTTAGCCCTAAAGAAAGACCAGAGTGATGGTCCTGTGGAACCATCTTCAGTATGCTTAGTCCCACCTCCCACGTGGTGGTTTTCCCTGAGCCCAAGCCCAGTGGTCCCTAGGAAGCTAGTTCTCCATCTTCAGCTAGTTGCGTGCTCCTGTCTAGCCTGCTTCTAGATAATACCATGCTGATACCACCCAAGGGTGAACTGCTGCAGGATCGTAGCCTATTGGGGAGAGCAGGTAGGAGAGCTGGAATAGAAAATTCTCCCGGCGGCCAAGACTTTGCCTCGTACATTTGATGTTTTTTACCCGCCAGATCCTGTTTGAGGCTGGTGATGGGGTGAACATGTAACAGCTTCACAGGCAGTATCTGAAAGGTGAAAGCCCGTGGTTTAGAAGGGGCAGGAAAGGAGAAGGAAGCCAGTCTTCATGGACCCTGTGGAATGAGGCTGTGGTTGCACTAGAGTGGACTGTCTGACTCCGTTGGTCCCCAGGGCTCACTCTCCATCACCTCCATCATGGCTGCTTCGTGGGCGCATGACTAAGTGGCACAGTGCAGGCAGGAGGCTAAAGCGCAGACGTTCTCGATGCGTGTGTGCTCCCTGGCAGCATCTAAGGAGTCCCCACATGTCTGTCAGACGCCTTCCTCAGAGCAGTAACAGACAGACACGGAGCATGCTTAGCTGTGAGCAAAGTATGGAGCACAAAGATCCGAAGACGTACTTGTTGCATTAACTCTGCCTGCTACTAAATAATAAAGCAGGAGGAATAGGGATGGGACCCGAGAGGTTCCCTGCCAGGCTCAGTCCAGAAGGAAATGTAGAGCACTTAACAGGCAGTGTCCCCAGAGACCCCAACTCTCAGAAATGAATCTGGCCTCTATTAGTCACAGAATCAGTAAAAAGTTGCTTGATGGTGGACCAATGGCCTTCCCGGGTTACTTCAGAGGAGGATTGACGCTGTTTCTGACCTACCTCCAGCATGCAGTAACGATGCCAGTGTTTAAACTGAGTTGATTATGAGATTGGAAACAGAGTCCTGCCTTTTGCCTGCCTTCTTTCGTCCCTGTTGCTGCGAGAAAGTGCCCTGACCAAAAAGACACTTAGGAGGAGACAGTTTTTTTGGCTTACGTACAATTCTAGTTAGGATGTGTACCTTGGAGGGAAGTCGCGGTGCCAGGGCCTTGAGGCAGCTTGTCACCGCATCCGCAGTCCAGAGCAGCGAGGAATGAAGGCCCCCTTGCTTTCTGCTTGCTGTGGCGCGCTAGATGAAAGCCAGCTTCCTCCCGTCTCACATAGCTGGGGACCTCCTGTCTAGGGAATGGTGCTGCCCACAATGGGCGGTACCTTCCTTCATCAATTCATCGTCAAGACGGTATTGCACAGTCATGCTTGCAGGCCAACCTCACCCAGGCCACCTCTCAACGGAGGCTTTCTTAGAGCGTTCTAGGTTGTGGCAAGATGACATTTTAAACAAGCTGTCACAAGCTTGTGGCGGGATATGGGGGAATAATTGGGAGGTAGAACCGCAAGCTCTCAGAGCGACACGTTCAAGTCCTTACCACGAACCTTGTGAACGTGATCCGAGGCATGCAGTCTTTCAGGTGTAATCAGACTGTGATGAAATCACACGAGCAGGGCAGGCTTCACTAGCATACCCAGGGGGCGAATGTTGGCTCGGTACCCATGAGGCTTTGGTTTGGGACTCCAGGGCCCCCCCCAGAAAACCGAGGCATACAAGGAAAATAGCCGCGTGTTGATGGAGTCACAGAAAGAACCACAGTGACACAGCCAAGGAGTGCGAAGAATTGTGAGGAGAAGCAAGGGAAGATTTTCCTCCAGACCTTCATAGGGAATATAGGGCTGTCGGCTTCAGGCCTCTGGAGCTGGGGGCGGTACCCTTATGTCCCTACGAAGCTGCCTTTAAGAGAAGAACTTGTGCTCCCCTGGAGGTTCGTGTCTGTGGGGGCACTGACTCCTGGCAACTCCATAAGCCGTGGTGTTTAGCAGCATCATTCAACATAGCTCTCACAATTATTTTTGTTTTAACATTTATTTGTGCTTGCGTGCACGCACTCGTGTGTGTGTGTGTGTGTGTCACACATTTGCATGTGTGTGTGCATGCATGCACACGCACACGCTGTTAGAGGAGAACTTGCAGAAATTAGTCCTCCTTCCGCATGACTCTCTGGAATTAAACTTGGGTCATCGGGCTTGGCAGCCTTCTTGTTGGACCTGCCCACACACTTTGGTCTTTAAGAATACACGATGCTTAGCTACTGTTCTAAAAACCCTTTGGCAGGCTGTGTCGATTGCCATACTGGTCTTCCTGCCAAGAATATCAAATTACATACATCTTTCCCCTGGAAATTCTATTCTGTCCCCTACACTCGGGGAAGTTGGTTCCCACCCTAAATGGAATCGGTGTCTGACTAACGTACCTGGCCAAGGAGGAAGAGGCACACCGAAACTCTACATTATGCTAACAGTGCTCTCAGTTCTATAAAACCCAAGCCACCGTCAGTTTTAAAATGCAGAATTAGCCAGGCATGGTGGCTCATACTTGGAATTCTGGCATGTGGGGGGGCTGAGACAGGAGAAGGGTCACCATGAATCCCCCGCCAGCTTGTGCTGCAGAATGAAGCTGTCTCCTAAAAATTAAAATTGAAAAACAAAGTCATCAAAAGAAAGAATAGTTATTTCTTGAACCACTTAGAAAAAAACCAAAACAACTGTGAAGTCACAACAGACAGATGATTACACTCTGTCTGCGTTAGAGAGACCCGATAAGATGCTCATCTCAGAACACACGGCAAGTATTGCCGAAGCTGTGCTATCTGAACCATCAGGGAACACAGTTAGAGTGCAAGTGAGCAGGGCAAACACGATGAAAAGCTCATCCCTGTGTGTACGCGGTGCTGGGGTCAAATCTTTATGGTGCGTTTGCATGTGTGTCCGTCCATGCAACCTCCGGTGTAGGTCCTTGCCTTGGAGAGTCCCCTGTTCCCACCGCCCATCGCACTGTGAGAATGATGTGATTATAGACAAATGATATCGAATCCAGCTTTCCGTGGATTCTAGAGAGCCACACTCGGGTCCTCGTGCTTGTGGGGCATCTCTCCAGCCCCTCCAACTGAGACTCTCAATTAACACTAATGTCTCTTTCCAAGACTTCGGATTTCTCCTTGTACAACTGTTCTTAGGTGTTCTTGGTGATGCAACCATCCTTTCTACTTTGTCTTTATATAACAGGATGTTCCCGGCTGCGTGCCTTGGGCCAGCATATGGAATGCAGGGTCTCTGGTTGGGTACCTGTATTGATAAATCGGTCCCGATAAAAAAATTGTCACCTTTCATTTATCACCCTCGTGTGTATTTTGGGAGCCCAAAGCAAGGTAGGCATGGCCTTGCCAGACAGGAAAGCGGTTGAATCTACTGAGATGGGAATGGATATCTGGTTCGTTTCTCTGCAGCACTGTGTGTCAAGGCTGGTTTCGATTCTAGAGACCAGATGACGTGGAGGTTAGGTAACCCAACACTGGGATTCGGTAGCCCCAGGACCAGTCTTTTGTCTTTCATCCTTCTCAACTCTTCAGCCACCAAATGAATCTTCCTTTGCATTTTGAAGGCCTCTGGCTTCTATTCTGTGTGTTGGCGGGGCGCTTTATGGAATTAGTTTGGTATTCTCTCATGTTAGTTGGTGGTTTTCATTGGGGAGTCATTGATCCCTCAAAGGAGCACATGGCAGTATCTGGGGGCGTTTTCAGTTGTTAGGGTTGGAAGTGTGTTAATTCTGTCTAGTGGCCAGAGGCCAGAGATGTTGCTCGAGTGTGCTAATGCCCAGGGTGACTGTCTACAACAGAAGAATCCAGTTCAGAACATCTCTGGTTCAGATTGAGAAGCATTTTCCTGTTTGCCACTGTAAGAAGTCTCTCTTGGTCAGCGTTCTCTTGCTGTGAAGAGACAGTAATGACCACGGCAACTCTTAGAAAAGAAAGCATTGAACTGGGGCTTGCTTATAGTTTCAGAGGTTAGTCCACTGTCATCATGGCAGGGAGCATGGTGGCATGCAGGCAGACAGATAGGGGGCTACATCCTGACCTGAAAACACACACACACACACACACACACACACACACACACACACACACAGCCTGGGGTGGGTTTTTGAAACCTCAGAGCTCACTCCCAGTGACACACTTCCTCCAACAATGCCGTACCTCATCCAATAATGCCACAACTCCCAATCCTTCTCAAATAGTGGCACTCCGTGGTAACTAAGCATCCAAATGTATGAGTCTGTGGGGCCATTCTTGTTCAAACCATCACAGAGGGCCAAGTCTGCCTCTGTAGCTCTTAAATTCCCGGATCCCCACTGATGCTGCCACCTCCTGAGCAGTGTCAAGTTGATGGAGCTATCAGTTGCTTTCTGAACGGCAAGGAGGGACATCCCCACTGTCTAGCACCTGTGGGGCTGGGAGGAAGGTGCCAGTGGATAAAGTGGTAGTTGTGCCAACATGAGGAACCACTTTAACCTTGCTGGTAATTCAGGGCTGGGGTAGGAGGAGCAACCTGCCTCTTCACCCCTCTGGCTTTACCCCGTCCTGGCCAGGCAGAGAGCTTCCACAGGTACTCAAGACAGGGGACCCTGCACACATGAGCATGCATGTATACACATACACGTATATACCGCACACCCCCTCCCATCCCCAATATGGCTCTAGATTTGTTTGTAGTGGGAGAGAGTTGAAGCCGGTCTCAAATAGCCCAGACTTTCCCTGAACTCATTATGTAGCCAAAGATGGCCCTGCACGCCTGATTTTCCTGCCTCCTCTTGCCTGCTAGGGTCTTGCCTGTCTTGTTTTTGCCTTTAGTTTAGCTAGTTTTATTTTTAAAACCAGGATCTCACTGTGTACGTAGCCCAAGTGGAAGCTGGCTCACCATCCTCCTGCTGCAGCCTCCCCATTGCTGGGGCTGGAGGTGTGCACCACCACACCTGGGTCGGCTGACTTTTTTTTTTAATAATAATATAACATTCTGTTGTGTGTGCTGTGCCTTCAGTCATATATGGCAGTTGGTCCCACCAATGCCACTTCACCTACCGGACTCCCATCCCCACCACACTTAATACCTCCGTCTGCTTCCCAAGAAAAAGATGTAAATGACAGAGACCGGGGTCTTGTGTATTGACGGAGAGACATGCCCTCCTCCTGCCTGCTCAGCCACACTTAGCCCTGCAGCAGCGACTTGCTGCTCACTGGTGTCACCTCACCTTGCAGGGCTCTTTGCACGTGAGCACAGCCTCCTGACGCCGCCATTGTAGCCAGGTTCATGCCCCGTGCTTTGCAACTGACAGCATGCTTGTGGATCCAGAGGCTATGGTGGAAGCTGGCAGGCCTGGCATTGTCAGTCTGTAAGAGGAAACACATGCTGTTCCTGACCATCCTCACTAGTGGGGACTCGTCCCAACAGACGTGTAGGCTGGCCATGCACGACACCCCAGCCTTCCCACTGCTCATGGAAAAAAGCCGGGAGTCAACACCCTTCCCCCAGCCCACCCCCTCCCTCTCCCCAGTTTTCTTCCTTACCCTTGTGGACACACTGGCTTGATGGAAATCCAGTCCCGAATAAAACCTCTGCTTGCTTCTAATCTCCACAGCTCTGTGCCAATGGCTACCAGTGGTTTCTCTGGGTGATTGATAGACTCCCCTCTTGTCTTGTTACCTTCCGATCCCATTCTACATGGTGAAACTAGGGGTGTTTCACCCTGTGCAATGGCTTCTTTTTTACATGTCAATAAGATTAGAACTCAGGTCGCATTTGATCTAGGATATAGTTTTTTTTTTTCTTTCCTTTTTGAGATGGGGGGTTTCACTATGTAGCTCTTTTCCTTTTTGAGACGAGGTCTGAATGTATAGCTCTGACTGACATGGAGCTATAACGCGAAGAGAACCTTGCTGTGTTCTCAGAACTGTCTGGTGGGGGCAGCTCGCTCCCCCGAGGGCCCATGGTTCTCAGCTGCGCCCCCCCCCCCTGCTCTAAGCTCCAGGCACATCCCTTAGTCCCGTCACACTCTGCCCTGTCTTCTCCTTTGAAGATACTTGTTCTCACAGCATTCTTTTTAGCTTAATGGTCAATGGAGGGCAATTTGCTGTTACTGTGTAGCGATGCATTTCCGTGTCAGGGTGACAAGGGCTGGATTGTTTTGGTCAGTTTTAAGCGTCAGCTTGACAACACAGCTTAGAATCATCTGGGAAGGGTATTAATGAGGTAATTAATGATCTCAATCAGGTTGGCCTAGTGGGCATGACGTGTCTGAGGGAGATTATCTTGACTGTTAGCTGATGTAGAAGACCCAGCCTATTGTGGGATGCACCTTTCTTCGGGCAGGGGTCCTACACAGTCTACTAAGCGAGCAAGGACCCATGCTTTATCCTCCTGCTTCCCTGATATAATGAACCAGAACCCCATTTATATCCATAACAAGCCCTTATTATCCCCAGAGCTGCTTTTGGTCAAGGTGTCTTGGTTTTTCGAGACAGGGTTTCTCTGGTGTAGCTTTGAAGCGTGTCCTGAAACTCATCCTATAGGCCAGGCTGGCCTCGAACTCACAGAGATCCGCCTACCTTTGCCTCCCAAGTGCTGGGATTAAAGGTGGGCGCCATCACTGCCTGCCTGGCTATGGTGTCTTATCACAGCAGGAGATACAAAACCAGGACAGCTGCCTGTCCTGTCATCCCCACCCCCCCACTCCCTCCCGCCACCATCCCGACCCTCTCCGTTTTCATGTCCTTATTCATTCTTCCTGAAGTTACTGCGTCTGTCATTCAGCTGTTCTACCTTCAGGCCATCTCCCTGGGGTTGTGGATTCTGGTCTTACTCAACATAGGTCACCACAAAGCCCTGCCGTGTAACAGTGCTCTCAATATACATTCTTTTAAACCAGTTAAAAGCATTTATTCCTTGCCCTGCCCCCACCTAGGTTAAGCTGCCGTGCTAAACAGCCAGGCACACCACTTCCTTGGCCCAGCCCACAGTGGGACCGTGTGAGCGGTTTGTGTAACTGTTGCTGGTCATCCATTTGTCCTCTCAGGCCGTGCCGTCCCTGGAAAGGCTATGTGGCTCTTTTCACTACTTGCTGCAGAATCAGGGTGGGCAGGGCAGGACAGCAGAGCCAGTGGTGGACTTGAGGGGCTATGTTACTGTAGACTCTCGTGAAGGATGCAGGCTTCAGCAAGGCAGATGTTAGAGATGGGTGGGGATGGGGGGGCTGATGCATCTGGGGGCGAGCTCGAGAAGCTCACAGACACGCTGGCCAACACCTGGTTTGATTCCGTGTTGTCTTCATCAACAGCAACCGAGAAGGTCGTGCCTACTACAGGGCAACCTGAAGTCAAAACAACTGTTTCTGTAGACCAGAGTAACCAAGGCCCTTCGACAACAGCGGCTACGGCTAGCACAGTATTGACAAAAGCCACAGCTGTTAACTCAGAGACAGTTCCATCTTCTCCAACCCAGACAACCACGGCTCCTTCACCCAGAGAAGCAACGGTGCCAGGCCAATCTCCAGGGCCTACTACTACATCGCCCCCAGGCTCCGCTGACAGTCCAAGTGTTGACTACAGTGGCTCCCAGAGTAACAAAATGAACACAGGAAGGCCACCCAGTAATAGCTCCGAACAGCCAGTCCCCTCCGGAGGCAAGAGCAGTGACAATGTCACCACAGCCTCGCCAGCCACTCAGGGGAGTGACCAGATCACCACTCTGGCTTCCCAGACTCCCGACCCTTTAGTGGCCGCCACGTCTTCTCTTGCCTCCACCACAGTCAGCACAGCAAGCCCTCACTCGCCTCTCGCCACTCCTTCACAGACCACAGGAGACCATTCTACCGTTGTTCTCAACAACAGTTCTGGCCCTGTGTTCAGCCCTCCTGACTTCTCTGTGTCCCCAGGGAAAACTACCATGCATGGTAAGTCATTTCTTGGCATTTTTGCTTTTGCTTTTTTCCTTTCTCTTCTTTTTCTCTTTCTTTTACTTTCTCTTCTTCCCTTTTTTAAAAAATCTTTTTTTTTCCTTTTGTTTGTTTGCTTGCTTGTTTTTGAGACAGGGTTTCTCTGTGTAGTCCTGGCTGCCCTGGAACATGCCCTAAAGAACAGGCTGGCCTTGAACTCAAGAGACTGTCAGCCTCTGCCTGCCAAGTGCTGGGATTAAAGGTGTGTGCCACCATGCCAGGCTGCTTTTGTTTTCCTTAAGAAATAAGAAGGGCTGGAGAGATGGCTCAGTGGGTAAGAGCACTGGCTCCCTCTACAGAAGTCTCAGCACCCACATGGCAACTAACAACCATCTGTAATCATTTGATGCCCTCTTCTGGCAACCTTGGGTACTGCATGCATATTGTCCATAGACAAAACTGCAGGTGAAACACAACATAAATCTTAAAAAAGAGAGAGACTTGACAGTACATTTTCCCATAGTGGATTTTAGAGGTGTATGCTGAATTTTAAACATTTTGTGTGTCTTCTGTCTTCATCAGCCCTAGCCATGGGCTCCTTTTCTTTTTAGCAGCAACGGAGGTTAACAATGCGTAGATTCAACCAAGCCAGAGCCTATATGGTTGTGGTGACAGGAGCTTGGAAAACTAGAACAATGCTTCTCAGATCTGTTTGATAGGAACACAGTGTAAGAAACATGCTTTTAAGTAAGTAAAAACAAATAAATAAAGGCGGGGGGCATGGCCCAGTGAGGAAGAGCACTTGCTGTCCAGTCTGATGACCTGAGTTGGAGCCCAGGGACTGACCCCTGGAGACTCGCTTGCTTGCTCTCAGGACTTGTGGTATGCTATGTGTGCTGCTGTTTGCTATCCTCCTCCCCTCCCTTTCTCTTTCCTCTCCTCTCCTTTCCTCCCTTTTCTGAGACTGGCTGACCTGAAGGGGACTTGCTATGTTCCTGGAGGCCTGGCCTCAAACTCACAGAGATCTGCTTGCCTCGGCCTCGCAAATGCTGGGATCAGAGGCGTGCAGCACCACACCCGATCTTGTTTCTACCTCCCTTTTACTTATTTCTAAAGCGCCAGTCTTAACCAGGGGCATTAATGTCAGAATTGATGGCCAGCTCAGTTTCTGCGCTTGAGCCTGTGCACTGGTAGACAGTGGCCACACCCCGCGGCGGGGGGCACAGACTGAGAGGGACATCTGTTCGAATCCTCCACACTTAGACTTGTGCCATGTGACCTTGGATGAACCAGGAAGCCTAGGTGGCTTTGCTGATAGTTAGGGGCTGTGACGTGCCAGGCTAAAGGAGCCAGTGCCTTTGGAGCACAGCGCAGCTCCTCCCACAAAGCAAGTGCCCTGTGGATGTTAGCGCCATCTGTGCCGCCACGTCTGCCTCCTATTCCTCCATAGTCACTGGCTTCAGCTTGGGAGAACTGTGAAGCCAGGAGAGACTGCCCTTCCTTGGCGGGTACAGCCGGTCTCCTCAGCCTTTACTCTGTCTGTTACAGCACCGCTGGGCTCCTCCAAAGGGACTCCACCCACCACCATCCAGACGCCAGGAGTCTCCACATTGCCTGTATCCACACCACGGCAGACTACAGGGTCTCCCGTGGGAACCGAGACCGTGCCGACCGCTGAGGAGTTCACCCAGTCCAGCTCTCACTGGCCTCCAACAGCCCCTCAGGGCCCCAGCACAACCTCTCTCCCCTGGACTTTGAGGAATTACAAGGTAATTTCAGCAATAGATGGGATAAGAAAGCCAGACTCAAGAGCCCCATGCAGGGCCCCGGCTTGGCACTTCCTGTCTCTTTTCCTGTTCTAACTCGGGCTTTGGGAACAGCTGGGCAGCCAGGGATCTTCCTGGCTCTGAAACTAACCAGCCATGCTCACACCTTGCCATGTGCCCTTCTCCTCTGCCACTCAACCCTCACGGAGGGGAGAGTCAAAGGTCAGCTGACCCTGTGCCTAAACCTTCATCTTTTGACCTCTTCCAGCTAAAATGTGAAGCCCCCATGATGCCCAGTGAGGAATTACTCATCCTGAATCTCACCGGAGCCAGCCTTTGTGTGAGTATACTCATCTGAGCCCCAGCCCAGCCCTCTGTCCCACCCTGGTCCATGAGCTCCTATGTCAGCCTGTCCTGTGCACACAGGACTGTCCCAGGCCCAGAATAGGTGCAGTCCCTCGGCTTTTGACATCTCAGGTGGACTGAGAGTCGGGAGACCCTGGCTGCAGTTGTGTGTGTGTGTGTGTGTGTGTGTGTGTGTGTGTGTGTGTGGTATTGGTAGGTTTTACTGGGCCATGTAGCTCAGGCCTATAATTCCAGCTACATTATAAGCTAAGGCAAGAGGGCTAAAGTCAAAGCCAACCTTGACTATAGCCATTCCTCGTAATTTAATGAAACTTTTTCTCTTTAAAAGTAACAAGAAAGCTAGAGATAAAGATTTTGGCAAGCAGGTACAAGGTCCTGGCTTTAATTTCCAGTACCTCAGAAAAGAGTTAATCTGTCCTGAGTGTGGGTTCAGATTTCCTGGTCCCCCGTGTATCCGTGTAAGAGGGTATAGCAATGTGTACAGCTCCTCCACACTGCCAGTGTTCTGGGCCCACAGTCTTGGTTGGGCTGCACAGTGCACAGACCTGCTCCTTGGTAGACGTGGTGCCTGGCTTATTGCTGCCCTCTACTGGCCAATGCCAATTTTTGCAGCCACTTCTCGAAGCAAGAACTGAAGAGGAGACCTGGGCTTTGCTATTGTCGCCTCCCAGTTCTGTTGTGCTGACACTCATGGAATAAACTATGGGAGCATGCATTTGGCCATTAGAGGTTTAGAAGAAGCAGTGTTTTCCCCGGTTGAGCTTTGGAGAGAAGGGCAGGACTAGTGTTGAAACTGCCCCTGAGACAATGTTTCAGCTAAAGTCCTTACAGTAACCTCACCATCAGCCCCGACCTTATGTTTCTGTGTTCTTTATGCTTAGGTCTGTGTAAGCAACCCAGTGGACACCCCCAGAATTCCATAATGCCTTACTTTCCCTTACAGCCTGTTTCTGTCCATAGCCTTAGCCTATACATGGGAGCTGGGACATTATTTGTTTTGTTTTGTTTTGTTTTTTCTGTTTTGGAGAGAACTGTGTGGCCTTTCCAACTGAGTACAATGGACAAGAGGCTAGGGAGCAGCAGGTTTTTTATTTTTTGTTTTGTTTTTGTTTTTCGAGACAGGGTTTCTCTGTGGCTTTGGAGCCTGTCCTGGCACTAGCTCTGTAGACCAGGCTGGTCTCGAACTCACAGAGATCCGCCTGCCTCTGCCTCCCGAGTGCTGGGATTAAAGGCGTGCGCCACCACCGCCCGGCCGAGCAGCAGGTTTAAATCCATGGATTGCGGTTCTCCCCTGGCACTGGTGGGCTTCCGTACACTGATTTATCCCACTCCCAGCGGAGGCATGACCATGCAGCCACTGATTCCAGAGCCGCAGGGAGGAAAGGGAACATGGGAGAGGTGGCGTGACCCGCAGACAACATGTACAGGCTGGGGGAATGGAAGCCTAAGCAAGGGGGAGAAAATAAGCAGGAATATACTAGTCGATCCCTGGCAATGCAGGAGTGGTGCCAGTGAAAATGACGGGAGAAAGGGGGTGGCCCCCAAGCCCAAGCTGTTGTCATCACCTTTGCTCTCTCTGCCCAATAGGAAGGGAACCCTCCAGATGAGAAACTCGTGGAAATGCTGTGCCACTCGGTCAAAGCCTCCTTCAAGCCAGCTCAAGATCAGTGCACTCTGCAGCTGGCGCCCATTCTCGGCAGCCGGGCAGTGGCAGTGAAAAGAGTCACTATTGAGAGTGAGTGGACGGGGAGGGGACCCTAGCCTGTGTGGGCGGGAGGAGGGCAGAAAGATGGTCTGGCAGAAAGATGGTCTGGGGGTGGGGCCAGGAACCATCCCAGAAGACCCGAGGGACTGACTGGGATAGATGCAGGACACCCTCCTCTTGGGTACCCCCTCTACCCATCCCATAGCACTCTGGGCTGGACCCTGGAGACAGCGGTCTCTCCTTCTTTCCCACAGCGAAGCTTCCTCCTAAAGTCGTGTATGAGCTATTGAAGGACAAGTGGGATGATCTGAGAGAGGTGAGGAGTTTGGTCCTGCACGGTCCTAGGTCCTCTGATGTCCTCTGATGGAGAAGCTCCTTTATCACTTAAGCCTCTGGAAGAGAGGACCATTTGAGTGGGCAGAGTGGGTGGTGGGATGGGGGGCAACAGACCCAGATGGATGGGGTGGAGACAAGAGGCCCGGACTCTGTTTTCTGCTCCTCAAGTTCTCTTTGGTGGCTAGGCTGGAGTCAGTGACATGATGCTGGGGAGTGAAGGGCCACCGGAAACCAACGAGGACCGCTTCAGCCTGCCGCTCATCATCACCATTGTCTGCATGGCGTCCTTCCTGCTGCTTGTGGCTGCCCTCTACGGCTGCTGTCACCAGCGCATCTCCCAGAGGAAGGACCAGGTAGGCGTTTTCCTGCTCAAGCCAAGGAGCAACCAGCCTAGTGAAAACTCTCCTTCAATCCCTCCATAGCGAGTGGGCCTGGACCCTTCTGACTCCTGTCCCCACTCCTGTCCCTACTGCAAAACCAGCCTGTCTCAAACACTGGAGACTCCTTGTGGTGGCCAGAGCAGAAATACTGGCTTTAAGCCCTATCTCTGTCCATGTCCTGTGTGCCACTTTCAGCCTATAGCCTTGTCATCAGCACAGAGGGGAGCTGCTCGGGAGATTAGGGGTATCTATGGACTTAGGCAAGTACCCCTCTAACCAAAACCTCTTTCGCCTGACCTGCTGGAACCACCATCTCCTCTGATGTGGTGGCGTCTATCTGTAACCACAGTACAGGTGCTGAGGCAGGAGGATCACAAGTTTGGGGTCAGCCTAGGCTACACAGTGTGACCTATCTCATAAACAAAGCTGCCAATATTATAGTGCCATTCGACTGTGAGTCTCAACCCGAGCCGCACACTACTGGGAACATGAAGAAAGTTCCTGGACCTAGTGACTTTATACACCAAATGAGGCATGCATGAGTGATGGCAGTCTGTATCCATGGCCACAAACTATTGCCAGGCTGCCCCGCTGCCACTTGCAGCGTGCACGACAGAAAGACCACCATGTTCATCTTCCCCATTTGGGAAGTCCTGCCAGTTGGTCTGAAGGCGCTTTCTTTCTTTCTTTCTTTCTTTCTTTCTTTCTTTCTTTCTTTCTTTCTTTCTTTCTTTCTTTCTCCTTCCTTCCTTCCTTCCTTCCTTCCTTCCTTCCTTCCTTCCTTCCTTCCCTATCTTCTCTCTCCCTCCCTTCCTCCCTCCCTCCCTCTCTCCCTCCCTCTCTCCCTCCCTCCCTCCCTCCCTCCCTTCCATTCTTCCTTCCTTCCTTCCTTTTTTTTCTGTCTTGTTTTTATTATGGAGTGAGAGGTGCTTGGAGGGATGGAGAGAAAAAAGAACTTAAGGACAAACCATCTTCAAAAATCTCTCCCCAATGATGTCACAGATTGCCACGGGAATGAAGGTTGATAATTATGAGAGATGGGGAAGGGTTTGTGCGATGGTCATGCCTGGAGCCAGGGTGCCCTCCAGAAGCATCTGCCCCCAAAAAGGAGCGACAGGGATTTACTTTAGCCAACTTGAGGTCTCTGGGTAGAATGGGGACGTATGTTTCGTATTAACGCTCACAGCTATTAAAAAATTGCCTTCTTCCTTGGGTCTTTGTCCCCACTCTAGCAACGACTCACAGAGGAGCTGCAGACGGTGGAGAATGGTTACCATGACAACCCAACCTTGGAAGTGATGGAGACCCCTTCTGAGATGCAGGAGAAGAAGGTGGTCAACCTGAATGGGGAGCTGGGGGACAGCTGGATCGTCCCTCTGGACAACCTGACTAAGGATGACCTGGACGAGGAGGAGGACACACATCTCTGATGAGTCTGCCGGCTAACCAACAGCACTGCGGAGCTCCAGACCACCCAAAGTGCCATTTGGACAGGGGGAAGCTTCCCACTGGAAGAGGGAGAGACTGCGGAGGGAGAGTGGACTCCGAGGCTTGCCTCCTCCCAATCCCCGAAGGGCCTTAATTTTTCCCTTTTCAAGCTCAACAAGTCACATTCTGTCCAGTTTCCTCGTGTAAAATAACCACCCCACTTGTGCCTGAACCCAGAGCCGCTGGAAGGCGAGAGGAAGGTGGAGAAAGCCACGAGAGGGGCTTTGGGGGAGCCTCTAGTGGTGACATCCTCTCGTCTCAGAAGTGAGGTGACAGAGACGGAGAGGTCAGATGAATTGCACAGGGGTCACACAGCCATTTGGTGTCAAAGATTGTTTCCCTAAATGGTGCGGGACTGCACCGTATCATGCCACTGTGTTCCTTTGTGCTTCTTCCCAAGGCAGGAGGGTGGGCTGGAGTGAGAAACAGGCCATGGTGGTCTTAAAAGGACAGGCCCCAAGTTCCCATGTCCTATAATACGGCCTCCACTAGCTTGTTGTATCCCAGCTCCCATGACTCAGCCTTTAGTCCCACCACCTCCCAGGGCACGGCTTTGAGCCTCCTGTGCTGGATTCTGTTTCCTCTTTCTTTTGCTTAGTGAGATTGGGACTTAGCACACACAGGCCTCACCACCCAGTGGCGCTCTGCGAAGAGGTGGATGGGCAGGCAGAGGAAGGGAGCTCATGCCCAGAAGGCTTCCTCATGGCAGCTGACCGTGTACTGACACTGGCTCATCACCCAGGGCGCTCCTTCTAGAAGATGCGCCTCAAGATGCCTTCCGGCCTTCTGCTCCCACTAGGGACAAATCTGCAGTACCTACTGAAAGCAAGATGTCCTCTATCTGTTTCTCACTGGTCCACTGAAGGGGTGGTCCCCAAAACCCAGAGTCAGAGCAGTGGTCTAGGGACAGACACAGCTGGGGACCCTGACTGGTCCCTGACTGGCAAACATGTCTCAGTAGACAATCAGTCTAAAGTACCAGGTGTTAGCGTTCCACGGGAAGCTCGGGGACTTGTCAAGCTGCTGAGCATTGTGCTGTGTGTGCGCGTTTAGTCCAGCTGCCCACCACCCAGGGCCAAAGCTCAGGCACTGGAGACGCTGTTAGCTGTGTCACCCTCCTTCGCCATGGAGAAAGGCGGGCCCAGAACATGCAGTTTTAAGGTGCCTCTGCCTCTGCCCACTCTCCCAGCACGGAGCCAGGCTTTTGTTTCCTGTGGTCTTGGTGGCACCCCAGCTGTCCTGTTTCTGGTGGCATCTCAGGGAGGCACAAAGCCATGCCTGGTACCTAGCACAGGATTTTTACAAGCTCAGCTGTCAAGCGGCCATGTAAAAGGCTGCTGAGGGCAGGGACTAGCAAGGTTTCATCTGGCCTTCTGAGAAGCTGGAGTCTGTGGGGAACTTCGAACTTGGTCTGTTTTGTTCTTGGGCACGAATTCCCATGATCCACTGTTTGTTCTGGAGAAGCTTAATTTTAAAAGGAGCTAGGGGGAGGACAGGCGTCCTCTGCCTAACTCCACCTTGACAGCCATCACCCTGTGCTATTCCCTAGGGAGAAAAGGCTATCAAATCAAGGCAGGCTCAGTGAGTCTCCCAGGCGCTGGAAAGATGCTTCTCTCAGATGGCAGGGGAGGGTAGAGAGCAGTGCCAGGGAAATTAAGGCTTTTTGTCACCAGAGGGTTCGCTCTGTCATAGTCTGTGTGAGAGGCTACTTCAGGGTCACAGTCACTGGGACAAGGCATTTGATAGACAGAAAATTCTCTTTCTGCAAAATGACCAATATTGCAACCCCACAGCCTCTCAACTACAAGATTAGAAAAAGGCTATCTGGATTGGAGGAATGGCCAGGCTGCTCCAGAGCTCCTTGTTGTGTGTCCAAACTGTGTTGCCTTTTAGCACTGGTATCTGGCCTCAGCTTGTTCTTACTGCTGGGACAGCTGTTCAACAAGACACAGTGCTAGCATCTATAAACGTCATCTTCCTTTGTTTTTACTGGGCTTTTAGAGCTGTCAGTTAATTCAGAGTCTCTGGCCGAGAAAAGGAAGAGGAAGGGCTCTCAGCAAGACTGCATTCAGCTGTACCAAAGAGAAATCAGAACTCCTCACTCAGTGACAGATGGTTTTCCCAGCTGCAAACCCAAGGGCCTGGTGATTCTGACTGACCAAATCCAGTGGCGGCGGCGGCTGCTGCTCCGTGAGGTGGAGAGAAACAGCTAAGCAGTCTGCATCACAGGCAGGACCCAGGCTCATCAGGGAGACTCAGGCCTTCAGGCTTCCTCGATAGAGGGAGCTAGCAGGCATCTGGAGCCATTTTATTTTATTTTTTTTTATGTTTTATTTTTGCCCCCCTTTGGACAATACACTGTTGAAACTTTGAAAAATGAATTGAAGTTGAAAGGATATATACATATTTTTGACACTGTAAATCCAAGGGCCACATGTTTGTTTACCCTGTTCTACTTTCAGAAAGTAAATTTTGGGAAAACATTTGATAACTAAGAGCCTTTTTTTTCTCTCAACAAGAACGTAAATGTCTATTTAGTAGAAATGACTTTTTAAAAAGGAAAAACAAAACAGGCTGGTAACAAAAGTATTTACCTTGTAGATAGGGCATTTTAAGTTTTAAGATGTGGTCCTTGCTCCTCCCCAGCCAAGTCTTAATCCTACAGTAGTATGGGCTGGTGTTCACAATGTGCTTATGGCTGACGGTGACAGGGAAAAGGTTTGGGAGACACAGTTCAGTCTTTCTACAGGAAAACACATCCCAAGCCACAAAGTAAGCAAATGGCTCAAAACCAACCCAGGGACAGGACAAGATTAAAACAGGCATCCCAGACTGCTCACCCTGTGCTTTGTATTTCTCAAGGACAGAGAATTTAGGACTGCAACTCACAGGTACAAGGTCAACACAGGACACCACCAATCCCTCCCGCACACTACCCAGGCAATGCTGGGGAGGACACAAGGACACCCAGCCATGTTGTTGGGCTCTGGAATCATTTGGGTCCAAGATGTAAATACACATTTTTGGGGGGTTGTTTTTAAAAAAAGCTCGCTGAGGAATGTCCAGTAGAACAAGGATCAAAGGGAACACTATTGAGCAGGCAGAGAAGGTGGGAGAAACCCTGTGGTGGAGTTTTTGCCATTGTACCTGCTGATTCCCTCAGGTCTGCTGAGAAGTCAACACCGAGCCCGGCCGGAACACTGTTTCACGGGGCCTTTCTGTTTCTTAGTGAATGTCAGGCAGCTTGCCCAGGAGACTGGGGGAGCGTGTATTTTAATGGACAGGGGTCTGAAGTACACTGGAATTTATTGAGAAACTTGTTTGTAAAGACTATAGTTAACTACTGCATTTTCTTATAAAATATATTTTGGAAAATTGTACACTGTCAATTAAAATGCTTTTGTGTTAAGCTGGTTCAGGCCCTAATGTGTTGCTCTGGCGTAAATTCTTCACCCAGGCACCTAAGCCATGGCCTCTGCTCCTGTCCACACCTGCTGCAGCTGCCGGAGGAGGGGAGACTCCAGGGCTGCCCAGGACCTGAGAGGACCACATTGTCACCCTCTGGCTCCTCTACTTCAGCCTGGGATGTTCCTATAAGTGACCACCCCCAAAGAAAGATGCCGTGTCTATGGGGCAAGAAAGCACTGTCCAAACTCTGCTCTGGCCATGGACAGTTGCTGCAGGGGGCTTGTGGCTATCTTCTCCAGGTACACAGTGAAGAACAAGAAGATAGAGATTCTTTACATATCTGGGCAGCATTACCAACAGCCACATTTTCTCAGCACAAGGGAAGCCTGAATTCCAGGCATGAAGGCGGGAAAGGACTGCCCTGCAGATCTGGCCCGCATTCTTAATCTGCATCCACTTCAATGGTCATTCACAGCAGGGAAGAGAAGGTGGTTTGCAGGGAACCTTATCTTTTTGGCCTGGGCCCTGACTTCATCTTTTCTGCCTTTGGTGCTAGATTCTTTTTTCCATACCACCATCATGCTTGAGTTCCAACAACAGACTTCGTGTCTAGATTGTGTCCACAGTTACCATGGATTTTTCTTTCATCTTTTGTGTGCTGGTAGGTAAGTGACACCCAGAGGGGCGGGCCAGAGTTAGGCCCAGGGTGTTTTGAGGTTAACCTCATGAGTATGCCAAGGATACAGAAAAGATCCAAATGCCAGGAACTCCCACAGGACCATGGCCCTGCTCAGGCACACTGTTCTAACGGTGACTCACAGTTATCACAGCCCACAAAACAGCTCTCAGGCTCCACTCTCTTCCTGAGTAGGTCACTGCCCTGGCTCCCAGCCCTAACAATCTAGAGGTCCTCTCAGTGGCCCAACTTTCCCATTCTAAGAGCCCCCACCCCCAAACCACCTAATATACAACAAATGAGAAAAGCATGGGACTGGCTAATGAACACGTAAGTATTTTCCAAATACCCTTGCACATCCTCTTAAAACCTACAGGAGCCTCACGAATATGACCCGCTGCTAATAGTTACTTGAAGAGCGGAGACTTGGTAAACAATGTGTACCAGTTTCTGGTGGAGATTTCTAACTGCCCATTCCATGGCATGAGCGGCACACACTGTCAAACATCCTTATCTCTTGGGTTTTGCCATCCATCAGAACTTCCCAGCACACATAGTGGACAGGTCACCTTTGCCAACTTTTCTCTTTTTTTGTTGGGTGTCTCTGGCTTTTCCTGGTTGGGTGCACAGAACAATCCCATTGGACATCAGAGGCGCTGCAGAGCAGAAAGGGATGGGTGAGCTGCCTTATATCACCACTCTCTAAGAGGAAAACTGCAGAGGAGGACATAGCACAAAAGCCAGAGGAAAGCAGACGGGCACAGGCTCAGAGAGCCATCACGCTTCTTCCAACTGAACCTCCGGACAGGGACAGCCCTCCACTCATTCCCTCACCCCCCACCCCCCACGTCCCATCCCCATGACCTCTGTTGTCACTTGGGAGAAAGGACATGTGGGTAGACTGGACCCGGGCAGCTGGCATCTTAAAGGTGCATTGTTAACTGCTGTCTTCCTGACAGGAGACAGCGACCAATCTGTCAGGCTTCCTTGTGGATCCCTGTAATTCTCAGGAGGATTAACCAAGGAAAGGGCAATTCCTCACCTTGTCACCGTCCCTCATGGCTTCCTGTTTTGAGAACACAAAGAAACATTACTTCTGAGCCATACTAAAGTACACCCTAGAAATGAAAGCAGTGCAGGAAGAGGTTGGCTTTCAGGTTGAGTTTAACCCCTACTTGGAACAGATCCCTGACGTGGGCTCAAAGCCTGGATGGAACATTTGAACCCTAACAGATGACAGGTGGAGACCTTGCTTTACCGACTCCATCCCAGAACTCAGGACAATCTGCACAGACTGCTACGTTCTCTTCCTTTACTATCTTCCGACAATTAATTTTGCTCAGTCTAGTCTTCCTTGTACTTACAAAATAGCACAATTAAAACCCAGGAAACAAGTTCAAAACTCACAGAAATGATAAACTGCTAGTTGTCAACAGATTAATTTTTTTCCATGAAACAATTTGCCAACTTTCCCAGAAATTGTGAGAGTGACCATTTTCTTTGAGCACTGTTCCAGAGGAAAGCACCCAAGGCCTCCCTATTCATGTCTGAAAGCCTGAATAAAACACTCCAGGGAAAAACAGGCTCTCATGTAGGTCAGGCTGGCCTCAAAAATCATATGTAGCTGAGTATGACCTTGGATTCATTACTGCCTGCCTGCCTCCTATATACTGGGATTACAGACATGCAGTTTATGAGTGGGGATCTAAAGCCTGCATGCCAGGCAAATTGTACTATCCCCAGGCCCCATAAATGTAACTTTTTAAATTTTGAAGTACTTTTGGCAAACACAAGACATCAGGCAGTGTTCATATATAACTTTTTATTAAGAAAATGAACAAAATATTCTTTCTTCATATATACATTACATACAGCATAATTCTACAACTGCAATTGGTCAGCAGAGATCACTCATTTATTCACAAGTAATGATAACATGTACCAAACCTGGAATCAGAAAATTACTTTTACTAAAAAGCAGTCCTAGAAAGTCCACAAGGATTGCATAAAGACCAGAGAGGATGGTATAAGCATGGGGACGGGGCCTGACTGCATCATTTAACAGAGCCAATATGGCCTACGCACTGCTGCTGAAGGGATGAGATCAGACCCAAGAGTGCTGTCCATCTCTCACACGCCACCCTTCCAGCTGCACTGATTCTGAGTCCACTTCCTGCACTGTCACAGGAACGGAGAGAAAGCAGAACCCATCAAGGTGATTTTCTCCTGCGCACACCAAAAGAAAGCCCAATCTAAAAACTGAAGTGCCAAACTAAAACTTGTGGCTCCTGGCTGGTGTTTCCATGCTGTTTTAGGCATTTGTGTAGCAT
The DNA here is from genome assembly GCF_000317375.1 of Microtus ochrogaster. Lineage (NCBI taxonomy): Eukaryota > Metazoa > Chordata > Mammalia > Rodentia > Cricetidae > Microtus > Microtus ochrogaster. The sequence goes on along the minus strand of NW_004949102.1, from coordinate 8,175,588 downwards.
GGTAAAGAGCTCTTACTTACTCCACAGAAATGGACTCCTCGTAGTCTTTAGATTGCACTCCTTTTGTTTTGCTCTCAGCCTTTTATGAGTGTGGGTTTAACTATGGACATAGAAAATGTTCATCACCAGCAGAAGTCTGCTCATGACGTGACTATGTTCTATACGCCTGTGACAGTGCCTCAACAGCATAAAAATTCAGTCTTAGGGATAAAATTTCCAGTAACCTGAACAAGTAACACTTCATAATGCCAGGAGTTCTCTTTCCCCAAAGCTCATCGTTAGAGATACACAGAGACTACTTTTCAAACTTTATGGCAAGAAAATGCTTGATGAACATACGCAGAGATAAGTCACACGCTTGCAATCTGGTCCTACCTGCACACCTGGAGCAGAAAGCAGAAAAGCTATTAACATTTGCCTAAAGGCCTTTCTTGGATTTGGTCACTTTGATAAGGAAAAGTAAGGAAAACAAGGTTAAAAAAGAAAAAAGGTTAGCCACATCTAGTGGCACATACTTTAATCCCAGTAGCACTCAGGAGGCAGAGGCAGATGGGTTTCTGTGAGTTCCAGGACAGCCTGGACTACATAGCTCCAGGGCAGCCAGAGCTGTAACGGGAGACCCTGTCTCAAAAACAAAACAGTGTGTGTGTGTGTGTGTGTGTGTGTGTGTGTGTGTGTGTGTGTGTATGTGAATGGTCTTATCAGTCAGTAAATAAGAGCCTTCCTTCCTTGTACTTATTCCATACTTTTCTGTAATAGTTATAGTTTTATAATTACAAAATCAATAAATGTTACTCAAATCAGATACACTGATCCCGGATTCCAGAGCATATGTCCTTACCATGAAGGGCTAGGTGCAGACAGGCAGGCCTGGGGTGATGAGGTTGTACCACCTGCTGGCCAACTGTGATCTTTCACATGTGTGCATGCTCTCTCCCTGGTTGTTTTGAGACAGGGTTTTTCCTGTGTGTAGCTCTGGCTGTCCTGGAACTCTCTTTGTAGACCAGACTGGCCTCAACCAGAGATCTACCTGCTTCTACCTCCTGAGTGCTGGGTTCAAAGGCGTATGCCACCACTTCCAGTTACTGTGATCTTTATCCAATTTCCACCAAAACTTTGGCCCTGAAGTTCTTTAACATGTGGCATCTTAATTCTGGCCACTTAGTACTTGTATTCACAAAAGCAAACAGCTGACTTTAAACATGTTACCATTTGTCTTGTGTGGATTATAAATACATCTCCTCCAGAGATGGAAGACCGCATGTTCTCAGGGCTAAGGTAAGCAAAAGGTCCTCACCTTGGCTCCCTTGTACTCTTCTGAGACTGGAGACTCAGCTGTGCACAGCTTTAGAGTGTGGTAAGAGTTCTTTTCAAAGAGGAAAGTAAACGTATAGACTCAAAAAAAAATCTGCTCACAGGAAAAAAAAAGCCACATTCTTTTGCAACCTCTAAATTGAGCAGATGACTAGACATGACGGATAATCAATAGTATTCAATATAACTGATTTCAAAAGATACTGCACACATGTCAAAAGGCAGACTGGCCTTTTTAAAGAACACAAGCACAGCGTTTGTACCCAGGCTAAAAGTAATGTTAGGAAAGGGAGCTACAGTGTTCATGAGTGACCTCTGGAAGCTTATAAACACACTATCTTTCTCTCATAAAACCATGAAAAACAATTATATATCTGGGGCTTCAGCTTCCTGAGTGCCCCCGTTTTTCTGAGAGTCGTCGTCTTCTGTGTGCTTGTTGTATGTGTGTTTCTTCATTCCGATTTAAAAAAAAATTCTCTCCCCGTAGAAACTTAGTGATACATAATCTTGCATTTTGGAGTCTGGCATCTACTATTAAGTGGGCTGGGCTGACAATTACTTTTTTGTGTTCTCACAGGCATGATTGGCATTTACATGCAAAATTGGGCCAAGACCTGCAAAGGAACAAGTGCTCTATGACCTCAGAAGCAGACACATTAAAAACAACAAGCTACACACTCCTCTGTTCTCAGCAGCTGCTGCATCCCAAGGGTGTAAATACAGCAATACACTCAACAGTCACTTGCTAAATACAGGCCAGCACAAATGGTTTCTGGTTTTTGGTTGCAACTGAATCTGAAGCTTTGCCAGCTGTTAAAGAACTGAAACATACTCTCGGTTCTTTTTCCAATTTAATCCATCATTTTACAGATGTGTAGAACACCTAAAAGCATAAAGTTATCAGAAACCTGCAACACTAAGGACAAATAAATAGAACCACCAGGATTGGGTAAAAATAATTCAAGGCACAAAACCTGCCTGTGCAATTCTGTATGGACCTGAAGCACACAACGAGCACTTTCTCCCTATTTTAGGGGCTTAGTAAATAGATGGAACACCAACCTAGGAACACGAGCTAAGTTGTAGGGCTTTCCTGAGACTTGCTAACATGGGGGAGAAACAAGTTCCCAAGAGAGTCTCCGAGCAACCCTCACTGATACACGTGGGTCGCGGCATATGGAGCACACAGTGTTTCTTTTCTGCCAACTAACTTGGCATCTGCGAAGTAGCGAATGAAACTGAAGAATGATGCTGACTTCAGGTTGATTTTCTACAGCAGCCAGCTCAAGTACAGAAACTCTTTGCTGGGTTTGAGGCTAGTATGAAAGATGGTCCAGGGCTATGCTTCAGCGATAGCTCAGAAATGATGACTAAGCAAGTCCGTTGTGAGGCCCCCAAATTGCACGGTGAAACATTTCACTTGTAGGTCTCCCCACTCTCCACCCTGTGGGCTTATCAAGGAGCCAGCCATATGTAGGAAACTACTTACCTAGTTTTAAAATATAAAGATTAGCCTGGGCTGTTCTAAGGTCTATATTTGCAAGAAGAGGAAAAAGGTTAATTACATAGGAAATGCTACTTTCTCAAGACTATACAGAGCACAAGTTTTGACCTCCCCTCCCTTTTGATAACTTCTTTCCTAGCACTGAATCCAAAGAATTATTCAAGGCTGGTAATGAAGTGCTTTCTGCCTAGCTTAGCTTTGGGAACCTTCAAAGTTGTGGGTTTATTTTTTTATTTTTTAGTACACCTTCATTCTCCTTTGTAGCTTCCTTCCTGAGGTCAACACATCTCAGGTTAGAGTACGTGTACATATAATAGCTTACTGGGGCTACCTGTGTAGCACAGAAAAGGAAGATACATGATTTCATAATCCTTAGAACTGGTTCCTTCCCCGCTCAACACCCTGCCACTGCCACCTTTTCTGTTGTTGACCCCACAGCTGTCGGACAGCATCCAAGCGAGCCCGGCTGTGTTTGGGGATGAGACTGCACATCTGTAGATCGGATTTACACACAGCTGGAGTATGTAAGAGAAACTAGAACCACCCTTTGCTTTCTGTGTTGTGAACAGGATTCCAATTCACATCTGTGGCTTTCAAAAAAGATAGTAACAGGATTTTTCCAGGAAGGTATTTCTTTCTGAGTACTAGAAAGTCTAACTTACTATACTGACTAAGGACTCCCTAGACCCCTAGGCTAAAGTCTACAGATGTTATGGTCTGATGATTATCACTGGCTTTATGACTGAGAAAGCAATTTAGCCACTTAGAGTGGAATCTAAGTTCATAGTCTTTTAATTTTTAAAAGTTTTATTTACTTATTTATTTTGTATATGTGTGCATACATGGAGGTCAGAGACCAAGCTGGGAAGCAGGTCTCTACTTCCACCATGTGTCCTGGAGGATGAACTTGACCTGCTGAGCTGTCTCACCTGCCCTAAATTCATGTTCTTCATGAGAAGAGACATTTACATCACTATATTATTTTTACTTAAGAAAATAAGGAATATCAATTATTTAGTGGCAATAAAAGCCATTTCTAATATTCAAACTGTATCAGAAATTAACCCTGCCCCCAAACCTTGAGATGGAGTCTCACCATACAGCTCCAGCTGGTCTGGAACTCACCAGGTAGATACTGGCCTTGAACTCACAGAGATATCTTCTTGCTTCTGCTTCCCAAATGCTGGGATTAAAGGTATGCACCACAATGCTAACAGTCAATTATTAACACAAATTTCAACTTTAACAGAAAAATCAATGCTACTGATGGAGGTAGAAACAGAACAAAGGTTGGCTAAAAATACAACCAAAAGAAAGGGTGACAGCAGAGGTGACATGCTGATCGTCATAGGCCAGCTTCTTTCAGAACGTGTATTCTGCCAATAGTTCTATGACAGCTGTTTCCAGTACCAGGAAAAGAAGCTAAAACATGCTTCCCAGTGAAAGCTGCCATAGCCATCCCCAAATGAAAATAGCACACACATTTTATAGCAATATCTAAATGTTATTACTTCTTTACCAATATACATTTTTAATCTCATTATTCTTGTCATACACAGGAACATGTATGATTTACAATGATTTGATTTTTTTTAAAGCAATACAACAGTTCTGAACAGTGTCATAGAAAAATCTAGGAAGTAGTGAATAAAGTTGAATTAGCCAAGAAAAAAAAAATGGAAACACAATTCACAGTAATTGGTGAGCAGAATGAATTTAAGGTTAAAAAGTCATCTAAAAAATAAAATCTGAGATAGCATTTATTAAGAAAACAAGAGCATTTGGTGATGAAATCAACAGACTGCAATAACCCACCCCATAAACAAGCAAACTATTCATGTCATTCATTTGTACTAGTCGGCTCCAGGTAATTTCAACAGATGTGAAAACTCTGAAATTCAAATGACACACCTATATAGAGAAGATTTTATATATATATATAATATATATATATACCTGACATATACTAGAAGCTTTAGATAGCCAAATCACTTCAACAGTAAGACAAATTACAGAGACCAAACCCACAATCAAAAGCAACATATAAAAATTAGTATTATTAGTCTAATACAGAAAACAAAAACTGCATTAAAGAGCCCAAGACTTAATCTGTAAATACTGTCTTATACAGACCTCTATGACATATCTCTAGCAACTATAGAAAATTTTTTTTTCCTTGTAGAGCCTGCACATCTTAAACCACAGACTAGCTAAAACTTGGTAAAAATTCAGGCAAGAATTTCTGCAAAGGGATGAGCAAGCGTTTTTAAGAAAGCAAGTGCTAGAAAGGGAATTTTTAAAGAGCTTTTGTGACTTTGTCTAAAGTGCAGACTATCATGACTTCCTCCCAAGAAGTCACTTCAAACCCGAAGTCCCAACCGCCACAGAATACTCAGTCAGCCAAGTACTTCACACTTGTTTCCTTCAGGAAATAAACGATTATCCAACAACAACAACAAAAATTAGAAGAAAACTCCTTTATATGCATAATTACCATGAAATTCAATATAACTTAGAGAACAATAATAAGGAACATTCTTTTTTGACTTATTAAGCAACAATCTCTATCTCCCACTAAATGGTTAAGTTCCTCAGCTCGTTTTTACCTGTACAGATTTTTAAGCCTACTTTGTCACATGAAATGTTACTGTGTATTTCTATGTAACTTTTTAAGGCGGATGTGGAGAGAGCCAGTGGGATGACAGCTGCTCACACTTACACACAGACTACACAATCACTCAATATAGTTTTATAGACAAAGCAATCACTGGGCCGTAAATCGGACATACTCTTCTATAACAAGCCAGTGACTTAACTTTCTGCTGTTTTCTATTTGTTTAGTCCCTAGACAAAGAATGGCCAGTTTTAGCAGAAATGGAAACCATATCCAAATAGGACTTTGATGAAGGTTAATATTGTTGTCAGCTTTAACAACACAGAAGTGGAAATCCAACTCTAAATTACGTTGTGTGTGTAGAAACACAACATAACTCTGAATCAAACAAACTGGTGGCCAAGGAAAGTCTCCTGCTATTCACCAATAAAATGCAAATGAACTTGTGAAGTGACTTGTGATTCAAATTCTTACAGAAGACAAGGGTGAAAGGAACATCAGCTATCTACAGCTTATTTCTCTTAAAAGTCTTATGTTCTGCTAGAAAAAGGAAGATGGAGGTGAGGCTGAAACTGGGGATTAAGTCAAGGAAAGAGTTTCCCACTAACTAATGTATGTAAAGCTAAGTGTTTTAATTTGGGACTAAGCTAGAATATGAAAGAAATTTTAAGCAGTAAAGTATACGTATTTGGTTACTTAAATACTAATTTTATTGTTTAAATTATAATATCCTGCTGTTACTCTTTACTAAATAAGTATCTACACAAGTTCTAAATCTGGGTCCTAATGTGAAATGTGAGCGACATGTCGGTCTTGGTCCTGGACATATAAAGCCCTACGTTTCTTAAGTTATCCCTGGCAGTGCCCCCACTAAATCCTCAAGGCACAGATTCTAACTGACTGTCAGTTACCTCCCCAGTTAGTGAAAGCATCTCACTCAGGCAACTAAGTGGTTTCTTATGATTCAACCATTTAAATATGGTAGTGAAAAATGAAAAATTCCAAACTAAATAGAAATGAGGAAAGATGAAATTAAAGTAGGCATTATAAAAACAGGAAAAGAAAAGCAGTTAAGAGCAAAAAAAGAATCATTGAGGTCAAGAAATGAATTTCATCCAAAAAATAGACTCTGAGGAATTGATGGGCAAACTTAGGGGTGGCAGGGGAAGCACGTCTATACAGAGGTGGTAAGCAGCAGGATTCCATTTGGTTGTACTGTCAAGGTGCCAGAGCTCACAGTGCTCAGCCACGGCTCTTCTATTTTGGCAGCTTCCAGTTCAAGTTCATTTTGTCAACTACTGATTTGCATCTGTCTTAGACAAAATCAGTGATATACACTTTATGTTCTTGGCTGTTAGTCAGAAGAACCACTTTAGGATTGCAAGTCTTTGAATAGAAAAGATTTACTCAAATGTACAGTTAACTGATTATTCAATATTTATACAATTTGGTACCTGCTAAACTATACATCATATTTTTCACAATATAAGAATCTACATGTTTAATAAATTACTACTGATTGCTTTGGAATGCTTGCAAAGTTAAAAAGCCATGATTCAATCCTACAACTGGAAGAAATATATTCTTGTTCATCTCAACCGACAAAAATATATTCTCATTCATCCTTAGAAGCAGAACCATGAAGTAAAAACAGAGGGAAAAAAACTTATCAGATCTCATTCCTATACAAGACACTTTCTGAAAGTACAGGTCAATTTCATAGTCACTCACTCTTAATCACTGGCATGTGGATATGAATTCTGCTTTCAACATGGTGGGTTACCAGCTAAAAATGACACACGTTTTGAGCAACTGTGAACACCAATTAGCCAGATGGAGGTTTCTCATGCTACATTCCACAACACTTAATAGGAAGGTATGCTCCTCTGTTCTTGCATACACAAAAATGGCACAATGAAAAGGGCAATTTGTTGTACTTTTCTGTCTAGTGAAAAACTCTTGGTATTATTTTTTTTCCTTCTGTCCATTTAAAAGAGCCCAGTCCTCATGCTCACTGAACGCTTGTCGGCTGTATGCCACAGGACAACCGCACACCACTACTCTTGACAACAACAGGGAAACGTCAGAAAAAAATGAAAGCGCAATTCTGGAACCCATTTTCCCAGATAAAACTGTGACATAAAGATAACTCAGAGGAGAACAAGGGTGCTGGTTCTGCATAACTCATCAGAGGAGAGTCATTTCCTTCCCAAATCTCTACAAACACACCAATGAAAGAGTGTTCAGGACAGCACCTCTCCTGCTGGTCATCTATAGCAGACCTCTGAAAGTTTCTGGATGATAGCCTTGGTTTCAGGTCTTTGTGATTTGAAGCCAAGGGCTACTGTAATGTCTACTATAAAATATCAATATAGAAATACCAATTTCTGATTGGGTGTCTGGAGCAATCGAGTTTCGCTTTTTGGCAAAAAGTATAAACTGAAGTCCTCTAACCTCTCTATTGTTTAATAGTACAAGAGAACAACAGTTACATCAGCTTAACCTACACCAACTCAAGTACACAGCTGTTAAGAATGAGGAAGTAAACTGGTGACATCCTTACAACAGCTGTGAGGAAGGAAAGTAAAAGGGAAACAAAGGCCAAACAACCTAACAAAACCCCAAATTCCCCAGCACTGAGTCTACTAACAGTGAGTGCTGTTTTCCGAACTAAAGAGAAACTTTTAAAAAATTGAAAAGCAAAAAAGGGAAAAGCCTAATTTTTATTAATATTTGTTAATTCTTCAAAGCTAAAGAAAATATACATAATTAAATGGGAAGTATAGCAATTTCACTTTATTAGCCTAATGCAGGAGTATGAGGAAAAAGGGATTGAGGTCAGGTACGAAGGAGTGGGTTAAAACTTGTGATAATAAGGATCCTTCCAAACTGATGCAGTCCTCAGTCACTGCGATGTCACCTCTGCCCACGCCAACAGCAAACTCCGACTCCTGTCTCCACTTCTAAGCCTAACACGTCCTCCAGTGACTCCCCAGGTTACAGTGTGATGAGGTCTACCAGATTGCCTTTAGGAGGAGTCATGCTGTCAGGAAAGAAATTTACTAAGGTGTCAAAGAGCTGAGTTCTCTGAGCATAGGTGTGATCCACATCTGAAAAGCCTGGGGAAGAAAAGAAAACAAATGTATGTATTAGTTCAAAAATTCAACGCAACAGGAAAGTTAATGTTACCAGCATCATGTACAATATGAAATCAAAATGGAGACAGGCTTCAAAACTAGCCAAACTCTACCAACATAATCCTGGTTCTCCCAGATCACAACACCTAGAGCAGTGATTCTCAACCTTCCCAGGACTGTGACCTTTAATACAGTTTCTCATGTTGTGATATCTCCCCCACCCCCAACCATAAAATTATTTTGTTGCTACTTCATAACTATAATTTTACTACTGTCATAAATTGTAGAGTAAACATCTGTGTTTTCCGATCTTAGCAAATCTGTGAAAGGGTTCTGACCCACAGGTTGAGAAGCACTGCCCTGGCGGAGGGCTGCAGCAGTGTGGACTTGGCACTATGAGCCTCCTTGGCGCAGCACCCACTTCCTCACAGAAGTACAACTGTGAGCTCCTGTTTTACTTCACAGAGTTCTGTGCAGATTAACTGCAACTATGTGGAACCTGGCAGAAAGACTGCTGCTTTAGTAATTAATACTGACTTCTCATCTTTCCTTTGCTAGATTATTCCCCCACTACTTCATTGAGGAAATTCCACTCCTATCTATCTTGAGTGCTTCTGTCCCACTGATGTTTTTGGTAATAAAATGTAACAAAATGACAACAAAGAGATCTTTAGGAAAGCAGGCTAAGATCAGCAAGGTCTTTAAAGGTGAAAGTACTACCAGAGAACTGAGTGAAAATATAGACAACCAAGAGAAAGAAATGTCTGTAGAGCACACAGGCAACATTAAGAAATGCTATTATTGTGGTTCTATGTAACATGGTTTAAACTAAGCATATTTAATGAGAATAATTAAGTACTTTTAAGAAAATAAATACCAGAGGGTAGAAGACTTTTTCTTAAAAGACAGGGTTTCTTAACATAAAGGAGTCTTTCCTCCATTTACATCAAGCAACATTTAGTTTTCAAGTTCACACCAACCAATGCCCCACTTTGGTCAGTCTGTATCTGTTCTCAGCTGCTTCAGACTTCTAACATACAAATTAAATAGTTGTATGACAAATGATTCTCCTATTACTGAATGGTTAGCTGGGACATGTTAGCTCTGTTGCGTGCCTTCAGAAAAAAAACCATGGCTGTGATAGTTTAGGGAAAACACAAATTGAACTGATTCCACTCAACAGTTTTAGGTCCAATTTGTTTTAATCTTATAAAGAATAGAAATAGAACACAACATTGTCAAAGATACCAGCTTCCTGGAAGGAAATAATGCCTTGAGAATAGTTCATTCCTTTTTATTTTTTAAAAAAATTGTTATTATTATTAGTTTTTTTAAGTTTGCAGGGGAAATGTTTCTTCCTTTGAGCTTAGCTTAACAAAGTCTGCTATCATATCATAGGAATGAATAGAAGGAAATACTGCAAAATAGTAACAAAGCTTACTTGTGAAGGTGAGAATGTAACCGTTTTTCTTTATTAGGCATTTCTGAATTTTCCAAATTGCTTTACTTTCAAGACATTGCAAACACACAGAGGTTTTGAAAGTACAATGAGAATTCATTGAGAGCCTTCACTTTGATAGTAGTGTCTTGCTTGACATGTCCTTATTGTGGATGTATATGGCCAACTCACCAACTTTTTTGTGGAAGCACCTTATTCCTGAGTTACTGAACTCATTTCAACTAAGAACAGAATATCCACTCATATGGCCAACCATCCCTCTTTTTCTTCCATCTAAGAACAGAATGTCCACTCATATGACCAACCATCCCTCTTTTTCTTCCATCTAAGAACAGAATGTCCACTCACATGACCGACCAAACCAATTTTCTTCCATCCCTGCCCCAACTCTATGCATACACATTTTCTGTGGTGTTAAGGAACAAATCTAAGACCTTGCACATGGCAAGTGTTCTGTCTCTGAGCTACATCTTAATCCTCACTATATATTAAATTTGGGAAACTTTACATTGATGTTTTAATCATTTTATTATTCACCTATCTCTAAGCAAAAAAAAAAAAAAACAACAAAAAAACTACCCCTACATTTGGATTTGAAGTCTCTTTGATCTGAATCAAATCTGCAGCTTCTCCATCTTCTCATGGCACAGATTCTTTTTGTTGCATATAGAAAAGTTGCAGAGTGTGCATGTTAAATTTGGATTAACTTTGTCTTGATGGTTCTATGATCAGACACTGGTTTATGCAGTCTTGGTAGAATACTACAGAAGTGATACTGTGCCCTTCTCAGAGCATCATCTCGGAAAGCACAGGTTGTCAGTTGGGACTGATATTGATGATATTAACTCTGATCATAATGTTAACTCAGCCTATGCCAAATTTCTCTGATAAAGTTTTATTTCTACCTCTGATATTAGTAATCTGAGAATGGGGAAAGTGTCCGATACCACATATGTCCCTGTTTTCTTTTTTCTTTCTTTTAAAAAAATATTTATTTATTTATTATGTATACAATATTCTGTCTGTATGCCTGCAGGCCAGAAGAGGGCACCAGACCCCATTACAGATGGTTGTGAGCCACCATGTGGTTGCTGGGAATTGAACTCAGGACCTTTGGAAGAGCAAGCAATGCTCTTAACCTCTGAGCCATCTCTCCAGCCCTGTCCCTGTTTTCTCAAACCCCAGTACTCAATGATCAGCAGTTACTAGTCACTAGCAATTATATAAACCACTGTGATCTTCTAACTGTGCTTCTTTCTATAGTTGCTAACTGCCATTCTGTTATAAAGATCTCGCCCCCCACCAACATCTGCTTTTATTCAAGACAGGGTTTCAATATGTATCTCTGGATGTCTGGGAACTCACTCTGTAGACCAGGCTGGCCTTGAACTCACAAGAGATTCACCTGCCTCTGCTTCCCAAGTGCTGGGATTAAAAGCATGTGCCACTATGTCCTGAAATATTTTATCTTCCCTTTTTAAACTTGTTTGGATCAGTGTGTACTCCTGAATTTGTCTTTTATTCAATATTAAACTCATCATTGTCACCAATCATTTTGATATTCATATAATCTCAGATTTGGCCAGTAAGAAATATACCCACGAAATTTTGAACATCTCCATACTTTCTCATATAATAAGCTTTCAAGTTCGTTCTTACAAAACACTGTCAGTCATTTTTCCAAGGAGGCAATATTCTTTGTAGTAGCAAATTATTTGAGAAATACAAAATCAGTTACACTAACAGTCAACATATCATTTCTAGGCCTGGGCATATAAACTCCACTATTAGAATCACCTGAGAGTTAGTAGTTTAATAAGGTCTCACAGACAGTGAGGGGACTCTAAAGTCTATCTGCTTAGTCTTATTGCAGTGTATAGGGCCATAGGCTATGCTCACTTATTCCTCAAAAGTATCTTTACTTTCATCACTATTTACCAATAAGGAATCAAAACTGACACTACCATCAGATGGACTATGGAGGTCCTTAGAATACTTTCATAAGGACAGAGCAAATATAGTAGTTTCACAAAAAAATTTCAAAGTTACACAATTAAATAAAATATGCTGTATAGTATATTTTTACACTATGTAACAAAACTAACATACTCAAAACCATATTCTTACATATGCACATATCTTGATTAAAGATTCTATATTTACAAAGTCACCTAATCACTGGAATTGATTTGTAGTCCCACAATCAAGACTTGTGGCATTATTATTATTATTTTTTTTTTTTTTTTGGTTTTTCGAGACAGGGTTTCTCTGTGGTTTTGGAGCCTGTCCTGGAACTAGCTCTTGTAGACCAGGCTGGTCTTGAACTCACAGAGATCCGCCTGCCTCTGCCTCCCGAGTGCTGGGATTAAAGGCGTGCGCCACCACTGCCCGGCTTTGTGGCATTATTGTGAACATTTATAGACAAACGCAGAATGGCAGGATACTGGAGCTGCCAGAGCACATCCCCAGTAGAGTCTGCCTTCTGTTTCAGGTCTTGTATCATACAGCTGTCATTTCATGTTGTTCAATTCTGTGCTGTTGATGGTAACCTGGAGCTGCAATCTAGTGTTTCTAAGAGTAAAGAGTTGTGACATGCCTTTCAGAGACAAGAAGCTAAACAAACTTCATTTAGGTAAGGGCTTTGTCCTCCTGACCATGAGTTCAATGTGAATGAATAAATAATGTTGACTAAATAAGGACATATTAAATAGAAACACCAAGGAATCGATGTTATGCAATGATCTCTTGGAGGGGCTCACAGAAATCTAATTCTGAGTTTTTCACAAGAGTCACCTCAATTAGTGCAACATTTTCTAGTTCCACCCACTTTCCTGCAAATATCATTTTCTTTATGGATGCTCAAAATTCCACATATGTATACACCCACTTTCATTATCTATTCATCTGTGGATAGACATTTAAGGCAGTTCCATTTCCCTGCAAACAGAGCAGCAATGAAAAAGGATGTGCAAGTATTTCTGTGGTGGGATACAGAGTCCTTTAGGTACATGTCTAGGAATGACATAGCTGGGTCATACTGCAGTTCTCTTTATAGCTTTTGAGAAGCCTCCACACTGGTTTCCACAACTGCTACACCAGTTTACATCACCATCAACACTGAACAAGGACCCTCTTTCCCTGTATCCTTTGCCAGAATTTGTTTTCATGTTTCCTTGAGGACAGCCATTCTGAAGACTGCAGTGAAATGGAATCTCAAAGTAGTTCTAATTTGCACTTTTCTGATGGCTAACTACATAAAAACTTTAAAAGACATTTATGGGCCATTTGAATCTCTTCTTTGGAGAACTGTCTGTTTAGTTCACTGACCCTGTTACTGATTGGCACAATTAATTAATTAATTAAGGCTTTTGTGTATGTGAGCTTAAATTCTGTATCTCTTTATATATTTAAATTGCCTAAAGTACAGCTGGTAAAGATTGTCGCAGTTTACTATGTTGACAGCATTTTGTTGTGCAAAGGCTACTTCATGTGACCATTTCCTACACTACTGGGGTTCTATGACTTTAGTTACTTCAATCACCCATTAATACCATTCCATTCCTAGCACCATAGTTTTTCCAAGTAACTCATTAATACTAAATAAGAGTACTTCTTAATGAAGACTAATACTCATATTTGAGAAGTTTGAGGGGAAAGAACCTTAAAGGAACTTGAGGAATGAATTTATCAACCATTAACAATTTTCACTTCTAAAGAAAGATAATTTACTTTCCAAATTTCATTCCCATTTATCAACTCCTGACACCACATAACTCCCCAAAGAACAGAGAGAAAACAGCCCACCCAAATCAAGTGTTGATTCCAAAGTAGTGCTACAAAGATTGGTTTATTTGACCATGCTTCTATTGCTATCAGCCTGCTTCAAGTGGCTTATGAACTGTAAACTACAACCAGGAACTGGCGAGTGATGCCTGAGAAGTAACCTTTTAACACTATTAAAAATTGCATACAATTGTTTGAATGCACACCTCATCTAATGCTCCACACAGGAGACCAAAATCCAAACAAACATTAGCGTAATAGGATAAACTGCTGGCATACTTACCTAGAGCTGTGAAGTCTGAGCCAGATTTGAACAGAGCTGAGGCTAGGAGTTGAAACTGTAAAGAAATACAGTAGCAAATTAGCAGACACACTTAAGAAAAATAACTTCGTGACTTTTCATTTATTATAGCGGCTACTTTTAAGCATTCATTACATAGATCTAATCACCAAATGTTGGTGATACTCCCCCCCACCACATTTAGATTGAAAAAAAAAATCATGTTGGTTTTTCTACTTTATTTTTTATTTTTTGAAAGAAGTTTTCACTGTGTAGCCAGGCTAGCCTTGAACTCATATGTCTCCTATCTCAACCTCCTTGGATGTCTTTAAATTTTCAGATAATGTTTACACACTGACATTTTGTAAGGCTCAACTGTCTTTTAGAAGTCTGAAATGGAACAAATATTCTAGATTTATCATTCATTTTTATTTTATGTCTATGGATGTTTTGGCTGCATGTCAATCTGTATACTATGTGAGTTTCTGATACCCATGGAGACCAGAAGAGGATGTTGGATGCCCTGGAACTAGACTTACATATGCTTGTAAGCCACCATGTGGGTGCTGGGAACTGAACCCAGGTCCTCTGGAAGAACAGCAAGTGCCCTTAACTGCTGGTAGTTATTTCCCCAGTCCCCGTCTATAAATTTTTTCTCATAGTAATATCTTTGGTTAGCTCTCACAGCATAATTACAAAGGATTCACATAGATTCAGGAATTCATCTGATTTCTGAGTTTATGTAGAATTAATTATAGCTTTTTAAATGATCAATAGAATTATTGATAGAGACACTGGGGCTGGAATATTTCTGAAAGATTTTTAATTACAAACTCAACTATGTAACAAATATGGGATTCTTTAAGGTCTTTTATTTCTTATGTCAGTTTTGATAAATTACATCTTTTTTTTTGGTAAATTACATTTTTTAAGTAACCTTCTGTCCATTACATTACATTCTTCAATGTGCTGATGAGGTTTTTTTCTATTGTTTCTTTTTGTTACTCTTCTCATATTGAAGTTCTAGTGACCACATCACTGTTTCATGCTGTGGTAGTTTGAAAGACAATGACCCCCAAAGGGAATGGGACTATTAGGAGGTGTGGCCTTGTTGGAGTAACTGTGTCATACGGGGATGGGCTTTGAAGTCTTTTTCTCAAACTTCCCTCAGCACGACACCTGTTACCTGCATGCCATGCTCCCCTTCATGATGATAATGGACTGAACCTCTAAAACTGTAAGCGAGCCACCCTCAATTAAATGTTTTCTTTATCAGAGTTGCTGTGGTCATGGTGTCTCTTCACAGCAATAAAAACCCAAAGATACATGTGATGTTCATAGTTTATGTTTTCATTTTTTTCTTCATGAATCTTGATAAAAGTTATTTACTTTTTCAAAGAACCACTTTATGTTTTATAGCATGTTTTTTATTTCAATAATGTTTTATTTTATCTTGACTTTTTCTTTTTTCTTTTCTAACTCCTAAAATGAAAAATAAACTTCACTGATTCCTTATGGAGAAGTTCCAGAGAAATCTGTTCTTTTAACAAACTGACAATGTAAACTGAACTGATAATATAATGGTAACAGATATTAAACTGAATTACAGACCTCTTTCCCAAGTTTCTCAAATGTCTAACTGCAAGCTAAACACCTCAACCTGGTCTCACAGGCATTTCTTGGACATATGCAAAATTAGGCTCCTATCTCAATCAGGAGTCCCCCCAGTGCCTCCAAGAGAAAAGCACCTTACAACTCATTGTTCTTTAACTATATTTAAGCCATCATATGTCCATTCTACCTTTAAGTATACTCAGTCTCTATTCTATTTTGACTTCTTACCACTCCACTGTGATCTGAACTACCATAGCTTATTGTTGAGACTTCTGCCATCTCTTTAACAAGTCTTCCTGGCTCTATGCTTGTTTGCTACTGGTCTTTCCTCAATACAGTAGTCAGGGTGGTCTAATTAAAATACAGAGATCTTGTCATTCCCATGCACCATATCTGGAAGAGTCCTTAATCACTCAAAGTAAAAGCTAAAACAGTCCTACCCAGGTTTATGAAGCCATTCATCCTTTCCAATCTCTCTATACACGCCTCATTTCACACTTCTTCTGTTCTTCTGACTTCTTCCCTTCAGTAAGCATGGGCTTCTTGCCATTCTCCTAAACCATGCCAGAATGCTCACACACCTACAAGGATCTCTGTGCAGCTGTGGGAAAGTGTCTTCACTACACTGTCTCCTCAGAGACTCCCTTATGTTTTTCAAGCCTATGTGCAAATCTGATTTCTACTGAGGCCCAGTATGATGAACCCATTTAAAACTTCAACTGCCCCAATTCTTACCCTTATAAATTATGATTTCCTTTAGGCCTAACCTCCTGCCACTGACTTTTTGACACAAGGTCTTATGTAGCCCAGGCTGGCCTTGAGCTCACTGTGTTGCTGAGGATGACCCGAAATGACATAGTCTCATGCCTTCACCTTCCAAGTGTTGAGGTTTCAGGTGTGGGCCGCCTCGTGCTGCTCTTTTAACTTTTCTTACATTATATTAGCCTTCCATACTTAACCAAATGATAATGGACTATGTAATTTGCTTATTTAATATGCTTATTATATTATCTCCCTTATTAGGATGTTAGTACCTTCTAAACAAGCCTTTTCTAGAAAAAAATATCATTTTTATTAGCATATGTTAATTGCACATAACAACATGTTTCATCATGACATTTTCATACATGTATAGTATATAATGTATATATACCTAACTTTTCTAGGTCCCCTCTTACTACCAACTGATCCTATTTCTCTTTTTATGATTTTTTTGTTTTATTTTGTGGGCTTTTGTTTCTTGTTCTTTGGTGGTTGTTTATAAACTACATCTTATTAGTCTAAACAAACAAACGAACAAACAAAAAATAGGATCCCGAGGGGATTATTTATGAAAGCATGGGCTCAATTTAATTTTTTATAAAGTTTATTGGAAGTTCATTACCAATTCAGAACCAAAGTCCTAAAGACTGAAGGAAACAAAGAACCATGTTTTGATTTACAATGGTAAATTGTAGCTGTCACTCCTAATACTAGTTATAATTCAATGATGAAGATTGTGAGAACTTCCATATCTATTCAAACATAAAATATTTTTGGTTACTGAAAAGTTAATTTAAATCATGAAAAAAAATGTGTAAAATGTACAAACAAGAAAAAAAAAAGGAGCAACCCAGAATATTGGATTATAAAGCAGTTTAAAAGTTAAACCTGCTTATCCATTTTGAAAACACAGCATAGTTTCATAGACCCACCCTCCCCAATATCAAGTGTTTCTTGTGTTTTGCTGTACATGCAGATAGAAGTGAGGGGAGGGCACGGCTGTGAAGTGTAGAGATGCTCCTAATGTTCACAAGCACATGCCACCTCACTAACTTCTAGGGCTAAGCAACTCTTGATGAAGCTTTTAGAAAATGCTGAGGAAACCTGTACCAGACGAAATGTACGATTCACAGACTATTAGAGCCGCTACCAATACTGTAAAGTGGCTCTGTCTGAACTTGCAGTAGCTCCCTGTCCTGGTTTTCCCCTAACTCCAAGAACACACTGTTTTCTCGACCCACTTACAGCTTCCACAGCTGAGATTATTTACTCTGAAATGTTTTGTTTTGGTCTGGTTTTTAAAAATAAGGAGAAAATAAGTGTGACCAGTTATGGCCATTTTATACGAAACATGGGAAAATACAGGATATCTATTTAGAACTCTCAAACGCATGGTGCAACAAAAATGTTCATTAGTGTATTTTCACAACTACATGGTGTAATAAACCATGGCAGATTAAATTTCTCAGCAAAACTACAGTCATTTCCCACATTTCAAATGGTATCAGGAATCAGGTAAACATTAAAAAACAACCAACTTGCCGGGTGGTGGTGGTGCACGCCTTTAATCCCAGGACTTGGGAGGCAAAGGCAGGAGGATCTGTGAGTTCGAGGCCAGCCTGGTCTATAGGAGCTAGTTCCAGGACAGGCCCCAAAGCTACAGAGAAACCCTGTCTCGAAAAACCAACCAACCAACCAACCAACCAAACAAACAAACAAACAAACAAACAAACAAAAAACCAACAACCAACTCATTATCCCCAAACAGAGGGCTCTAAATTGTAGTTTGTTTATTCTATACCCAATGAAGAACTGCAGCCAATACTGAGTGAGAAAGAAAACGTATTTTCACAGTAGGCTATGATAGAATGCCTGTTTTGGTTTGGAAAACATGCAGGTTTTACTGTCTTAAAAATACAATGATCTTGGTACATGAGAGAATTTGACATTAATAAAAATCTGTGTCAACACTGAAGGGAGAAAAGTGTTTAATACTGCAGTTAGAGAGCCAAAGCAAGGCAGCAGTAAACACGGAAACAGGGATAAGGAGCAGAGCAGTAATCCTTCAGCACCAGCTGGGAGAAAGGCAAAATGACTGCAGCTCAGATGCTGCTAAATGGACAAAGGTATCTCTGAAGCGCCAGAGATCCGGTGAGACACATTCACACACCGGATAGGCAAATGTGCCTTTAAGAACAGAAACCTACCTCACAGAACAACATCCTGAGACTCATTTTGGAAGGTTAGAAATTAGTTAAATGAGGTTAGAAGCCTATAATCAAGTTATACTGCTAGAACTGTTTTATAAATAAATACTAACACTGCAAGCATTCCAAGCTGCCCCGATTTTCTACACACAAGGAGAGGAAGTTTCTCTCTGTCTCTCTCTCAGATTTATTATGTATACAGTGTTCTGTCTGCATTTATCCATGAAGCCCAGAAGAGGGCACCAAATCTCATTATAGATGGCTGTGAGGCACCATGTGGTTGTTGGGAATTGAATTCAGGACCTCTGGAAGAACAGCCAGCTCTCTTAACCTTCTGAGCCATCTTTCCAGCCCTTATTTCTCTCTTAAGAGATCTTAATGTCAACAGAAGGGCATATTGAACAACTGTATATAATCTTTGATGATCTATAAAAACTAAACTTAAAATAAATTCTTCCATAAATACAGAACTAATGTCTAATTTAAAATTTCATACCTAAAAATTATTTTTGAATGAGTCAAATGTGCCTGCTCAATTTCTTTGTCTTTTTCTTCTTGGATGGAGGGTGTTCTTAGACACCTTGTGACTTAGGTTAGCCTTTAATTAGTTAGTGGTCCTCCTGCCTCAACCTTCCTAATGTTAGAATGCAGAAATGCAGGCATTTAGCACCACACCTGACTCTCTCTGGTTACTTTTTTTCCTTTTTTTTTTTATTTTTGTTTTGTTTTTTGGAATCAGGGTTTCTCTGTGTAGCCCTGGCTGTCCTGGAATTCACTCTGTAGACCAGGCTGATCTTGAATTGATTAAGATCTGCCTGCCTCTGACTCCTGGGATTAAAGGTGTGTGCCACCTACCATCTGACCACCTGCTGACTTTTCATTTCATCCATATTTTTATTATCTTCAAGATCAGAGCATCATATTTTCTTCATTTTCCTTTAGGCACTCAAACTAGAAAAACATTTAAAAGAATTTTACTCCCAGCTTTACCTCTTTTGTCTCTTCCGGGTCTGAATGATCCACAGTTACATAAAGATCATTCTGTAAATACTTTAGAGCACTAAGAGGATCCATTTGAGCCTTTTCTTCAAACCTAGAAAATATGAAACAAGGGAAACAATTACTTTGAGTTATGAGAAATGCCTTTAAGAAGTGAAGAAAGGTATACTGCTTAAAGATGAGCTATTCTGGGATCTAAAATTTTTTGTAGAGCAGCTACAAGAGTATGAATTCCCCCAACCACAGTACATATGTTAAGTCCACAGAGATGCGACAGACATGCTATGTAGCACAGGTGTGCTGCTAGAAAGTCTGTGACAGCACTTCTTATCTTCCCTATGAACAGTGTGTGTAGCAGATAGGCTCCTTGCCACCACGTTTACTGTGCTGAGTTCAACCCTCAGAAGAGACTTCCCTGAGTTGTCCTCTGCCCTCTATACACACACTGCAGTGTGTGCACACACTCATATAACCCCATGTATCACATCAAAACCAAAATGCTTTCTTAGACTAACAGACTAGACTTTCTGGTCATAGTTCTTAATGGTTTTGAAGCTGACTAAGGCACTTTTTAATTAAAAATATTTATGTGAATAAGTGTTCTGCCTGCATATATATGTGTGTGCGCGCATGTATGCCTGGTGCTCAGAGGCCAAAAAGTACCAGGTGCCCTGTAATTAGAATTACAGACAACAGACCAAGTATGGCACTTTTAGTAAGTACCATTAACACAGGTTAAATTTTTTGGGGGAGTGAGAATATAGATTTTTTTTTTTTAATTTTCCCCCTTTCCTTTCCTCTCCCCAACCTTTCTCATGATCCTTCACTCCCTTTCAAATTGATAGTCACTTTTTCTTTGATTATTATTGTTATACAGATATATAAATATATAAAACGAAGCTTGCTAATTTCATTTAGTGTTATGTATATATGATTTCAGGGCTGACCAGTTCGTATTAGGTAATCAACTAGGGGGATCAGGCACGATCCCCCTAATTTTCCCACTCTCAGCATTCCTTAGTTGCCTGCAGTTCTTTGCCTAGTGACAAGATTTCTTCCTTCCCTGTTAGTAATTGACACTGTCATTGTTCAGGTCTTGTTTAGAAAGTTATATATCATTGAGGGTTTCAGCAAAGATTATGGGTGTCACTTCCTTGTCATTTCTAAGGAGGCACAGTCTCACAGCAGACTTCCTTACAATCTTCCCGCCCCTTCTTCCATGATGTCCCTAGCTTTAGGGCAGGAGTTGTGCAGCAGATGTATCCTTTAGGGCTGGTTACCCACCATCAGTTGACCTCTATTTCTACAGCAGTTATTGATAACAATAGAAAAAACACAGTAACAATTTACTAAGCATCTGAAATGTGCCTGATATTACATTAGGGATTTTACACATTTCATTTATCCTTTAATAACTCTCATAATATGACAACATTTTTCACCATTTGTAAAAAACAACTAAGAAATTAAGGTGCCCCCCCCCCATCCTCACCAAATTGTGTCAAGATAAGAGCTGGAAAACAATCACAATCAAACACATGTGAATAAGTTCACAGTTGAAAAGGAAGAATTCTCTTAAGTTAAAGAAAAAGAAAATCTGCCTGCCATGGTGACCCATGCCTTTAATCCCAGTTCTCAGGAGTAGAGGTAGGTGAATGTCTATGAGCTGGAGGTCAGCCTGTTTATAGAGCAAGTTCAGGCTTCCCATGAGACCCTGTCTCAACACAGACACACAGTCACCAACAAAAACAAACCCCAAGTGTTTGTAGCTATTAAATAAGATAGCATTCTTTTGTTACAATATAATTATACAGATGATTACATGTGATGCCTTTAACAATTCTATGTAGTTAATATAGACTACTTAGCTTCCTCTGGGCAAGGAAGATGGTGAAGACCTTTCCCAGTGGTGTTCAGGCTGATACTGCTTCCATGACAGGTTGTTTCTACTTTAGCAAGGACAAGATTAAAAGTGAAATATTTTGTCCTCTTGTACCAGGTAGTACTCAGATAAGAGACCCCTAGCAGAGGTCTATCACTCTACCAGCTTATCCACAACAGATCAGATAAAGGTATTGGTACCTGAGCCAAAGGCAATTGTCTCAAGCTTGATCAGCAGCTTATCAAGTGGCTTGGCAGAACCCTTCCCAATAGGGACATTCTTTAAAGAACTCTCCCTTAAGAGAACCAAAAGATGGATATATAAGGATGTGGTGGTTTGAAAGAAAATGGCTCCCAAAGGGAGTGGCACTATTAGATGTGGCCTTGTTGGAGTAGGTGTGGTCTTGTTGAAGGAGCTGTGTCACTGGAGGTGGGTTTTGTTGCCTGCATAAAATGCGGAACTCTCAGCTATCTCTCTAGCCCGTCTCTGCCTGCACACAGCCCGTACCTTGAGGATAACGGACTGAACCTCTGACTGTAAGTCACCCAATTAAATGTTTCCTTTATAAGAGTTGCCTTGGTCATGTGTCTCTTCATAGCAATAGAAACCCTAACTAAGACGAAGGACATATAAAAAGTAGACATAGAGAAGGGAGTAGGCCAAAGTCATAAAATAGTCAATCAGTCTGCCAGCTTGCCTGCCTGCCTAGGCTCTGAGGCCTAGGGAAAGCAAGGTCAGAAGAAGTCAGCTGAAAAAGAGGACACAATGAAGCAAACAGAAAAGCTGCCGAAACTGTTCTAGCTTCACACACAACTTTCCATTTGGTCTCATTACTATAATACAGAGAAGTACCTTGATGCCTGGGCTATTACTAAAATAACTGTTTCAACTGATGTACCGTAAGCATACCCCAATCCTCTGTACTGTGAAATAAACTCAAATTTTACTTTCCATTCTATTAAGTTCAGTTAAGAAATCAGTTTCCTGGAAGCTATGTCTGCCCTCTTGTTTGTGAGTTCTGTTGTTTCCATCCTGGGCTTCTTTATGTGTAAAAGGGTGCTTCTGTGGTCTAGAATTGTTTAACCAACAGTTCTTTTCTACTGTTAATTATGAATTTAAAGCTTTAAGAAGTCTTGGTCCTTTCTACACACAAAACATCATCAAGTTTAAAAGATGAATATTATTTGAAAAGTTAATGGTGACACTATTTATATCCTTTGCTCACAAGACACTTCTTTTCCTCAAAATCTATACATTAATTAAATAGAAGAAATAACTTTCCACAAGAAAAACAAAAAAAATCACCCTAGTAATGCATATAATTAAAGACTGTCCAATAAGTATATTTCTATCAAAATGTATTAGTCACTTTATAGACTTCTATTCTATGTATATAGGAAACTCTTAAATTTGGCTAAAGTTTAACAGAAGAAAAGGTTTACATGTTTTCAAACATTTAAAGTAGGCCTTCCATTATCCATTTGACAAATGTAGTAGATAAATGTTCCAGGGTCACCCTTAACACCTCTTTGTTTCAAATCCATACTTCTATTGCAGACCCTTCACTGTTCATCCAGAAACTTACTGTCCGTTTTCAATCTCTCCTGCTGTGTGCCTCCAGACAGCACCAAACCTCCTTTTTCCTCTCCTCATTCTGCACGCTCTCCCTCTGCTAATGACTAAATGATATAATGTCAGCTCAAGCCAGTTCTTCAAATGTTCACAGATGATTTCCCTGTTACATAAAAGCTTCCTAAACTAAATTTAGCCTTCCAGATGTATAAACTTACTGTTTCTGAAGAGTTCTATACACCTTATACCCTGTTTTTTGTAAGTCTGAGTGTGTTACTCATCTCTGAAAATCTATTAATTATTTCCAATAAATCCTGGAAATAAACATGTTTATTTACAGGGATGCCTAAAAGTGGTTTCTGCATTAATTTGTCTAAAATACAACTTATGAAAGCAGAGAAAGATAAATAATTAAACATATGGTAAAAAAAAAGCATAGACTTGCTTTATACATATGCAGACATTTTAGGCAATTATACTCTACATATAATCTAATACGTAAGTATATGTGATAATCATAAAAATGCACACATATGTGTACATGTATACTCACAAACATACCACATGCAGTGGTTACATGAAGCTCTCTGTAGTCAGAAAGGTCAGGATCAAACCCTCGCTTTGCCACTTCAGATGAGTGACCTTTTGAGTTACATAAGTCATTCAAAAATTGCCTCAGTTTCCACCTTGACAAAATAGTGACAGTGGTAGTCTCCACTCTATAACTAATTATGAGACTAAGAATCAGAGACCAACATGCAGTCATTAATAAAAGATGACCTTTTTCCAAACAATAATTTAGCACCTAAGACTGCACATTTCTACATTTTTAGTGGCTTGCTACTAAGACTAAATCATGTCTAATCAATCACACAATTTTAAAATTATTAGGCAATCGATACTTTTTCAACTAATACTTAGAAAACTTTACTTGCTTATTAAAAAATTAACACCTGTATGTATCCTTACTTTGTATCTTCCTTTGAAAGAATAAAGCAAAAATAAATAGACATTTACAAAACTCAGTATCTTCAGAGCACATGACTACTTTCTTTTACAGTAACAATGCGAGACCTGCATCCCATAGCTAAGCCATATCAAGAGCAGCTGACAATGCTAACTAAAAACTTTTTTTTTAAAGATTTTATTTATTTATCATGTATACAACATTCTTCCTCCACGTATGCCTGCAGGCCAGAAGAGGGCGCCAGATCTCATTACAGATGGTTGTGAGCCACCATGTGGTTGCTGGAATAGAACTCAGGTCCTCTGGAAGAACAGTCAATGCTCTTAACCACTGAACCATCTCTCCAGCCCTAACTAAAAACTTTTAGTTAGAAAAAATGTACTTTGATACAGGATCTCACTGTGTAGCTCTGGCTGTCCTTGAACTCACTATGTAGACCATGCAGTCCTTGAACTCATAAAGATCAGCCTGCCTCTACCTCTAGAGAGGTTGTATGAAAGGTGTGAGCTACCACACACAGCTTGGTAAATTATATTTATACCTGTGTTTTCTTATGAGGTACTTGCAATGCCTCAGTAAGTAGTCTTTTGAAGGTCTACACAACTTCAGTGACCAGAAGTCATCTAGTCTCATCTTTGGAGAACAAGATTTTCCTGGATTTCCACCAAATAAATAATGAACCTAGAAGAAACATGACAAATCAGGATTTAAAGAACTCATACATACTCAAAAGACTAGAGTACTCATAAAGAAATTTCTTTTACCAGGAGTACATGATAGTTAACTCTCTTTGCCTTATTCATTTGACAATTTTTTAAATTGATACATTCTTACCAAAGGTTTCCCATGATTTTTCTCCATTCCATTTTACTTTAAAGTACTTTCCTAAACTACATGTGAATTAAAATCATACTATTAAAATTAAAAAGATAATGGAAATGAAACAAAAACCATGGGAGGAATAAGCTAATCCAACACATATTTTAAAGAACTACAAATAAACTAGTTAATCAAGTGTTGATCAAAATAAGTTATATTCAAAAGAATTCTGACATGAATTTTAAATAGAATCATTGAAGATTAAGAGTATATTAAAACTTTAGTAAAAAACTTTAACATCTTACTATGATTTAACCTAAATGCCAAATAGTAAAAGACATACAAAACTTTCAGAGTATTATTTCATTGTTCAATTAATGCCAAACAAGAAATGTAAAATGATTACAATAGTGATTTCACCATTCAAATATAATTTCAATGTTTTTCTTTTTTTTTTTTAAAGATTTATTTATTTTGTTTACAGTGTTCTGTCTGCATGTATACCTGCAGGCCAGAAGAGGGCACCAGATTTCATTACAGATGGTTGTGAGCCACCATGTGGTTGCTGGGAATTGAACTCAGGACCTCTGGAAGAGCAATCAATGCTCTTAACCTCTGAGCCATCTCTCCAGCCCCTCAATGTTTTTCTACACTTATACTAAACATTAAAATATTTCCCTGAAATTTGAAAACATCTATATTTATAGTACTACAAAATAAATATTATTTCTAGCCAACTAAATAAAAATTCTCCAATAACCCCTTAAGTTGGGAAACTCTAGGAGTAAGGGCTTATATTCATTTCCATGTTGTCTTTTATCTGAAGGTTTCAAGATATACAGCACAGATTTTAAATGTTCATCTATAGCTTAAACAGAAAAAAAATTATTTCCATACAATCTGAGTCTAGTTGCTAAATTACACATCCAATTTAAAGAAAATAATTACAGAAACTACTTTGAAAACTTAGTGATACAAAAATTATTCTCATAATGCTGGTAGATAGGTCACTTATATAAGAAGTACATAGAAGAAATGACTTCCTATACAACTGGAAAATCTAATGCCTGGGAAGTCATATACTTGTTCCTTCTCAAAATGCAAAACACTGAATTTTATACTTGGATATCCACAATGTATATACAATGAAACACGTTATATATTGGTTCTATGGAATGAAATAGAATTCACTGATAATTTTCAGGTCAGAAAATATGTTATGGTGTACACTTGTAATCTCAACATGTGGGAGGCTAAGGCAGAAGAATCTTGAGTTTGGGCTACATACTAAGAACCTGTACCAGAGGAGGAAAAAAAACAATACAAAAGATGAAAAGTGCCAACAATATTATGGACCATACAAAAGGTTTATTCTCTTGAATAATTCTAGGAAAAAACTGGGGCTAGTGAGATAGTCCTGCAACTCTAGCTACTTGGAAAGCTGATACAGGAGGCTTGTAAACTTTGCATGGGCTACATAGTGAATTCAAGGAGAGCCTGGGCAACTTATCCAATGTCAAAATAAAAAGTGAAAAGGGGCTGGGAATAGATATACAGTGCAGTGGTAGGGTGCTTGCTTAGCATGTGTGAGGTCCTGAATTCAATCCCTATGTGTATAGAGAGGTGTTAAAAAGAATAATATTGAATGCCTGCTATATATTCTGTTAAATGTCTCTATATTAAAACTGTTCAAATCTACTTAAAAACAATCAGAAATAAGATCTATTCAGGAATACTTTCAGACTGTAGTCCATTGAAAATGTACAGGCAAAGTGGTTCACGCACCTTGTGTAATTCGTCATAAACGAGCTGATGGGCAAACCTTGGACATGGTTCTTCTTCCTGAAGACTTTTGCTCAGATTATCTTTTGCAGCTTGATCGTTCTTATAGACACAAGACCTGTAAGACATTGCTTTTAAGACACTGTACTTCAAAGGATCAGCAGCAACCATACTGTTCATACACTCATAGGCAGTAAGCTAACTGCCAAGGCCCAATTATCAACAGAAGAAATGTACACTTGTTCACATCCAAGTACAAAGTCAGAAACTCTCATAAAGGGACATGCACTTGTTAGAACTAGTTCTGACATTTCAAAATAGCTAACTTCAGAACAAGCTATCTTGTGCCTGGAAACAGGAATTGTATACACGAAGAGCTAAAAGTGAAGGTGTGTTTTACTGTATACTCACAGCAGAAGACTCAAGCACATTCTCATTCTGAATGCAAACAAAATGTCTTACTCAGAAAACAACAGATCCCACAGTAGCTGAGCATATTGTCATAGAAAATGGAGCTGGTTCTTGGAAGTGTTTCTGTTGTCACTGAATACGAGAGCTGGATCTTCTGCAACTGTTTCCCAAGCAGAACAGGCAGCATCTGCTCTGCCAGATGCTCTGAGACAAGCCTTGGCTTAGGAATACTAAGTCAAACCTACCCTTCAGCAGCACTAGCACATGGAGATGTTAGCAGAACGTAAGTTTCAACTTTGCCTAGCTACTTGGTGGTAACTTACAGCAAAATACAACTCTTTAAAGCCCCAGGACAGGAAGTATAAAGTGAACAACAGAATAAATCCCACTCATTTGATGTTACTGTATACACAAGTACTGATCTTATCAACGACAGTGATTTCTTTACATTACTGATATTTTAGGCCAGGTGGGGTGGCTCACAACTATAATCCCAAGCATAAGCAAGGAAACCATGAGTCCAAGGCCAGCCGAGACTATATAGTAAGTTTGTCTCAAAATATGTCACAAAACTTAATATTCTTTCAATATCATGAATTAATACATTGCTCCCATTCTGCTCATATTTAAATAAACCAACTTCATCTACATATTACTGGGATTTCAGCACAGACAGGAGTCCTTACCAGCTATTCCTCACAATGTCATAAATCCAGAATGAATTTCTGACATTTTCTTCCCTTTTTTCTTTGTCTTTGCTAAGTCCGGATAAGACATGTATTTCATTCAGTTCTGGATCAATAGTTGCTCTCTGTGTGAATCCTGTCATTGGTACTAAAAATGGAAGGAATACATAAATTTTTACAATATTTACAATAAACAGATCTTCATTTTGTTCTACATACCCACTGCATTTATCTTTTAACACACCCCCACAGCCTTTTGTATTAAACAACATGTGTACAGCCTCCTTTCTGCTCTAGAATGTGAGTGACATAAAGGTAGAGGTTGCTTTGTTCAGTACTTGATTCTTGGTGTCTAAAGTAGAACATATATATAACACACACACAAATAAGAAGTGGTGGGGGGAGAAGGAATGAGGAGGGGGAGAGAGGGATGGAGAAAGAGAACATACAAGTATGAATATGTGCACAAGAGCAAGCACCAGAAGGAGGGTTGCAAACAACTTTAAAAATAAAAAGACAACTTACATAGTGTGAGCAAAGAATTGTACGTCATACATCTAAAAGACTGTGTACAAGGTAAATAATTTATAACTCTTTCTTAATTTTAAAACAGGTAAAACATTTCCAAGAATACACAGAATTGGTCAATAAGCTCAGTAAATAGTACTCAATATCATTAGTCCTTAAGAAGTATAAATCGAAACCATGATACAACACATTTTATGTAGGCAAGGTAACATACACCCCTATAATCCTAGCACTCAAGACTAGGGTTGAGGCGAGGTAGAGGGCTGTTGCCAGGACTGGCTTTTAAAGTACTTAATACACTCACTACACACATTATTTCTCCTTGCAGAATCTTACCTCATTGATTACAAGGTCAACAAAATGTTTGTAGTCTCTCAGTTGTGCTGTGGTCATATTTGTGGTTATGTTATTTATCACCTCCCCTAATATTTACACATCACTTTTCTTGTAAAGTTACATGTTTAAAGACAATAAAACAATTCCATGCATGTTTTCTAAAAGACCTAGACAACATTTAATAGATAATTCTGATTGTGCTCTTCATTTGGGCAAATTACTGAATATGGAAGTTCTGACCATGTTTTCTTTAGACTCATGGTTCATATACTTTGCTTTTGATTACATATGTTGTGAATTTATTGATTTCTTTTGAGACAGCAATAGTCCTCTAGTGTCTATTCATGTTGGTCTGTGAGGAGATACTGTTTTTCAGAGAATGAGCAATATATTCTTTTGGATAAGATAAAGTCAGAGGCCATAACTGAACCAGTATCAGTGAGTTTATGGAAAACAAGAGAAGAGCCATAAAAGAGTGATGGTGTAGGAGGTTCTTCTGTTCATGTGTTGCTTTAATGAATAAAGAAACTGCTTTGGGCCTGATAGGGCAGAACTTGGGTAGGCGGAGAAGACAGAACTGAATGCTGGTAAGAAGGGCAGAGTGAGAGACTCCATGGAATTTCTGTCTGAAAAGGACACTGGTTGGAATCTTTCCGGTAAGCCACAGTTATGTGGCAATACATAGATTAATAGAAATGAGTTAAATTAAGATGTAAGAGTTAGCCAATAAGAAGTTAGAGCTAATGGCCAAGCAGTGTTTTAATGAATACAGTTTCTGTGTGGTTATTTCGGGTGTAAGCTAACCTGGACAAACAAGGGGCCCAGCTCCTTGTAACAGAGTGAAGTCTATCCACAAAAAAACGTCAACCACTTCTGTGTACTAACAAATTCCTACATGAGGATTCAACATTTTTTCAACCTTTTGGGGGAATAAAACAGGAGCCAGTCACTGAAAGAGACAAGTAGAAGAAATGACCCGAGTTCCTGCTGTGGTCATCTGAATGAGAATGCTTCATTCTAGTTGGTAGAATTCTTTGGGAAGGACTGGGAGGTGTAAACTTGTTGGAAGTGTGTTACTGGGGGTCACCCAGTATCTCTCTGTCCCTGCTTCCCATTTATGGTCCAGATGTAAGCTCTCAGCTACTGCTCTAGTGCCATTCTTAGCTGCCTAATGCTAGGTTCCCTGCCATAATGGTCATGGGGTCTAATCTTCTGGAAATATGAATCCCAAATTAAACTCTTTTGTAAGTTGCCTTGGTCATGGTATCTTGCCAAGGCAACAGAACAGTAGCGAAGTCACCTGCATTGCACAATGATGCTCTTTGGATTCTGACAATGAACGGGCTACTGCTATGTGCTTCTATAAGGAGGGGACAAGAATTAATAATTCAAAGCAATTCGGAGAGAGATACTTTGGATCACTTAGACTACATTTTTAGACTCCACTTGCCTCTCCTGCGTTTTTACTCCTCGGTTGAATTTGGGTAAAGAAATTAGCAGATTATGCTAGTTTACTACTCTGGCAATAAGGATTTGTACCAAAACATCCTACATTCTTTGAACCCTCCTTTATTAATTAATGTACCATTTTTATAACAATAAAACTAAAAACTGGACTGAATAAAAATCAAAACTCCAAAAGAACCAAAGGTTAAAAAAAAAAAAAGAGTATTTTATCCTAACATTCTATAACTATTAATCTGGTCTTTTGTATTATTTCTTCCCAAGAAGAAAACAAGGCTGTAGTTTTACTTTAATAGTTTTTAAGAGGTGGCAGGGGCAGTGTGTGGGGGATATAAGAGATTTGTAATACATGTGATTTATTGATTGATTGATTGATTTTTGGTTTTTCGAGACAGGGTTTCTCTGTGGTTTTGGAGCCTGTCCTGGAACTAGCTCTTGTAGACCAGGCTGGTCTCGAACTCACAGAGATCCACCTGCCTCTGCCTCCCACGTGCTGGGATTAAAGGCGTGCGCCACCACCGCCCGGCAATACATGTGATTTAAAATGCTCTTCATTTCAACTGCTTTTAAAAAGCTTGACCAAATGCCAGAAACTTTCACCAGTCTCTATCTCTACACACTGACTCACAGAAAGAAATGAATCAAGCAGATAAGTAAATGAGATCACAAGTTAACCACACACACATTCTGAATGCACGCTTGTGTGAGATCACAAGTTAATGCTGCACACATTCTGAATGTACACTTGCCTGAGATCACAAATTAATTCCACACACTTTCTGAACACACACTTGTCTGAAAACAGGAATTATACAGCAAATATCTGCCAGTCTGTTATTTTTGGTCTGTCTAAAAATTACAATAATGCTTCAAATTTCCTGCTGTGGGATAATGCTTTTGTACACTGTAAAGACTTGTCACTCATATTGGCTTAATAAAACACTGATTGGCCAACAGCCAGGCAGGAAGTATAGATGGGACAATCAGACTAAGAGAATTCTGAGAAGAGGAAAGGCAGAGATAGTCACTAGCCAGATGCTGAGAAAGCAAAATGAAACTGCCTCATTGAAAGTAGGTAGCAAGCCATGTGCTAAATGTGAACAAGAATTATGGGTTAAATTAGGTTGAAAGGGCTAATTAATAACAAGCCTGGGCTAATAGGCCAAACAGTTTATAATTAATATAAGCCTCTGTGTGTTTCTTTGGGACTGAACAGCTGAAAGACCTGGCAGGACAGAAACTTCCGTCCATATTTTTCTACTTTTTTGTTAGCATCTTTAAACTTAAAACAGGACTAATAAAAGAAGTCAAAAGTAGTAAGAGTCTGAATGTTATTTGTTTCTCCTTCCTTGGTTTGACCAGAAGATAAGCAGGGATGCCAGAATTTTCTACTTACAAGACAACAGGGGGTGGGGGAGAAGTGAAAGAAAATATTTTTGAAGTTCTTTCATTTTCTGAAGAAATTTATGCTATTAATTAATGAACTAATATCACCTTTATTTTGCTTCATGGTCCAAAGAACATACTCATTACTAATTTCTTTAGCTAAGACATAGGCAAAGAACAATTTCACAACTAAAGAAACATGAAACAAGACAGCTCTCTATGGTTTCTCTGTTAGAAACCCAAGTAACCTGTGCCAACTCCAGGACTGTCCTAACACATCAACTAACTTATAATGTTAAATTCACACGTCTGCAATGTTCTTGGTCTGCTCATCTTTCCTCAAAGTTGCTAGCTCCAGCTCTAAGTGTCACATACTTACAAAGAGCATTTAAGAGATGGAGTGGACTCCTTCAGCACCTCTCTATTGTCATTAGAAAGGACATTTTCTAAACACCATACAACACTGCCATGTGTGGCTAGCCAGAACTGACACAGTAAAGTGACATAATCTGTGAAAGGCTAATGATGGCAGATTGTGACTACGATTCATCCCTGGCACTGATACTGTGCCATTAAAGAAAACAATAAAAAGGAAAAGGGATGATGGCTTCTAAATAGGCAATAACAGTGTGAATTATTATTTTTTTCACAAAGACATTTTTATTTTATCTGTATGAGTGTTTTGCATGCATCTATGTTTGTATGTGTGCCATGTGGTCAATCCCCAGTACTCCATAAACTAGGTATTGTAGTGTAATTCCAACACTTGTAATTTCAACACTTGGGAGGTTAGGCAAAAGGATCAAAATTCTCCACTACATGGCCAGTTAGAGGCCAGTCTGGGCTACATAAGATCCTGTCTCAAAAATGGAACAAGAAAAATTATCATTCCAGCTTAGTAATTAATATTAAGAATAACAGATCATTAGCTGGGAGTCTCTGTACTGCCAAACTTGGTCCTGCTCATTGGAATAATGTGAAAGGGCAAATCCAAAGCAACTTCTTTCATCTTTTTGCTTTCTTTAATGTCAATAAGCATAATAAACACAGTCCCATGGGGAAAATTAAAGGATAATTTTGCTTTTAAGGTTTCCATGAAAGTAAACTGATAGAAAACCAAAACATTGCAGACATTATTCATACCACCCTGGTATAATAGAAAAAAAGGGTGAAATCTAATACTTTCAGGGATGGATGAAACTCTGAGCTCAGCTGGGTCAACCCTCTCATTTTCAGATGGATAATCAGGTCCAGAGAAGTTATACAATTTTGCTAATGGTGAAGACCTAGATGAAGAAAGACCAAGTCTTTTGATTCAATTTACTGTATCAAATACATCAATTTGCTACAATAGCTGGAACACATGGAATAAAGAGTGGCAAGTATGGGAAGGCAGAAGAGATATAATTTAAAAACTAAAACAAGTAAACAGGAATCTACTACATTAGCGGGATGAGATCCTAGGAGCTCTGCATCAACAATGCATCTGCAACATCGGGAAGGCTTCACATACACTGCTGGCCTCAACCAAACAGAAGCGCTCTAACACAGATGCTCTATAGCAATTTACAAAGCTAAACAGGTGACAAATTATCTTCTAAACATAATTCTCAAGTGCTGGTAAACACAGAACTTACATGTGAGAAGTATGCTAAACTGCTTGTGCTCACAGTACTAATGCCAAAGGCAACATAGAAATACACCAACTTTTAGCATACTGAATTTTGATGTTAAAAACACAAAGCTAAAAAAAAATCTCCTTCTTTCTAAGCAACTACCATCCGCTAATTTAAATTATAATTTTCTTCTAAGGGAAGAGCAAAACTGTTATACACAAGTTAGAAAATAAAAAACCGAGCCAAGTTAGAAAATAAAAAGATTTGTCTTTCTAGATGTTGATGTTAAATCTAAGATAATATATTTAAATAATTATAAAGAGCAATGGCTGGAGATCTTACAGTGCTTGACACATGGAAAACATCAACAGAAAGCAGCAATTTTGCTATAAGAGATAAACTGTCTCTAACTGGGGATCTCAACTGATAAAAATTCTGCTCTGTGATTTCAAACAATACAATGTAAAACTCACATTGTAAATGTAGTCTTAATCAAATAACCCACATGAGTGAAATACAAACTTATAATTATATATTAAGTCTATTTCAAATTACAGTAATTAACTGAAATATAAAAACTTCAAAAAAAACCCCAGCTAATAAGCACTGGAATGGTTTAATACATTACCAAATATCTACATAATGGGTATTTTCTAGGAACATTTAATAATGTGAGAAATTCAATAGTGTTATACTTCATTACTAAAAAATTTTTAGTGCCTTAAAAGATAAGTAGTGCCCTAGTAAGATAAAATAAAATTTAAGTGTACACTGATTAAAGTAAGGTAAAAATAATTCTATGCAAACACAATACTTCCTGATGTGAGCTTTTCTGAATAATCTAACTTTGTGCAGGATATTTTAAAAGGAGATTTAAAAGGAGATTTATGGATGTGTCCTTCCCCCAGTTTCCTAATACCTCTGAAATGCAGAGTCAAGGATGCATCTGTAATAGTGTTAGCAATTAAGGTCAGAACCACATGCTTTAGTCCCTAAACTATCTTGAGGTGTTAGGAAAGAATTTCAAGAGACCAAAATCTACAAGGTAAAATATGAGAGGTAACCAAAATTAGATTTTGGAGGTAAGATAGAAAAACCGGGGAAATAGCATGGTAGAAGTTCAAGCACAAGAAAATGCATGTTATCTCTAAAGGTACTACTTAGTCCTAATGAAACAAGAGTACAGGGCTGCAGGGCCAAACTTCAGCCCATCATGCAGGCAGGCTGTTTATAAAGATTCTTCTTATCAGAATTAGCTCTAATCAAAAAGTCAGATCAACTTACTTGTCTTTTCCATGAACAAAAAGGGCGTATAAAGACAAAACCATACTCATACTTGTATTCCTAGTGCCTAGTTTGTCGTTTGGTACCTGGTAAGTGATAAAAAACCATCTACAAATTAAACGTTAGGCCTATGGTTCTGTTCTTCATGAGTCATGCAGTAGAAAACGGGCTGGGAAGAGGAAGGCAGATGAAGAAGAAGACAAGGGCAAATGGGTGAGACATCTCAGATTAGTACAGAATAAAGTGGCAACGGGCAGAGACATGCTACAAAACTGAGGTTACTGGTTGAATCAATGCCACCTGAGGGTGGTGAGGACACCTTCTGGAGAAAACTGAGATACTCAACAGTACCAGCCAAGTAGAGAGTCAGTCCGCCTCTACTCAGAGAGGCTGTGAGTAGGCCACCACTTTTCTTCAAATTAATCCTGGCAATTTACAAGTGTATATGCACAGACTGAGGTACTAGGTAAGCCTACCTGTTAAGAACTGAAATAAGACCTGAGCACTAGACTGAGGCTCTCAATCCCTGCTAGGTACTAGAACCCTCTAAGAGAGAAAGAGGGAAAGCAGAAAGGGGAAGAATGAGAAAGGGAACAGGAAGGAAGGAAAAGGAAAGGAGTGGTATAGATAAGGGCAGACAAAAAAAAAAAGCAAAAACGTAATTTCAGTTGAACTCTGATAGGTCAATTGAGCCATTATATTTTTCAATTCAAGTATAACTCTGTAAGAGTTTTAGTAGCATTTTCCAGCTTGTTCAAAGCAGATGTTCAACACTGCCAGAAAACTTCTCAGTAAACAATGTAAACATGTGCACACATTGGAGCTTTTTGAGCAATGAAACTCCTAGCATTACTGTAAAAATCAGCCACTTGGAAATATATTATTAAACAAGACTGATATCTTCAAAAGACATCAAATCTAGACCCAGAAAATAAACACTTCAGTAACTTTATTTAGGGGGAAAACCTTTGTATGGGTGGTTCTTCCTAATTCTCTATCATCTCCAGTCCCTCTGCAGAGATGGTTCCCAAACTCCTTTATCTAAATGACACTCTCATGCTACTCATTACAACAGCCTCCAACTTCTCTCCGCAGTGCTCAGAGTGCGACTGCAGGTCACCTTCACTGGAGATGAGCTTTTTGAATTAGCTTAATCCCCAGAGTCTACATATGGGTCCTTAGTGCCTAGAAAAATCCTTGGTAAATAGAAGACAAAAGAATATTTGAGGAGAGAGGGTCTATATACCTTAAATGCTAGTAAATAATCAATAAATATTATTAAATTAATCAATGGATGTTTGTTTTGTGTGGTTAATTCCCTATAAACCAATTACAAACTCAAACAATGCACAGCAGAACTGTAGCTCTGATTTTGGAAGAATTGGCTGGAGCAGTGAATAATGAATGAGGTAACTGGCCTTTCTGTTACTTTTAGTTCAGCAATAAAACTATGATAAAGAAAAAATACCACAAAAATTAAATATAAAATTTAAAATATCTGAAATAAAATTTGATACAAATACCCTCTTAAAGGATTCTGAGATGCATCAAATGTCAATATTATCTCTGGATGGTTAAGATTTTTTTGGTATCATTCTGGCTTGTTTTTTGGTGTTGTTTTAGATTCTCTACCATAAGATCATTACTTTTCTAATTACGACAACAACAAAAAGAACTGCCACAACTTTGCTAGTCATAACTGTGACTAAGGATAACAAAGTTGTAAATAACTACTTTAATTAGAAGAAGAGGCTTACTCAAAATACTGCTTATAAATAGATGATACCTACAACATATGTATTTGTGGCTATATGTGTGTTGGGGGTGGTGAGTGGTGGACGTGTGTTTTAGTGTCCGTGGAGGCAAGAGCTCAACACTGGGCCTTTTCTTCTACTGTTCTCTAACTTACTAGTTTTCTGAGACAGAGTCCCACTGATCCAGCTGGACTGGCTGATCAGCAAGCCCCAATGACCTGCCTGTTCTATTCCCCAGCACTGGGCTTACAGACACACACAACCATGCCTGGCTTTTGAATGGGTGCTGGGGATCTGAACTGCGCTCCTCACGCTTGTGCAACAGCACTTTACTGACACAGTTACCTCCGCTGCTCTGACACAAGTATTTAAAAATGTATTTTGTAAAAGCACCATTGATAAAAGGATCTTTTTTATAAATGGCAGCTAAAATGAAAAGCAAGCTGATCTAATTTCTAACCCCAGTGCCAAACTGGGCCTTAATCAAATCGACTCTTTTATATAGTATTCACTGGTAAAGCAATTACTGTGTTGGCTCATTGAAAAGGATCAAAATAAGACTTTTAAAAACAGTAAGTGTGGTATCTTACTAGCCATGCCAGGGCAATGTGCATGAGCTTAGTAAGAGCCACCTTTGTAGCAGGAGATCAGCTACTTAGATGACCATCTTGTAAGCTTGCAGGTATAATGGACTGCATGAAGACTCCCTCAGAATAGCAGACTCCACTATGTTGATGCTTCATCTATAGCTCACTGCACTGAAAACAAGTAGACAGCATCAGCAAACGCAGAATACTTCTTAAGATTGATCTCTCTCTCTCTCTCTCTCTCTCTCTCTCTCTTTCTCTCTTTCTGACTCTCTCTCTCTCTTACACTTACACACACACACACACACACACACACACACACACACACACGTTAACTTCAGAAACTTGTATTTCTGCTTAAAAGAAATAGTAAATCCCATATTTTTAAACAAATGAAATTAGAGAGTTTTATTCCTCTTATTCAGAATTATTTCAATTAAAGAAGTAAAGAAAATATGAAGGATGGTTAGAAAGAGAAGAAAATGGACATCACTTTTCTATAAAAAGTAGTTAGAGTGCCAGGCAGTGGTGGCGCACGCCTTTAATCCCAGCACTTGGGAAACAGAGATCTCTGTAAGTTTGAGGTCAGCCTGGTCGATAGAGCTAGTTTCAGGACAGGCTCCAAAGCTACACAGAAACCCTGTCAAGAAAAAAAAAGCATTTAGAGAACGAGAGAGATATTCTATATTCTTACCCATTCCAGAGTCTTTCTTGGTGCCGTCTGAAATTATGTCTACATGATCAGAGTCCACATCATAACTAAAGAAATCATTCAAATAGGTCTTAGATCGCTGGCCACCAAAGACATATAGGCAACGATTTTTCTAAAAAAACAAAACAAAACAAAAAAAAGGAAAAAGGAGGGGAGTTGTCATTCCAATGAAGAATTCAGAATGATCTTTCCAACTTTCCAGCTCTCTTAACAGTAGTTCCTAAGAGATCCCACATAACCTTCCCTTGCTTGGATGAGGAGAGGCAGCTCTCTTCATGCCACAACTGGCACTGCCGAGGCCCTGCACACCACCTATTAGGACAGACAGCAAGGGCTGCTGCCTTTGTAGGACTGTCATAGAGCAAAAGGGAGCATAAGCAAGCAAGCAAGAAATGTCATTGGATAAATCAAAACATAATGAAGGACAACTCCTTCTTGTGCTTGAAATAAAACACAGAGCTATCTATAAAAGTACCTTGACTTAGTTTTATTTTATAACCATATAAAATTTTTTAGAATTATTGAATTTAAAAACAAGCAAAAATGAAAAAACTATCTATATATAAAGCTATGACTTTATGTATAAACAGAATTCTCACCACAATCAGAAGTATAATACTAATTTTTAGTTCAGTTTTTTGATAATATATCCTTATAGCCTAAGTACTAAATTAAAAATTAAACTGAAAGCAATTTTAATTTTGCAAATACTAGTGATTTTGCTGTTAGCTTTGACAACTGAAAAACTTTCACAGATGAAACAAGTAATGTTATACAAATAAGACTTTGGCCTTAAAAGATAAACAAGTACAAAAACCAAAGTGAGTAAGAAAAAAAAAACAAACTTAATTTGAATTAGATTTACCAGTGAGAGCTCATGATTTGCCCTTTGTTTTAGCAAAAAACAAATGTGTGTGTGTGTGTGTGTGTGTGTGTGTGTGTGTGTAGAAGACCCTAAAAATGACAGCACTGAATTTAAAGTGTGATGTATATAAAAATTCATGAGCTCATAATTACAATGCTTTTTACTACCTCACTGGTTAACTTTGGAAACTGAATTCATTAACATGCAAATCAACAAAACAATCAGATATCTATTTGAGATAGAGTCTAACTACAAAGCTCTGGCTGACCTGGGTGGCCTCAAAATCACAGAGGTTACCACTGCCTCTGTTCATATTAAAGGCATGTACAACCACACCCAACAATTCATTTAGTTTTTTTAAGACAAGGTTTTTCTATGTGTTTCTGGCCTTGAACTTGCTGTGCATAGCCCAGGTTGATCTCAAACTCATGGTCTGCCTGTCTTAGTCTCCAAGGTGCTGGGATCACAAGTGTGCATCATTAGACCTGGCCCAAGAATCATATGGTTTCATTTTAGAATAACCAAACAAGTCATGACATAAAGAGGATGTTTTGTTGTTCTTTTAAAAACAAACAAACAAAAAAAAAACAAAAATAGCCACATACCTTTAAGCCCAGCACTGAGGAGGCAGAGGCAGGTAGATCTCTGTGAGTTCGAGGATAGCCTGGTCTACAAGAGCTAGTTCTAGGAGAGGTAGGGCTGTCCACAGAGAAACCCTGTCTCAAAAAAACCAAAAATCAAAATAACCAACCCCCCCAAAATTACAGTTAATAAGTGTAGAAGAACAACAATATCAGAAAAATTACCATTTTGCGATAACTAATGAAATCTAGACAATGAATACCCATTGAATATCAATAGGTAAAGGTTACAGGAAATTTCATAATTGATCACTTGAACTAATAATTCCTAAACCCATTAATATATACAAGAAACATGACATCATTAGATGCCTCCTGACACCCTACAATCAGCCAGAGTAGTGGTAAAGTGTCTCTTCCTGGCTTCCCCAAAAGAATAGCGACTATAAATCAAGCCTCTACATAGAAATGACTAGTTTATAAAAAATATGACAGAGAACCACACCAAATAATGCAATCAGAGAAGTTAGAATAGAAAACATTGCAGATGTTTAAAAACTCAGAGTGAGGAGAGTGTGGAGCAAAGAAGGGCACACTGCAGTGCACAGGTGTACCCTGGTCTGGATCTGAACAAGCCAGTTCTGAAAAGGAGAACAATATGAATGCAGACCAGCATTATATAATATTAATAAACTGCTCGACTATGATGAGTATGATAATAGTAACACCATTTTTAAAAGTTTGTATCTGTCTGTCATATACTCTAGTATCATTTATAGGTGCAATTGTCCCTCAGTATCAGCACAGGTCCTCATCCTGATTCACAAACCGGGTGACCCCAAAATCCCTTAGGATTTGTATATAACATATACACATCCTCTTAATGTACTTTAAATCATATCTACATTACTTTTAATACCTAGTATAGACTGTAGGACATGAGAGAAGTTTTTAGTAAATAAAGGGTTTTTTAAAAAGTCTATACACGTTCAGTGGAGACAAAAAATTTTAAAAAATATTTTCAGTTCATGGTTGCTTGAATCTGTGGATGCATAGCTCAAAGATATGAAAGATCTGCTAAATAAAGACATCTTAGCTGAGGTCTTCCTGCATAATAAAATGTAGTAAGCTCTAAAAATAATAGGGAATATAATTAAAGTAGGAGATATATTAAAAATACAGACAGTTTACTGATCAAACTGACAGATATGTACACTGAAATTCACTATTATCTCCTTTGTACTTCATATAAAGAACATTTTAAAACACGCAAGTTATATAACATGCGTTCTAATACTTTGTTCACAGAAAGAAGGATCACCTACTTCAAAAAGCTAAGGAAGATTTTTTTTTGTTTTTGTCAGTAAACTCTTGTTCTAATTCTATATAATCAGTATGTAATTGAGAGCAGCAACAGAAAAAGTAATTTCAAAATTATCTACCTAATTGCTAAGAAAAGTTTGCAAATGGTTAAGTCTTAAAAAAGAGAGCTAACTACCCAACAGCTAGGTAGCCAGTAAAGTAGGGAATAGAGTGTCTACCTTTATCTTCAGGTCACAATCACTTAGGAGTTCCTAAGTTGATGGAAATGACTAGATGACAGCTAATGTTCATTTCTAGTGGAAAACTTTGCTTTCTTACTGATTTCTTCCTATAAAGGTACACAAGACACAGAATAGTCTTACTGAATGGAATAGCATGCAATGTCCAATTCGAGACTGGATGTCCTCAGGGCCAGCGTTACAGGAGTCCTCCCGAAGAAGTTTCCAGGTTTGACACTGGCAGCTGAACGCAAACAAACCACTGAATTGTGGTTCACTAGCTCTGCTGTCATCTACGCTGCCATTACATGTCAAAATTCTACCACCGAAGGTGTAGATCATATGTTTTTCTGAGTCCATGCACATCTATGAGAACAAAATAACAGATTAAACAGTTTTAGTTTGTTCCTGTCATATGTGCCAAAATGAAATCAGTATGTATGTTTTCACATCCTCAAAGAAATCCTGAACTTTTCTCTTAATGACACTAAATACATCTCTTAATTATTGTATACACATATTATGATATTGTTCAGAAACTGAGGATAGGTTTCTAAATACCTTTTCAATTTTCATTTATCCCAATAAAAATGAATATACTGAGTTAAGTAACTTTGTTTTCTTGATGCTATGGTACATGATTTTTACCAGAGCCAACGATGAATCATGATATACTGAGTTTTACTAACAGTGCACACTGTTCATAACTCTATGGATAAACTGTCATCATACACTCCTCTCCATCTTCCTTAGAGGGAAGTATCTTACTTATTTCTTGTTTGGCAAGAGAGCAGATACCTAACCTGCAAACTAGAATGATTCAGCTAAACAAACCTCTACAATTATTTTACAAAACTCTTCATATTGTAAAATAATGCCACAAGCCGGGAAGTGGTGTCACACAACTTTAAGCCCAGCAAGTGGATCTCAGAATTCAAGGTCAGCCTTGTCTGCAGAATAAGTTCCAGGGCAGTCAGCTTTGTCTGTAGAATGAGTTCCAGAACAGCCAGAGCAAAACACAGAAACCCTGTCTCAAAACCAAAAAAAAAAAAAGAAAAAAAAAACAAACAAAAACAAAAAGCCATTTGCAAACTTGCCTCCAGACTGACTTCCATACCATAGGGTGAAGAACTGTCTCTTTTTACTCTATTAATTTAATTTTCACTGAATTAAGCTATGCAATGCAAGCCAACCTTGATTTTTACACTCCTTAAAGTAAAAATATAGCCTTCCACAAAACAACATATAAGGAAACAACTGTCAGAAAATAGTTACAATCAAATTCTATCTCAAAGTCAAGCTGGAGCTCAGATACCAAAGCAAGGAGCACTTACAATTGAAGAATCTGGTAGGTACACAGAACAGCTGTGCTCTCGGTGAAGCACAGTACTAGCTGCTACAAGTCTGAGTCTCTTCTTCCACCAAACTGCTTTTGTCATAGAATCACTCTTTAATTTTTAAAAGCCAATTAAAAAAAAATAAAGCACTTCAAAAAAAAAAAAAAAAAAAGAAAGATTCTAGCAAAGAGAGAGAGAGAATTTGAGACAGGTCTCTACATAGCCTGGTGTTGCTCTTTCCTTTTGGTGGTTTTTGGTGTGGCATTCATAACTGTCATCAGGGCTACATATAAACATTTTTTTTTATTTTGCTAATTCATAAAAAACAGGAGGAGCAGAGTATCAGCATGAAGATTCTTCTCCACACTTCTAGCACACAGGACATGAAACAGAGATAACTTTATTTATACACTATATACTCCTGTACTAAGGGACATAGTTGGTTTTTTTTTTTTGTTTTTTTTTTTTGGTTTTTCGAGACAGGGTTTCTCTGTGGTTTTGGAGCCTGTCCTGGAACTAGCTCTTGTAGACCAGGCTGG
>NW_004949102.1:8124223-8133166 GCF_000317375.1 Microtus ochrogaster | reverse complement strand
CTTGTAGACCAGGCTGGTCTCGAACTCACAGAGATCTGCCTGCCTCTGCCTCCCAAGTGCTGGGATTAAAGGCGTGCGCCACCACCGCCCGGCTAGTTTTTTATTTGTTTGTTTTTCCGAGACAGGATTTCTCTGAGTAGCAGTCTTGGCTATCCTGGAACTCATTTTGTAGACCAGGCTGGCCTTGAATTCACAGGTATCAGCGCCTCTCTGACTCCTGGGTGCTGAGATTAAAGGTGTGTGCCACCACCTCTTGGTCTGTTTATTTCTTAATAAGGGTCGGTCTGTTTATTTCTTAATAAGGGTCAATTATCAACAAATTTTAATCACTCTCGGCATCTTAATGCTGTTTACCCAGTTTAAAGTTCTTCATTTTTTATTTTTGTTTAATTTTTTATTCTATACTTTAAGCATTTACTTTATTTTAAATCATGCATATGTGTGCCTGTCTATGCATGCGCATCTGCACATGTACACAAGGTGCCCCAGCAGCTCAAAAGAAGGTGTCAGATCCCCTGGAGGTTACAGGTAGTTGTAAGACATTGGGCATGGGGCTCGAAACTGAACGTGGATCCTCTGCAACAGTAGCACATGCTCTTAACTGTTCAGCCATTTCCAGGCTCTGTTTTATAGTTTTTAATGTCTAAAAAATGGTTATAAAAACTTTTGACAAATGGTGATTTTCATAAAAATTTGGACATCGATTTGAAAGACTAGTGGGTGTAATGGCACATGCCTTTAATTTCAGCACTCAGGAGGCTAAGGCAAATTCTTTGAGTTTGCTGGTCTTCACAGTGAGTTTCAGGACAGTTAGGGCTACAAAATGAGAACCTGTCTCAAAAAACCACAAATAAACAAAAAACCCTAACTGATTTAAAAACTGGAAAACTATTTATCTACTCTTTCAGGTTACATAATTCCTAAAGCCCAATAAACAGTAGATGGCCTAATTTTCTTTTTCTACATTTTATAAATTATACTTTATCGAACTAGAGGATCCCCTGTTACTTGGTACCTAATGCATAACTTAATATTTGTTCAGGGCATAAAGTCTTCTGGGCTTTTACATCTCAGGCTTTGCAATATTAAGCCAAATCCTGATTTCTCCTGGTGGGAGCTGATGTACCTTCAGGAAAGCCAATCTCCCTGCACTGCTGCTGCTGCTCAGCACGTGTCTAATGTGCTCTCCTCCCTGCAGATCCTTGTGAGGAGGTCACTGAAAGTATGTTTTTGCCCTGTCAATTATTTGGTCCAGAAAGGAGGCCAAGACACTGAGATCTTCAATTTTTTTGTCTTGTTTTTCAAGACAGGGTTTCTCTGTGTAGCCCTGACTGTCCTGGAACTCACTATTTGGACCAGGTTGGCCTTGAACTCACAGAGATCAGCCTGCCTCTATCTCCTGAATACTGGGATTAAAGGCATGCGCCAGCAACTCCTGGCCCTAGTAATTTCTAAAAGTGTTCATATTTAAAGGGCAGTTTGGTCAGATCTTGAAAATCTGGTTCACACTATCTTTCCTTGAACACCTTTTAGCATGCTGCTCTCTTGTCTCCTGGCACTCGCTGCAGTCACACAAAGGTGAATGTGGTCATAGGGTGGCACCATGGTGGCACTACTGACAGATGCTGTAGACTTTCAGCGGTGTGGCCTCTGGAAGATCATTAGACCATTAAGACTGTGAATGCAAAGACTGTGAGACTCAGCCTGCCCTTCTCTTCTGTGCACCTGTTCACATAAGTAGTCTGGTTCTGACACATGACTGTACTAATGTGTGCCCTTACCATAATCTCAAAGCAATAGTGCCACCTGACCTTAGACTCTTTACAACTATGAACCAAAATACAATTTTCTTTTTCTTTATTTTTGTTTTGTTTTTGTTGTGTGTGCTTATTTTTCGAGACAGGGTTTTTCTGTAGCTTTGGAGTCTATCCTGGAACTAGCTTCTGTAGACCAGGTTGACCTTGAACTCACAAAGATGATGTGGG
Source organism: Microtus ochrogaster (assembly GCF_000317375.1). Lineage (NCBI taxonomy): Eukaryota > Metazoa > Chordata > Mammalia > Rodentia > Cricetidae > Microtus > Microtus ochrogaster. Next base: position 8,131,181 of record NW_004949102.1, on the reverse strand, counting down.
AGTGTCACAGCCCCTCCGCTCCTATTACAACACAAAGATCCGCCTGAGTCTGCCTCCCAAGTGCTGGGATTAAAAAGACGTACACCACCACCTCCCGGCTGGTCTTTTCTCTTTATAAGTGCCTCAGATATTTTATCACAGTGATAGAAAGCCAAAACAACAGCAAAAGTAGATATACAAACAGTCTCCTTTTAGTTCTAAGTGGATTAATAACTCTGTCTGACTAAAAATAATGTTTTAAATTTAGTTTTATTCATATGCTTTAGAGGTAGCTGGCTGGCAAGCTTGAGCCACAAGCCCATTCACCCACTGAGCTATTTCATCAGCCCTCATTTCTTTCCTAAGTTAGTTTCTTTCACCTACTCTTATCATTTAGTGATCACGTCTGTATTGTTCAATTTATACTTTATAGTTCTCTTCAGTGTCAAGCTTCAGTATATCGTTAAACTGTTAGAATGCTGAAAAGCAATTCTTATCCACTTTTGTATGAAGGAAAGTACTTTCCCCTCTACTATTTCCTTTAAAGTAGTTTTCTAAAGACCTGGTGTTGGCTGGTTACTGTTTATAATTTTTCACATATAAGTGAGTTGGTTTTCCTTGGCCCCAATAGTTTGCAGAGTTCTATGGAGAGGGACAGTAGTGTTTAGGGGCCCTGGTGCAGCTGAACAGAGGTGTGTTTCTGTAAAGCCATGTCTTGTCTAATTTTAAGATCTCATCTGGTTTACCGAAGGTCTATCCCAAGGTGTCTTTTTAAAATTACAGTTGTCTATTTTGATTCTGTATGCACATGCTTATATACCTGGATGTGGGCATGCATGTTCCAGTGTGCATATAGATGTCAGAGAATAACTTGCAGGAGTCAGTTATTTCCTTTCATGCTGTGGATGCTAGAGACCAAACTTGGCAACAAGCACCTTTACCCAACAAACCATCTCACTGACTGGTTCTCAAGATTTGAATTTCCCTAGCTCACTGACTACTGCAAAGGAAGCTAGTGTCCCCACCTATCAAAGTATGTTTTCTTTTTAGAACACACTGCTCTCTTAAACCTGTTGGGCTTTCTGACACTGCTACAGGTTAATGCTCTGCCTCCCCTGTTACTGCTCTGTTCTTGCCACTTAGGATTCTGCTGTACCACTGCAGGATTTCCCCCCATATCTCAAGTGTCGTCACTACACAGTATGGGCTTTAGCACATGTACCAGGTTTTTCTGTTTTTTAAAATTAAACTTAGGGGTATTACGACCTTTCTCTGGCTCCCAGTTTTTCTGGACATGTGAATTACATATGGCTTTTAAAAACCTTTCTGTTGGAATTCTTGCTGTTCTTGAAAACTAAGCAAAACAACAACATGGGAAGTCTGAGAGCTAACCTGCCATGTTCACTAGAAATTCAGGTCTTTTAATTTCAATTCCTTTAAGGTTAATATTCAAAATGGAAAAAATAATTTTTTTTCCCCAGACAAGGTTTCTCTGTGGTTTTGGAGCCTGTCCTGGAACTAGCTCTTGTAGACCAGGCTGGTCTCAAACTCACAGAGATCCGCCTGCCTCTGCCTCCCGAGTGCTGGGATTAAAAGCGTGCGCCACCACCGCCCGGCTGGAAAAAATAATTTTTAAATGTGTCTTTATCTTACCCTCATTCTTCTACATTTTGAATGTTAAGTATGAAACCCTAAAACATCATGGCACTACAAATAATGTTTGGAGTGTCATGAACACAAGTTAATAAGTTCTAACTTGCAGCTTTATTTACATGAAATCAAATGTACACTGGAGGCTTAGACAGGTGCTGCCTGCTCAGCATCATAAAAGTATAATTGTTTGGCTGACTTAGGACCAAATTCTGATTTCTCCATCTCCCTGGTTCTCTTATACCAAGTGACCAGTTGAAAACTTAGCATTATTTATTTAATAGTAGCATAATAATCCAAGGAGCATCCTTTTTCTCAAACTCAAGACAAACAGATGCTATACACAACTGTAAGCTATGGCCAGACTATGCCATAGCTCTCCTATTTTCAAACCCATACAAGTAATTTTTTGCAAAATTCAGTATTTTTTGGTAAAATATTAACATTTTTGATCAAAACAATAAACTGTTCCCTAACAATATCATGTGCTGGCATTCTGTTCTTAGATGATCAGAATCAGCCTAACTTCTTGAACTTCTTTTTCCCAGAACAACACAGGATGCCAGGAAGAATGGCTTTGGAAACTCAGCCATAAAGACCCTGTACAAGTTCCAAACTCAACCACAGGATCCTAACATTTTTATTTTTCACCTACAGTACTTGATGGATATAGTTCATCATTCTTTTATACCAGTCATGTATTAACAAAAACATGAAAATAGGATCATTTCAAAGCAAAGCAAAACATTCTATAAAGAAACAATACGTAAAGGCCTGGGTCTCAGCTGCAATGTAAGACTTTAGGCCAAAGCTGGAAAGCAGCACAGCTCTATCACAATGCCAGCTGATAAAGTGAAACAGATCTTATCTCTCCCACAGGCTGAAAACTGTTGTAAACAGGTCAAATGAATAAAACTTTCTATGTGAACAACAAAGCAGTTACTGTTGTCTTTGACTATGATAGGGATGATGAAGAAACAATTGTCTTGTCCATAATACCATTACATGCTGAGTTTCAACTTAATCTAGAATGTATCAAATTTTACATAGCTTCGTATTAAATTTCTGATTACAAATAAGACAAAGTATATTTTAGTCTAACTCTAGATTTTAAACTTATTAGCAAATGATTTTAAATTTCAGGGAAACAGAATAAAAAATATTAACAGGGTAAATTGTAACTGTTATAGTTTATATATATTTTAAACCTCTAAACTTGTTTTTCCTAATATTGCTTCATCTATTTGCTATATACTAAAGTTTTAAATAGGTTAACAATTCTATAACTATTAACAGCTTAATATTTATCCTATACCAAAAATAAAAAATGTAATAATAACCTTACACTTCCTGAAATAATTATCTTTTTACCGACCAATAGTGTCATCAGTTAGCTAACACCATAAAAACTCTAAAGTAGACTTCTAAGAGCAAAAATTACTCAACACTAGTTAATTCTACCATCATTTAACTGCATCCAACCTGATGGTCAAACACCAGTTTTGGTCCACCATCAGCAGCAGTGTCTTCACTTAGCAACATCCAGGTATTGGTGTCAATGTCATAACGGTAGAAGTCACTTTTCAGAGACTTGCTGTTCCTCACAGAGGAATCCAAGTAACGGCCCAACGTGTAGATTTGCCTCCGTTGAATGTCAATGCACATTTTATGACACGACCTGGCACTGGGACCATTCTGGAGAAAGAAGGGTGGAAAGAAAAAGGAGTGTCAAAAGCAAAGAGCAGAAATGTTCTCTTCTGTTATATTTCATTAAAACTCATAAGCAATTGATGTGGGTCTATCATTAAACTTATAATAAATCTCTAAAGAAAAGCAAAAGAAGCAGTAGGAGACACAAACTTTACCCTAGACATGCTTTAAATCTGCCAGGAAAAAAATATGAACTATTTTATACTCTCTGGCACTTGTTATAACATCATATACATATCCTTGTATGATCCACTGTATCATATACATATACATGAACACAGTCCAATTCCCTATCAAAAATCTTCTTTAAGGCGTACTGGATCTTTAAAAGTATTGTGAACAAAAAAAAAAAGAAGTTTAAAGAATGTACATGTATGGTCTATGTATGTATAAGGTGTGTGCACGTGTGTGTAGGCCTGAGGCTAACATCACCTGCCTTGGTTTGACTGTTATTCACCAAATGACTATAGCTTGTTTCAAGCTGATATAAAACTTGCCAGCACATTTTCTCAGTTAAGATCTCCTCTTGCCAAATGTCTACGTTTATGTCAAGTTGACAAAAGCCAACCTATACACTTGCTAAATCCTGTTTACATTATTGTGGATAGATGTGTTCACTGAATCCTTATAAAAACTCTATATATAAGGAACTCATTATCACTACTTCACAGTCTAAACTACTTGTCTAGAGTTAGAAAACGAAGAAGTGATAATGACATCTAAGCCCCACTGTAACCAGATTTTAAAACACTATAAAAACCCTGTTCTTTTCACTTCAACAGGCAATTGGTTTTTTTCTTCAGAAGAGAGAAATAAGCAAAAATCTAACTGCTAATAAAATTTATATGCTCATGACTGAGATGACGAGAAATAGGAAGCCTGCTGAACGGCTACCAGGAGACTGGGTGTAATCTGCAGGAAATAAAAAAAAACCACTATAAGGTCCTGGAGCAAAACAGAACACAAAATAGCAATATCATACAGGGAGCAACATAATACAAATAATTTGATTAATTGTGGGAATATTACACAGGAAAAAGGCTTCACATTAGTAATAGCAATAAAGAAAATAAGCTGAGTGTAATCTGTGCTTTCATATTCACACAAATTATTCTAATACTTAAGTTTTAAGGTTTTTTTTAATAAGATTTCATAGATAAGGTAGAAATATTATTTATGGAAAGGTTTATTCCATTATTAGGTAATCTCAAAAAAACGATGGAGTTATATACAGTAAGCCTATGCCATATTCCCATTAGTATGAAATTTAATTTTTAAATTAGAGACAGCACCTCTTGCTTCAGTCAAAGCACTAATACCATTAAAATGACAAGTAAATTATACCCTAGAGAGAACAAAAATTAAAAATGAAGATAACAGATAATAGAAAACGAGAACTAGAATATGTTAATTTTTTTCAAAGGAAGAGAAAATTCGACGAACATCAAAAATAAACCCAGAGATATCACTGAAGAATAACAGGAATTACAAGGAAAATAATGTTTATTAAGAAAAACATGTATAATTTGACAACAGTTAAAAGTGTACATAAAATTTGGCAAATAAAATATGCAGATAAAATGGCCACAGTCTTTAAGAAAATATAACCTATCAAATGTTATGAGACGTGACACAAAAATGCAAAGTCCTTCCATCTAAAAAGTGAATTTATCATTCAAAATCTCCCTATAACAACAGACTCAGATATCTGTCTTGGTAAATTTTTATCAAGCATCCATATAAAAAATATTACTAATTTTATTTATAGTTGTGAGCCCAGCCTTTAACGGCTGAGCCATCTCTCCAGCCCAAAATATTACTAATTTTAGACAAAAATTTCAGAACTCATAAAGAAAAACTCCAATTTGAACTTTGTTCTATTTCACTTCTAATAGCAATACAGAAGGAAGTTCTGACATGGTTCAATACATGTTCATGATAAAAAAAAAAATCAAAGCAAAGCAGGAATAGAAAAAAATGCTTCAATCTGATAGAAGATGACGACAACACGAAGCTACATTAGTGAGATTCTGTCTCATAAAACAACAACAAATATCCAAATAGTACATTTATTCAATAGTAATATATAAATGTTCTACATCTAAGTTCTGAGTCAAGAATGTTTATTCTCACCAACTCTATTTACCAGTGCTCCGCCGGGTCAACTTGGTGAAATGGAAAGACATTAGAAAACAACAGAGGTCATGAGGAAACGAAGAGAAGGAGTAAATGAGTTCTCCAGTCACACACATCCACTATAGTAAGTGGATTTAGTAAAATGGCATAGCACAAATGAATGCCTCTCTCTGGGGTTTTCAGACAGTCTATAAGGTCAAAGTTCTTTCCAAGAAAATACTTAAACATTTGTCTCTTCATTCTCAAAGTTCCCAGGGGCCACATGACTTTCTGACACTAAAAGTCTGAACGCAGAACTAGATGTGACTCAACTATTTCCACTACTTTCTATTACATCAAACACCGTGACTTTAAAAGTATAAAACAAGGCCATTTTATGTAGAATGGTTGTTTCAAAAAGCATTGAGTGTAGTTTTTGGAGTTCTAAGTTCATACAGAGGTTTTTTTTCTCATGGTCTATATTAGAACAATTATAACTAATCAAAGTATCTTATTCAGTTGGGCATAGTAGCATATGCCATTAATCCCAGCACTGAAGGAAGCAGATGCAAGCAGATTTCTTTGAGTTTGAGGCCAGATGGGTCTACATAGTGAGTTCCAGGACAGCCACAGCTACATTAGTGAGACCCTGTCTCAGAAAAGAACAACAAATATTCATTCAAATAGTATACTTATTCAGAAATTATGATTAAGAAAGACATTTTCTCAAAGTAAGAGAAGCATATGAAAACTGAAGTAAAATGGAAAAAAAATCTGTTGCCAATGATATAATAATACACCTTTTAAAGAAATAATCAGAATTGTGGAAAACTGCCATTGATCTTGACATCTTCTCAATGTTCAAAGACCTTTCTATGGAAACTGATCATGATGTGAACAAATATATTTTGGGATAGCATATAATAAAATATGCCAACATTTATTTAGAAGTGACTCAATATTTTTCAAATAACCAAAACGTAAGTGAAAAAGCATATACAGGCTTTAAAAAATCCATTCAATGAACAAACAGGCCAATGAATTTTAGTACAGCAGGTACAAAGAACATGTAATATGGTCCACATGACAAGCTACCATAAAAAAAACATGGCTATTTGGGACATGAGCTCAAATAAAGCAATACACAGCTGTCTGGAATTGGTGCTAAAGATCTATCCTCTTGCCCTAGGTACATCTATAAGTGGTCCAATTTTCTTCATTTTTTTCATGTAAAACATGTCCTAAGAGAGTAAATATATAAATAAGAATCTAGCTGTCCTTGACTAACCCAGTCATTAAATGTATCTCTAAAAATCTAAAAAAATGCTTTTTTTAAAAACAGTTATCTTAACAAAAATATGTAAAACTGTTTTTGTAAATTGATAGATATTAAAAAATATTTCTAGCCGGGCGATGGTGGCGCACACCTTTAATCACAGCACTCGGGAGGCAGAGGCAGGCGGATCTCTGTGAGTTCGAGACCAGCCTGGTCTACAGAGCTAGT
>NW_004949102.1:8102592-8123302 GCF_000317375.1 Microtus ochrogaster | reverse complement strand
AAAAAACAAAATGAGCTGGGCACAATGACACATGCCTGTATTCCCAGCACAGAATATGTAAAGCCAGGAGGAGAAGAAGCTCAAGCACAGCCTTGAATTCGAGGCTAGTTTACCTTATCTAGTGAGAACATGTATGTCTCAAAAACACATAACATCTGTACTACTCATAAAGCCTCACCCCAGGACACCCTATCCTGAATTTTACATTCATAATTCCTTTGCTTTACTCCAATACCCACTTTTTATTTGACATTATTTGATTATTTACAAAAGCGTATCTATTATTTCTTTAATTTAATTTAATTTCTACATAATATGCTTTATGCCTATCAGGAATTCAGGTGGGAAAGCAAGAATACAAACCAGTTTCAGGTAAATGTGAGCGCACCAAAGGTGGTTTAAATTCTGCTTAGAGAGCTTCAAAACAGGCTATATTGAAGAAGGGAAGTCTAAATTGAGTGTTAAAGAGCATACAGGCTGGAGATGGGCGATCTCACTGAGAACACGGGAACAACGCTGGCAAATGAGACAAGTGAGGACATTGTAAAATGGCAGAAATGGTCTGTGCAGTCATCACACACAGTTAGGGTATATGGCTGGCAAGTTGGTGGAGGTCAAATCTGCATGAGAACTGGAAGCTGTCACTAAATTAAAGAAATTGGGATAGGTACAATGGTTTTTATTTTGGGGATTTATTACCCCCCATACTTTCTTGTACTTTTAACAACCCACTATACATGGACTTAGCTATCTGACTCTTTTTGACAAATGAGACAAAAGCAACCTTGGTTTTGGTGGACTGTTCACGGCTATTTCATCCCCTAGCAGCCCTGCCTATAATTAAACTTTCCTTTGGGCCAGCAGCTCACAAATAATGACACGGAGACTTACTAATTATCAAAGCTCAGCCTTAGTTTAGGCTTGTCCACTAGCTATTTTTCTTCTATCTCTCCCTTTCCTTTCCTTTCCTTTCCTTTCCTTTCCTTTCCTTTCCTTTCCTTTCCTTTCCTTTCCTTTCCTTTCCTTTCCTTTCTTGTTGTTTGTTTTGTTTTTGTTTTTCAAGACAGGGTTTCTTTGTGTATCAGTCCTGGCTATCCTGGAACTATCTCTGCATCCCAGGCTGGCCTCGAACTCACAGAGATCAGCCTGCCTCTGCCTCCTGAGTGCTGGGATTAAAGGCATTTGTTACCACCACCCGGCTCCTACTAGCTCTTATAACTTAAATTAACCCCTATTTTTGTTAACCTACATTTTACCATGTGGCTTTTACCTCTCTCCCATTTGGTGTGTCACATTCTGTATCTTTCTTGATGGTGTCCTCGATACATCTCCTACTTCCTTTTTCTCTTCACCTCAGAGTCACCTCTACACCTCCTGCCTAGCTATTGACTGTTCAGTTCTTTATTAAACCAATCACAGCAAAGTATCCTCACAGTACACAAATATCCCACAACACCCGCCCTTGTCGCAAGAACAAGTCCCAGTTAGCCTACAAATAGGCAGATGATTAAGTAAACACGATCATGTAGTCTCAGCTGAAGTAACCGTAGACTAGCCAACAGCTGTCTCCCAAATGAGGGCACCTACCAACAGAATGACCCAGATAACCCACTGCCTCAGAAGCAAATAAATGCTTACTACTATATGTCATTAGAGTTCTATGAATGACTGATGTTAAAGAAAACTCAGTAAGAATCAAAGCTAAGGTTTCTAAAAGATTATTCATTTACTAGTTTTGTTTCTTTAAAGGCAGGATCTGGGTGTGTGGCACAGATTAACTTGGAACTTTCCTATGTAGACACAGCTGGACTCAAACTTAAGGCAACTCTTAAGATGGTCATGTATTCCTGTAATTCCGGGAAGAAGTATCACAAATCAAGGTCAGTCTAGGCAATTTCATAAGTTGGGTAGAGTAGGGAGTGAAGAGGAGAAGAGAGGGAAAGTGAGAAGAACACAGACAAAGGACATTGAAATGCAGCATTGACATCAGTGGACCTGTGGCATAAACTTGACACAATCAATGAATAGGGAAGATTTGAAGATGAGCTCTATGCTTACTGGAAGAATAGTTAGTTACAGATGTAATTAACTCAATCCAAAAAGGCTGAGAATAAATAAAGAGATTTTAGATATGTCTTTTACTTTTGCTGAGGACAGAAATAACCATTTCAAAACATGATACTTCAACATTGAAAATGGAACACCATTTTTATGTACCTGGGATGAGAAAAAGGAATCAGAATTTCAAGGTTTTATGGAAAAATAATTATTACCCAAATGATTAATCCTTGGAACAGACTGAGTAAGAAAGAACTTCATTTTCAAAGACTGAAGGCACACCACCAGATCTTTTGAAATCAGTCTTCCTAAACAAAAATCAGTGGGTTTGACTTAGGTCTTTTTCTCCTTTGTTTTTTTTCTTATAGTTTATTTTCCAGTCTACAATCTGAACTAGCTTAGATGAAGAATACGGTAAAAGGTTTACAACAATTTTGGGGGAAACATGAGTGATATTTGCTTTTCCCCTGCATATAATCATGTAAGTACTTAATTCAAAGCCATAAAACAAAGCTATTTTCATTAGAGAAATGTTTCATTTATACATACATAGACACAAAAACAAATACATGTATAGATACCATTTCAATTAAAATAAATATCACTTATAAAAACTGACAGGTATAGCTTAATGATGAGGATTAAACCTGAGAAACGCATTGTTAGGCAATTTCATCATGTGCCAATATTCTATACAACATCCATATAAACAACTATGCCTGTGATAGCCTAAACAATATCTTATGAGCCCACCACCATGTACATGGGCTATCAATGGCTAAATACTGTTATGTAGCACATGAATGTACAGTGAAATAGTGAATGGTCAAAGTAGAGACAAAATGGACAAAATGAGACAAGGGGCTGGAGAGACACATAACAGTTAAGAATATTGGCTGCTCTTGCAGAGGACCTGGATTCATTTCCTAGAACTCACACGGTAACTCACAACCATTCATAACTCCAGTTTCTAGGGATCCAATGACCTCTGCAGGCCCCAGACATGCATGTGATGCACATACGTGCATGCTGGCAAAACAAACAAGCATATATTTCTAAAAAGCTAGACAGCATAGAACTAAAACATCAATAGCACACTTCCCAGAGGAAATACAAACAAGATGGTGGGGCTAGACTACTCCAGTGATACTGCACTTTGAGGCTTAGGTTCCATCCTCACCAGTGCAATAAAAAAAAAAAAAAAAAAAAAACAAGATGAATGTTGGAAACAAGAATAAAGTGCTAAGGCACGAAAAGAAATTATATGATTATATTTCTAAGGTAAAGTAGCTTAAAATTAAAAAAAAAAACTATTGCTATTTAATGCTACAAAGTAGACTTGGCTACACCAATAATTGATGAACCAGGGATAGAAATTCAAATGCAAGATATCTTACATCCAATTTATTTTCTTCAAAATTCTTTTGCACTACCACTGCTGGGAAGCATCAGAGAAGAAAACAAGCATGCAGCAGTGTATACCCATGAATGAAAAGACTAGGAACTTGCCTCTTTCTCAGTGTCTCTAGAGATACATGTCCACTGGTTCTCCTTCACACTGTATGCCCAGAAGTCAGCAAGATCTTGTGTTCCATCCCAGCCACCAAACAAATAAACAGTCTCTATGAAAATCAAAAAGGTATGTATTAAAAAAAGCCACAGGGACAAGGGTTAAGGACCAGACTCACTCAATTGTTTCAAAGAATATTTAAGAAGGTACTTTTCATTGTTTTCACAGTATTATTGTTAAACTTGTAGCTTTCAAAATGTGCTCTAGCCGTTCTTAAACCTAAGTATATGGAAAGACTGCTGCAGAAACATGTTTTGCAAATTTATTTAAAAAATCAGATCACTAGGCCATGTCCCCCAAGATTCTGATTCCAAAATTCTTTAGTGGCTAAAAAGTCTGTATTTTTAAAGTATCCCAGATGAATCTGGTACAGCCAGTTTAAGAACTGGTCTATTGAACCGTATACAATTTATATTTACCAGCTTCTTAACAACGCAGCCAAATTTTAGCTACTAAAGGCTGACAGAGTTACTCAAAACTGTAAAAGCCTCAAAATTTAAAGAAATGCAAAATTCAAGAGTAACACGAGGACAAGTAGCTGTTACTTGGGGTGGGGAGGGCGGGTATGAGAAAGGATCACATTAAAGGTGATGTCTCCCTAATGCCAAAGCAATGGTTAAAACTAGCTGGAAGTTAAAAATAAACTGATAGTTAACAATGGTAAACCCATGAAAATTGGGCTAATATTTCCCCAATATATTGTAATAGTCTTCCTTTTCAAAGATTAATATTTTGAGAAATCAATTTCTTGTCACTCTGAAGTGTCTGTTGCACTTATAGACAAATTTTTTCTCAGTGAATCTTTACACCTGATACTATATCACAGATCCCTCCCTATACAATGCCTCTCTGTTTTTGTTAAATAATTCCCCCTCTGTAAAAATGTTATACCTACTGATTACAAACTGTCAAGCCACTGACCCTTTGAAGCGTGTGTTTTAAGACTGTATATACTCATGGCAGCTGTCATCTAACCATAAAGATATACAACTCAAAACTACATGTGGACTCCACTTACAGTTGGGTTGTCATCTAAGATTCTGTCATGTTTTCATATAACTTATAATTTTAAGTAAATTTTCCAAGTGAAGCATTCACAAATGCTTCAGTGCTGTCAGTGTAAGAACAACCCCCTAGCGGAAGACTCAGTTCTAGTTGCTCACTGGACACTATAGTCTGAAAATGAAATGCCCCCCAAAGGCTATTCTTGAAGGTTTGGTCCTAGCTGGTGGTACTATTCTGGAGATTTCTGGAAATCTCAGAAGGAAGCCTTAGCTGTAAGAGGCAGGTCACAAGGAGTGAGTCCTGTGAGACAATATGCTGTCCGGGCACTCTTGCCCTCTCTCTTTCCTGGCTACAATGCTATGAGTTCTCCTAAACTCTTCATAGGCTGGTAGATAAAAATTCCCTAAAAAACGTAAGCCTAAACTGTTTGTCACAGTCACAAAAAGTTTTGATAATATAGAAATTTGACGCTAGAGAAGGAGGGTTGTTGCTGGTGAGTAACCAAGGCCATATGGTTCTTTGGAATTGGTTTGCAAAAAGTTTGTAGACAATACTTAGGATGCTAGAGATAGAGCTTAGTCGGCAATTCCAGCAGAAGCTCAGAAGGTGAGAAGACATGGTAACTGCTAGCTGCTTTTAGTTTACAGAGAAAACTGAGAACAAAAGGCAGACAGAAAGATTTGAAAAACGTTGTTTAGAAAAACTGTATACACATTTGTAACTAAGAAGGACATGGTTTCTGAACTGCTTCGAATCATTAAAGAAGCTAGTTTCTTCTCAATGAGACAATAGGAAAGATGACATGGAAGCACCTTAGGAATTGGCCAGATGAACACCTATAGCAAAGAGTAAATAAATTAGAAGACTTTTCATTGAGAAATCAGTGCTTCTAGGGCACTCTGACCTCACCTATGAAGTTATTTCCGAAAGATTATTTAACTAACCACGCTAGCTAGGTTACCCAGGCATTGAGCCCACTTTAGCTAAGAACAGACTTCAGTGTAGTTTACCTGATGTTGGTTTCACAGATATACAGAATGCTAGAGTCACAGAGTCATGAAGGTTTCTACTTAGATTTCAAAGTTAGGCTGAGAAGTGAAACAATATGTGCATAGAGTTCCTGAAAGGGAAATGCATGAAGCTGCAAGAATGAAGACAAAGACACAAATGAACACCTAGGAAGTTAAGAGATTTCAGGAACACAGAACGTATACCGAGGAATGCTGCATGTCAAGAAAAGCTAGCCTTTAAGAGAGGCCATGAGGGTTGGAATCATCAAATGGTTAGAAGCAACCCCTTTTAGAGCTGGACTGTCAACACTGTTTCTGAACTGCATGTCTTTTTCTCATTTCACACCATCACATACCCCAGATGCTGGATATGAGCTACAGATACATTTCTATGCCTCCATCCCTCCACTTCAGAATGGAAATGTCTATCCTGTCATTTTATGTTAGAACTGTATCTAACTTATTTTAAAGAGGCTTACTTTTAAGAGCTTGCCTTGTGTCTTAGCAGAGATTTTGGATTTGAACTTCTGTCCCCTACAGGCTCATTATTAAAGGCTCAGTCACAGCCAGAAGCACTACTTTGGACCTTTTTTTCTTCTCTCTCTCTCCACCCCTCCCCCCGTTTGTTTTGTTTTGTTTTGTTTTTTTGAGACAGGGTATCTCTGTGTAACCTCTGGTTGTCCTGGGACTCATTTTGTAGACCAGGCTGGGCTCAAACTCATTGAGATCTGCCTGCCTCTGCCTCTCAAGTGCTGGGATTGAAGGTGTGCACTGCCTGGCTAGAACAATGGGCAATATTTTCTCTTAGGTCCTTGACCTCCCTCCCTCCACCCCCCTTTATTCCTTCCTTCCTTTCTTCCTTCCTTCCTCCCTTCTTTTCTCTCTCTGTTTCCTAGCCACCATGATGCCTACAACAATGGACTAAAACCATGAACCAAAATACTTTCTTCCCCCAAGTTATTTTTCAGAGGTTTCTAGTAACAGTGGCAAGAAATTAATACAGAGCGATCAAGCACAAGCCACTTTATCTTCCTCAGTCTTAAGTTTTTTTATTTACAAAATTCTGTTCAGAGGTTCCTCAGATTTAAGTTATACAAGTTGTCAAAAATGAACATTTCTATTTAAAAAGAAGGAAAACAAACAAACTTCCAGCTACCTTTCAGTCCTAACTACCCCAGACACTGTAACAACAATATTACTGTACTAGATTCCAAACCAAGACCTGGAATCCCTTTGGCACTGGAAAAATATGAAACAATGGTAATTATTTAAAGTACTAAAAGTCTATCTTATTTGATAACTATAAAACAATCTATTATCATTAGTTAAAATAACACTGCTTCCCAGATGACATACAATAATGTCCAGACACATAATTTTACAGGAAAAAGAATAAAGAATTTTCATATGGCTTAAGAATATTTTCCAAGACCTCACTATAACAGCAGTTAACCCTGTTAATTTCTGAAGCTTGTAGAGGGAGGCCCATATAACTAAAATAGCAGTAGCAATCGACCTTTTGTTTTATAGTACTTCTGGGCACTCTCTGGATAAGGTTACCCTGGTTCATTAACTTTAATAACCCTTTCTCTTGGGCTCTGAGTTCTCAATGTTCTTTCTGAAAAGCAGGTCTCTTTGTACGCATAAACTCTCACAGCAAAGAAAACCCACATTTCCACAACAGCCTCATTGATAGCTGAGCAAAATAAAATCTGGCACAGGGCAAGCATCCCAAAAGAATTAGGCAAAGATGTTATTCCTGTTCATGGATGCTTGGTGGTCTGACTGAAGCAATAGTACAACTAAGTGAATTTTGTAGAAACTTAATATTTTGATTTACCTGAATAAAAAAGGTACAATAAAAATTTTAATTAAATCACCTCATCACTTAAACCTCACAAAGATAAGTCATATAGAAATAAATACCAGAAGGTGTCATTACTCAACCAAAGACAAAAAGGATTAACCTATACAACTGTCTAGAGAGAATTATAGTAAGAGGAAGGTGTAGAAAAGAAGAGGAAAAGCTGGAATCTTAGCAGGAAAGCTGGCTTACTGGAAACCCATGCCCTCCCACACAAGTCCTGTAAACATGTCATGATAGCCTAGGAACCTAATCTTCTTCAGCAGCAAACCTGTCTTTCCATTTCTCCTGCTTATAGGAATATAGGCTAGCATGGGTATGCATTGTCCTAGCCCTTCAGCATATCTATTTGGTAAGTTTAAAGTACTGATTTGAACTCACAAACCACTGTAGGAGATGGAAAGAGATGGAATAGTCCCTTGTCCTTGAAGAACTTACCGTCTAGCCATAACTCTAAGGGTACATAAACCACTACAACACAGAATAGACCAAGTGCCACACGACGGCAAAAGCACACGTGTTCTAAAGGAGAAGAGGACATGTGGCTGAGAACTCGTCAGATTTGTGGTAAGAGTAGTCTCTGTCCTGGAGTCAGAATGTGGCTTTGTCTTCTGGTCAGTAGAATGTGGGACAGAAAAAAAAGCCTTTCAAGCAAAGTAAAATAACAAAGAAACATAAACAGAACAACACAACAAAAAATGTTTGAAAAGCCATAAACTCCAAAGTCAGACAGACTGTAGCCCCAATCTTGACTCTATAACTACAGCTGTATGACACTAAAATTCCCTAACCACTAGTTTCCTAATGTTTCAAATGTTTATCTTTTATAAAAATACAGTGAAAACTAAAATCATACAAAGCATGCAAAGAAGCTGTATGATGAATAACTAAATTACAGAAAATGTACAGAAAATCTGGACACAAAGGTAGTATGCAGACAGGAAGTTTAAAAAGACAGTGACTAGATCATGGTCAAGATCCAATTATTATGGCCTAAACTTAATTTCATAGACAATGAAGGAACTAAAAACAATCTTAAGCAGAGCGGTTAGAGTCTGAACTTGCTGCAGAACGACTGAAAAGGAACACACAGGAAACAAGAGAGAATGGTGGTAATATTGTTAGCAGTAGCCTACTTTCAAAATTTCAAGCCAATCTCATTTAAGAGACCACATCAGGTAATCATCAATCAATCCATCAATTATTACTCCATAAATCTTATAATTATTCTTTGGTACAAGAATATATCATTTGTTACCAGAACCTCATAAATCATGGCTCTACTTACTTCTGGTAGTACAATTTACATATTGTTCGTGAATTAAAAAATAAGGAATGTTAACATAAAGTAAAGAATTTGGCCTTTTATACACCATTTGCACACCTTTTGTAAAATAAAATGGGCTTTTTTCACTTCAAGTGCTCAACAGTAATATCTATCACTCTACTCTGAGTAAATCAGACTGCTGATTGTATAAACCTCCACAAGATGGCACACTATTCATGATTAAATGAGTTTGTCCATTTTGAAACTACAGACTAGATCAAATATGTGTTAACAGAGAAAGCCAAACATCATACACAAATCAAGTGTCAACAAGAAGACAGTGAGATGGCTCAGTGGGTAACGCCTGAAGACCTGAGTTCACCTGACCACAGAGATGTCCCCTGACTTTCATATGCATATCTTGACACTCATACCCTAACAGGAATCATACACACAATAAAAAGAAGTACAAATATAACCACATGAAAGTTTGATGATGATTAACAATCCAAAGTCCTCTTTATTCACTTCATTAAAAACTTCAAGAAAAATTGAGACATATGTCTTTTGTTTGCTTCAAAGCACTTTAATATAAGTAGTTTAAGGTTCAGAAGGATAGAGGAGAGCTTCTAAATGACAAATCCCCAATAACTTCTTCTGCAGGCATCAAATGATAGGTATGTGTTGTTTGAGCTTTTCCCCTAAATTCAGTAATAATTACATAGGAAGAATAACCTAACACAAGACAATCCATACTGAAACAAAATCTCTCCACACAAACTGTTTTACCTAGACCACAGATGAAACCCAAGACACAATTAAAGGCTATTAAAAGGAGAGGTGTTAGATTCAAGGACTATAATCAATAAAACCGACATACATACAGTAGGCCAAAGTAGCACATCCATCCGCTACCATGGTAAGTATACCATATATACATGTATATGTACAAATATGAAGAAATAATGAAAAGAACCAGAGACATATATCCTAGATGAATACACATGTAAAAGCCCTTAATAGAAGTCTTGGAAACCAAGTTCATCAATACACTGAGAGACTATATTCTACAATCATGCTGGTTTCATCCCAGGAATACAGGGATGTATCAACACATGCAAATTAGCATTTTTATTTTATATTATTATTATTATTACTTTATAATAATAATATAAAATAAAAATATTTTTAATATTTATATTTATTTATAAATAAATATATAATATTATTATATGTTTATAAATACAATCAAGGGGGTAAAAGTCACAGGATTATCCTAACAGATACAAAGAAGGCATCTAAGAAAATTCAACATACCTTCATGATAAAAGTCCCAAAGAAACCAGGAACACAAGAATCATACCTCAGAATAATAAAGTATGTGTATAACAAACTAATAGCAGATATCATGCTGAATGGGGAAAAACTGAAGGTGTCTCCTCTAAAATTGCCATTATTATTTAATGCAGTATTTTAAATTTTCACCAAGTAATGAGCAGGGAGGTTGAGATTGAGATGAAAGGGTTACAAGTACAGAAGCCACCATTAAGAAATTAAAAGCAGGGTCTAGGAGATGGCTCAGCCAGTAGAGTGCTTGTCACATAAACACAAGGACCTGAGTTTGATCCCAACACCCACTTAAATAAGCCAGATTATATACATAGATTGTAATCCCAGCACAGGGGGAGAGAGATTGACAACATTCAATGTCAACTTGTCTCCACATACACATGCATAAATGTGCAAAAATTTATGTATGGGTGCACACACACAAACATGGGACACACAGGTGTGTGTGTAAAATATATGCATACAAAATTAAAATCACATGACTGTAATAGTGATTCCCACTATACTTTTTTGTTTGTTTTTTGTTTTGTTTTTGTTTTTTAAGACAGGGTTTCTCTGTGTAAGAGCCCTAGCTGTCCTGGAACTAGATCTTTAGATCAGGCTGGCCTCGAAATCACAGAGACCCACCTGCCTCTACCTTCCGAGTGCTGGGATTAAAGGTGTCCACCATCACCACTTGGCTGTCCCATTATACTTCTTAAAACTACAATTTCTACTTTAGACAAACAGGAATGGCAATACGGCCTTTGGACTCTTAGAACCTGCTGAAATTCCGTCCCTACTGTATAAAACAGATATCTATACCTTCATCTTTTGAGCTTCACAATAACTTCAATCTTCAGTCACATTGTTCACATTAAGTTCTTTCATGACATTTGTTTATCACTTGAATCTTTGTTTCCACCTTCAAATCCCATACATTATCTTTAAATTATCTTTTTTTCTCACATATGTTCTTTCCCTGTCATGTATGGTCTCTTTCCCACAGTTATCACAGCAATAAACTGTAATGGCATTTCAACTGTGTTTTAATAAATAAAGCTTGCCTAAAGATCAGAAAGTAAAACAGACCCACTGGTCACCTTTAACTTATTTCATAAATGGAAAGGGAAGTATATCCACTCTCATAAAGCATCTGAAATGCAGACCAATGATTCTGGCATGGACTGAGGAGCTCAACCCATACTCTAGAACTCTGCTGGCACACTGCTAGTGTGTGACTCACCTGTCTGAACATCGATAACCATCTGATGGCCCCCTCTCATTCCTGGTCGGTTATCTTCTCCATCACCTGGAGAAGAAAAAGTATTTTCTATAAAGAAATAATAAAACTTTCAATTTTGGAGTAACTTCACTTATAAGTATATAAAGGGTAGTAACAAACACTCTGCATGTACTCCTTCAAAATAGTATAAATAAGTGAAAAGAAGAAATATCTTTGTTTCAACTATTCAAAAAGTTATAGGACTCTAGGAAATGGTGTATGTACATGTGTGTTGAGGATAAAACCCAGGTTCCCATAAAAGATAAGCAAGAATTCAAACACCAAGTTATATTCTCAGCCCTAAGATAACAGGATTCTAATATCACATTTGATATAAACCAGGAAGTCTAAGGTTTACATCATAAATCTCCCATCAGTTGAATTTATTAGTTTGGCAAATGAACTTCCCTGATTTTTGTATGTAAAATTGACATCATCTAACTCTGTACACAGGATTTTCACAGGAGTACTATAAAATAACTGAAATGTGTAAAAAAACACATTTTGTCATAGTGATAAAAAAGATTTAAAAGATAATTTAAATACAATAAACTAGGGTTGGGACTATAGTTTACTGGTAAGAGTGCTTACCTAGCTTGTACAAGGCTCTTAGTTCAATCCATAGCCTCAGGAGAAAAAAAACGATGTATAATAATCCACTCTGCCTCCTAGTTAAGAAACCCATGTTCTACAGGAAACACGTGCTCTTCATTAACAGAGTGGGAGAACTTTGGGGTAAACCAATAACAACGGCCAGGAAGGACAGTGCAGCTTACCTTTGGTGCTCTTAGGAATGATCTGACTCCACCGTGGCTTATATTCCTGCTGACTGATATACTGATTAAATAGGCCATCTGCAAGTATTAAAAATAAGAATTACAGCTCAGCTGATTCTCCAACCTCCCAATATACTACCAAATATAAATAGTAAATGATTAGTTGACACAACAACAGAAACTAATTGCATTAGCAGCAGCCCATATTAAATGTACGTTTCCACAATTACTATATTCATTGCTATAAGGTTACTGCTGCATTCATGAATAAGCATGTAACCTCCATAAAACCCTGAAAGAAGGAAAACACTAAGAGGAAAAAAGTCAAGATGACAATTTAAGGTTGAAAACCAGAAGCAACAGAAAATAGTTAATAAATAATCTGAATATATGTTTTATTTCAATGAAACACAGTCATATATCATTTTGGGCATCAAATACAAATGGGAAAAGAAAGAATAATCAAAGTCAGGAAGAATATTTGCTTTCTGGTGATTTTCCACTACCATTCTTTATTTTATTTACTACTTTAAAAATCTTTACCCCTTATAATAAATAGATTCTTGAATTCCAATGTCTTCCCCATGAAAAGTACTTAAGAGTTCATAAATTTTGTTACCAGATTACAAAAAAAAAAACAAAAAACAAAAACAAAAAGAAACCGAACAAGCCCTAAATAAGAAGATATGAACGCAACAGCTTTGGCGTAGGCACTTTATAGTACAACCTCAGAGAAAGAAAAAAACTCTTTAAAACACAAATTCTAGTTTTCTGTGGGTACAAAGTAACAGATAAAAGTACCACCAGCAGAAACTATATTTATTGATGCTGCCAAATGTTAAAATCCATTTTGTCTTAGTTCATTTAATTCTAAAAACAACCCTAGAAGGATTTGCATCTCCTCTTCTAAGATGGGGAAATACCTATTTAGAGAATTGAGGAACTTTATCAAACTCACACATATGTTAAGTAGTGGTGCTGGGACTCAGATTCCACTTTGTTTTTCTTCTCAATCTTTGCTCAGTAAACTTTTCATCTACTTCCTGGAGGAGTTATCACTATACTATATTGATTATATATGATATTATGTCTATATATGATATAGATATATATAAGTATTATATATTATATATTACATATATCACTAGTTACTATGGAGAGTGCCCTTCCCCAACTCATCTCTCTACTCCAAATAATTTTCACCCTACACCCATGTCTGTCACAAGTTCATAAGTGATATATAAAGTCAAATTCTAGATAACAATACAGGAGCAATCTTCTAAAGGACTTGTAAGCAATGTTTCATTGCTTCTAAACAGACACACAGTCAAGAAAAAAGACTTTTGTTCTCTGGACACGCATACACACACATGCAATATATAATGTATGCAACTACTAAATTCTATTTGTAAAGCTAGGAAAAGAATCAATTCTATAGTAATGACAGAGCAGAGAAAGATAAAGACACTACTAGATCACTGAATCAACCAACCAGGAAAGCTTCCTCCCCCTTTGGTCTTCCTGTTAAGTCATCCAGAGACTTTTCCGTACCAAGTTCGAGGTTTCTTTTACATGTATCCAAAGAGATAACTGACAATGTGCTCATTCTCTCAACAATTCTATCCCTTGACCCTGATTTCTATCTAAATGAGGATTTCCTGTGTCATTGAAAACAAAAACTTGTTCAAAAAATGTCTCTTTTTCATAACTTGCCTACTTGGAATTTAAACAACCTCCCCAATCTCTTTCTTTTCTGGATTAAGAAGCTGTCGTAAACAACCCTATATAATCATCGAATTTCTTTCTTCTTTGCCTTTGCAACCTTATCAAATCAACAGAAAAACTTTTTAAGTCAGTACAAGCTAGATGTGGTGGTGATGCCTGAGTCCGTGTACTCTGGAGGCCAAAGCAGAAGTCTTAGGTGTGACTAGTATAGCCAGCTGGGGCTATCTAATAAGTTCCAGGCCTTCCAGGGCTACAGTTCGAGAATCTGTCTCACCTCTAAGTTCTTACACACTTAGAAGGTGACATTTACATTTTCATTATTATAGGAAGGAGAAGTATATGAAGTACAATTTAATTTAGTGAATGTGTCTATTACATAATTTCATAATTTTAGAGCCTTGTTTTATTCAGCGTTCCTGACTAAAACCTCCTTTATTATAGGATTTGGGAATCTTCCCCCTCCTGGAAGTGTAAGGTGAAATAAACCCTTTCCTGCTTGTGATGGCTTTCCCTGGTTGTCAACTACATATGCAATTAACTAAAACTCAAATGACTAGGCACACCTGTGAGGGATTTTTTTTTCTTAATTAAGTAATTTGAAGTGGGAAGGCTCACGTCTAATCTGGGTCTTTCAGATGGGAAGATCCACCTTTAATCTAGGCCACACTTTCTGCGGGCAGCCTTAATAAAGGACATGGAAGAAAAAACTGTCTCTCTTTGCCTGCTTGCTCTTGCTAACAAGTCCATTCCTTAGCTGGCAGTAGAGCCTACTTCACTGGGATTCTGTTGTATACTGAAGACAACTGAGACATCCAGCCTTGTGTACTAAACTACTACTGGATTCTTGGAACATCTGTTCATAGGCAGTTATTATTGGGTTAGCTGAACCACACAGCCTGTAAACCATTCTTTTTTTTTTTTTTTTTTTTTTTTTTGGTTTTTCGAGATAGGGTTTCTCTGTGGCTTTGGAGCCTGTCCTGGAACTAGCTCTGTAGACCAGGCTGGGCTCGAACTCACAGAGATCCACCTGCCTCTGCCTCCCAAGTGCTGGGATTAAAGGCATGCGCCACCACTGCCCGGCCCTGTAAACCATTCTAATAGAGCCCACATATATATATATGGAGAGAGAGACTCATTCTATAACTTCTGTTCCTCTAGAGAACCCAGACTAATATACTGCTTTTGGTTGTGGTGTTTTATCACAGCATAGACAGCAGAGGGTATGGAAACTGTAGGAAGTGAAGCCTTGTCAGAGGAAGTAGACCACCAGAAATGTGCCTCTGAAAGTTATATCTAGTTCCCTCCCTCCTTCCTGTCAAGCCATGAGGTAAGTAGCTTTAACCACATAGTCCATCACCATGACAGTCTGCATCACTATAGGCCCAGAGTCCACACAGTCAAGGGCTGTAAACTAAAATGTCTTGACACAGAGAGCCCAAGTAATTAATTCTACACTCTAACTTATATTTTGGTAACAGAAATACATAAAGTAGCTATCTTACAGAAAGCTAACTAACTAGCACATTGTACTAGTTAAAATTTACAGCAGTAACGCACAGCTATTAAAAGTATAGAGAATGGTACCAGACTATGGGAGCCCAAAAATTAGCTCTGTCACTGATTAGTTATGCTGTCATAGCAAATTAATCATTCTCCTTCATGTAACAGAGTCATCGATAATACTACACATACCCCCAGAAAGCAGTTATAACAATTACAAAGATCATATAAAAGAACTTAAAAAAAAAAGGTCCATTGTAAAACTTCAAACACAAGTGGTGGTGGTGGTGGCAGCAGCAACAACAACGGTGATGATGACATAGTATTTGGAATTATACTTGTTAGAAAACTATTCATCTTTTTTGTGTACCAAATGAGAAATATGGCACCCAATCAAACAGGAATTAGAGAGAAAGAATACCAGGTAAAGAATAAAAAAAGCTACCTGGAAAGAACTAGTCTTGGAGAATAAATTGGATGTGGAAAATAAAAACAAAAGTAAACAGCAAAGAGAATATAACAAAAACAAAGGCATGAAGGCATAGTCAGAGAGAATTATGGGAAGAAGTTATGTTTCAGGAAGCAGACTGGTGGTTATGTGGGAAGAGACTGCAGCTTTGCATTACTGAGCACTGCTGAGAAGAAACAGAATTACAAGGGAAGACAGTACAGAAACTTACTACTCAGAATAGCTCTACCTTCTGACTCATAAAATTAGCCAGGAGAAACCTGCTCTAATACTAGTTTGCTTTGTTCTCTGCCTCCTGAGTGCTGCGATTAAAAGCAGTGCCACCCACTGCACCTAGCACATCTGAAGATAACTAAAAACCATCCAGATTACTAAGAACCAACACAGATTTACGCTAAGATATGGAAAAGGAAAGGGGGATGTCAGGAGCCACTTCAGGCTTCTCCTTTCTCACAGGGCCTTGAAGTAAAAACCTTGAGTCAGAACAGTTAAAGGTAACCAAAACATTACATGCTAACCTTGGAGACTCAAGCTCTGGAAAGCACCACGGAGTGTCTTTAGTGCTTGCTGCTTATCACTAACAGCAGGTGTTCTAGCCACTGTAACTGCCCCGCTAAGCTGTAGAGCTGCGGAATCCCTTCCCCCTTCTCCCTTCCCCCTTCCCCAACAGTTCCCCCTGCCCGAGTTTCTCACTGAGGAGTATTTAAGACTAAAGCTTGCTTCAATAAACGGAGACCTTGACAAACTGAGAACAAAATCCTGTTTGGCTTGCTTGGTCTCCATTTCTCTCTCGCGCCCATGTTCTTTCAGGTAGCGCCTCTTCAGACCCTGGAATAACTGGACCTGCTGGGCACAACAGATGAAACAGCTAAACAAAACCATGAAAGTAAGAAAGTCTTGGTCTAAGACCTCAGTACCAAAGAGACATAAATGTTGAAAAGTAATCTTGATAGCAGATGGAAACAGCCAAAGACATAAAACGCCAATTGTCAAAGTTGAGAGAGAAAGAGAGAGAGAGAGAGAAAGAGAGAGAGAGAGAGAGAGAGAGAGAGAGAGAGAGAGAGAGAGAAAGCCCTGAAGCATTACAGAAATAAAGATCAAAGTGTTAGGAGGAGACACTAGTGATGATAACTGAAATGAGATAAAGAATTCAAAGCATAAAATTAAACAAAAATGTCAAACTTAATAGTATAAGTAAAAAATTGAGATAAATGAAACTAAGAGTAAAACAAATCACATAATTAACAGGCTGACAAGTGCAGCACTGTAACTCTACAAAACAAGCTAAAGTGAAGATGGACTATTTAAACAAATTTAAAAAAACAACAGATTTCTTTCAAAGAAACAAGTAGAAAAATAACAACAACAATAGGTGCCAGTTAACAGCAGAATAATAAATAAAATATGCTTGAAAATATTAATTGTGCGGTGGTGGATGTGGTGGCGCACGCCTTTAATCAGCACTCACACTCCGGAGGCAGAGGCAGGTGGATCTGTTCAAGGCCAGCCTGGTCTACAGAGTCCAGGACAGCCAGGGCTATGCAGAAAAACCCATCTCAAAAAAGCAAAAGAAGAAAAATTGCTAGTCAAAAATTCTACATCCAACAAAAACTGCACATCTTTAGAAGACAAATGTTTCAGATGAACAAAAAGAATTACCCTTATTATTATAAGAATTTCTAAAGGCTGCTTTAAGGCAAAGGAAATAAAATCTTAGATGTAAGATCAAAAACATACACAGTAATAAAGAGAAAAGAAATCAGTAAAGATGAGTGGAAACTCATGAACTCTGTATAAGATGAAGCAAGATTATAGGGCCTCAACTATGCCATCATAAGTGACAATGAATGTATGAGTTGTAAATAAATTAAAATAGAAACTCCATTTATATATTAGAAAACAAAAAGCTACTGACAAATTTTGTTAACTGTATATTTGCTATAATTTTTATCCGAAATATAATGTGGAATGCATTAGAGCCAAGTAAACAAAGAGTAAACTGAAAATATTAAAGGGAAGAGATGACAAGCACAAAGAAGAAATAAAGAGCATAACAAACCATAAAAAGTAAAATGGTAAGCTGGGCCTGACTGAGTGCCTATAACCCCCCCACGGTAGGGGGAAGAGACAGGAAGAACTCAGGAGGAGACTGAGCAATTGGGCAGCCTAGTCGAAAAGTGAGCTTCAGGTACGGTGAGAGACTCTGTCTCAAGAACAAGGTAAGAGAACGACAGAGTAACACACTCATCATCATCCTCTGGTCTCTGCATGTGGACACACAGGTACATGCATCTGCACTCACATGTGTTCATACACCATACACACAAAAAATAATAACAAAAATAAATAACATTTATAAGAGTACTATGTTCATAGCAGCATTGTTTGTAATAGCCAGAACCTGGAAACAACCTAGATGTCCTTCAATGGAAGAATGGATGAAGAAAGTATGGAATATATACATATTAGAGTATTACTCAGCAGTAAAAAACAAGGGCTTCTTGAATTTTGCGTGCAAATGGATGGAAATAGAAAACACTATCCTGAATGAGGTAAGCCAGACCCAAAAAGAGGAACATGGGATGTACTCATTCATATTTGGTTTCTAGCCATAAATAAAGGACAGTGAGCTTATAATTTAGAGAAGCTAAATTAGAAGGTGAATCCAAAGACAAACATATAGGCATCCTCCTGAATATTAACCTTCATCAGGCGATGAAAGGAGACAGAGACAGAGACCCACATTGGAGCACCGGACAGAAATCTCAAGGTCCAAATCAGGAGAAGGAGGGGGAGCACGAGCAAGGAACTCAGGACCACGAGGGGTACACCCACACACTGAGACAATGGGGATGTTCTTTCAGGAATTCACCAAGACCAGCTAGCCTGGGTCTGAAAAAGCATGGGATAAAACCGGACTTACATAGTGGACAATGAGGACTACTGAGAACTCAAGAACAATGGCAATGGGTTTTTGATCCTACTGTACATACTGGCTTTGGGGGGGCCTAGGCAGTTTGGATGCTCAACTTACTAAACCTGGATGGAGGTGGGCGGTCCTTGGACTTCCCACAGGTCAGGGAACCCTGATGGCTCTTCAAGCTGATGAGGGAGAGGGACTTGATCGGTGGAGGGGAGAAGGCAGAAATCCTTAATTAAATAAATAAATTAAAAAAAATAAAAAAAAACAATGCAAAAAAAAAAAAGAGTTACATCTTTAAAACAGGTTATAGAAAGGTTGAAATTAGGGCTGGAGAGATGGCTCAGAGGTTAAGAGCAGTGGCTGCTCTTCCAGAGGTCCTGAATTCAATTTCCAACAACTACATGGTGTCTCATAACCATCTGTAATGAGATCTGGTGCCCTCTTCTGGCATCCAAGCATACATGCAGGGCAGAACAGTGTACACATAATAAATAAATCTTTTTAAAAAGGGCTGAAACTAAAGACTGAAAAGAGCCTAAAGACTGTAGTTCAACAAATACTTGCATAACATGTACAAAGTTGTGGCTTCAATCTCCAGAACCACATAAAACTGAACAAGTTAGCAACTATCTGTAATCCTAACACTCGGAAGATGAGGCCAGAAGATCAGAATTCCAAGTCAACCTCAACTATAAAGCAGCCTGGGCTATATGAGACCATGTTTAACAATAAATACTACTGGTTTTATTAAAATAATGGAATTAAAATAATTGAAAAGGTATGCTGTATAAACACTATATGACAGTAGGTAAGCAACACAGAGTAAAATTTAATTAAAAGTAAAAAAAAATTAAGAAGTGTAACTAAAAACATGGCAACAAAATAGAGGAAGAAAATCAGAACCTTTAGACAGAAGTTTCTGTCTTGTCTGGTCCTGTAGCTGTTCAGTCCCCCAAATAAACCACAAAGAGGCTTATATTAATAATAAACGTTTGGCCTATTAGCTCAGATTTATTATTAACTAGCTCTTACAATTTAATTTAACCCATAATTCTTGTCTATGTTCAGCCATGTGGCTTGGTAACTTTTCTCGGTAAGGCATTCTCATCTTGCTTCCTCTGCATCTGGTTAGTGATTGATTTTCTGCCTTTCCTCTTCCCAGAATTCTCTTAGTCTGGTCACCTCGCCTATACTTCCTGCCTGGCTACTAGTCAATCGGTGCTTTATTAAACTAATATAAGTGACAAATCTTTACAGTGTACAAGACACAGCAAAAACCATAAAGAGATATACAACCCAAACTTCCATGGAAACATGCTAAGATACATTCTTCTCAGTAACTGAGTCAAAGAGAAATCACTGATAAAGATTTGTGCAATGTGATTAACAAACCTGAGCTACTAGATATATATAGAACACTGCCCCCCAACACCTGCCAAATTCACAGGCTGCTCAAGTATGGATATTTCCAAAAGCTGATCAAATCTGGCCACATTTACACACTCAAGTATAAGTTTGAAAGGGCTGGTAATACATGCACCTGACCACTATTCAATTCCATTAGAAGTCAGTAACAAAGACAATAACCCAAAAAAGGGATACATTTGGAAATTAAAAAATAATATCGATAAAATTATGACTCAGAAAAAAAGCCATTTCATTACATTAAGAAAATAGTGAACCAGACAAAAATTTTAGTAAATATAATTTTATATCTTTAATAAATGTGAGAAAAATTTAAAATCTGATGATTAGCTAGGCATTCATCTAAAGATGTTATAAAAAAGATACAAAGAGTAAGCATGGTGGTACATGCCTTCAATCCCAGTACTCAGGAGATAGAGCAGCCTGGTCTACAGAGCTAGTTCCAGAACAGCCAAGGCTGTTAACACAAAGAAACCCTGTTGAGGATAAAAAAAAAAAAAAGAA
>NW_004949102.1:8099096-8101986 GCF_000317375.1 Microtus ochrogaster | reverse complement strand
AGAGTGCTCCCACCTGGCCATTTCATTAACAAAAAGGCAAAGTGCTCCCACCTGGCCATTTCATGAACAACCAGGCAGAGTGCTCCCACCTGGCCATTTCAAGGCAGATTATCTAACTCTAAGCTCTTCCATGTAAAAAAGTAAGAAAGAGTTCAAATTTTAACACAAAAGAGATTTACTTTTGAGTTCACTAGGTGAAATTAGAATCTAAATCTGAAAGAAATATAAAGAAAAAAAAACATTATTCGGTCTTCTTGCTATTAAAAACTGGAAGAAATCAATATAAACATTAACCAATCTAAATCTATGACAGACCCAAGAAATACATGATGACCAAGTTTAGTATATATGAGAAATAAAAAGTCATCTTAAAATTAGAAAAATCAGTAACTGATTTCCTACATTAATAAGTTAAGACAAGAAAAATTCATTATCACAAGTGGTAGAAAAAATAATAAAATTCAGTATTTGTTAATATAAATTCTTAAGACATCTGGAAATCTGATACAAGGCCCTCTAAAATGCCACATGAAAAATAATGTGCAAGAACCGTATTATGATTTGATCATTAAATTTCTGTAGACATTTTTTAGACTGAGGGAATTTCTATCTCTAGTTTGCCATACTTGATCAAGAACAGATGTTGTATTCAGCAAAGTTTCTCCTGTGTTTTCTGAAGTGATGATAAACAGATTTGCTTTTGAAGATACGAACTACACCAGAATATATATGTTCCCATTACATCTTCAACTTTATTTTAGATACCTTAGCTCAAAAAATTGAATAAAAAGAGAAAAGGAAAGAGGCTAGAAAGAACCAAACCCCTTTATACCTAAGTATAAACTGAGCAAACATGAATATAGCATGGTGTAGGAAGATCCTCTTTCTATGTGTTGCTTTCATTGGTTGAATAAAGGAAACTGCCTTGGCCTTTTGATAGGGCAGCCCTTAGGTGGGTGGAGTAGACAGAATAGAATTCTGGGAGGAAGAAGGCAGTGTGGCAGACGCCATGCTTCTCCTCTCCGCACAGTCAAGTGGCGATACAGACTATTAGAAATGGGTTAACCAAGATGTGAGTTAGCCAAGAAGAGGCTAGATATAATGGGCCAGGCAGTGTTTAAATGAATACAGTTTCTGTGCTGTTTTTTGGGGGGTTAAGCTAGCCGGGTGGCGGGACACAACCCGCTGCTCCTCTTTACAACAACAGCATAACAACATGTGAGTTACAACTACACCAGCACTAAAAAGGGAAAATTTAACCAGTGGCTTCAACATTCATGATAAGAATCTAGAAAAAAGGGGGAGCTGGAGGTACAAAATTATAATTTCAGTATTATGAAAGCAGAGGCAGGTGGATTGCCCTAAGTTCAAGGCCAGCCTAGACTATAAAACAAGTCATAGAAAGACCCTGTCTCAGGAAATGAGGAAAAATGGAGAAGAAAAACAATGAAGAGTAGGTCATGACATAAAGACTCAAAAATAAAAATGTAAAAACCTATGAATAACTTTATACTGATAAATTTAGCAACTTAAATGAGGTGTGCATATTCCTCAAAATCTATAAATTACCAAAATTCCCTCAAGAATACAAAATACAGTTAACAGTAATAACTGTGAAGTTTAAAAGTCTCCACAAAACTAACTTCAGGCCCACTTTCTACCATTCATCCTTTTTAAAGTCCACCATGGTACTATTAATTCTATATGAACATTTTCAGAAAATTAAAGAGACTAATTCTCACCTCATTCTTTCTGTGAAGGCCAAAAGTATCCACACACAAGAACAAGGTATATACTTAAAACAAAATTTCAAGTCAGTATCCAAACTGTGACTCAACTGTGTTTAAGAATACTCAATAAAATTTTGTAAATCAAAAGTAACAAGATTTAAAATGAGTATTAAACAGGATTTTCATAGTATTGCAAAGTTGAATTTAAAAATGAAAACTAATATAACTTAAGATCTGAGCAGCTGAAAATAGCACATCCTTTCACCATCTCAAAGTCACAGGAAACATAGTTGATAAACTGCAGTATCTATTTATGACAAAAATATAACAACTAGATTTCCTCAATCTGATAAGATGCCTATAAAGTTATAACTAACATTTTGCTTAATGATTGCTTTACAAAGCAAAGATATCTACTGTCTCCACACAGCTTAATATTCTATGGAAAGTCTGAGTGAATACAGTAAGAAAAATCAAAAATACCAAGACTAGATAAAACATGAAAGATTTTACTTATTTATTATGTATACAGTGTTCTGACTGTATGTCTGCCTGCAATCCAGAAGAGGGCACCAGACCTCACTATGGATGGTTGTGAGACATCACACAGTTGCTGGGAATTGAACTCAGGACCTCTGGAAGAGCAGCCAGTGTTCTTAACTGCTGAGTCATCTCTCTAGGCCAGAAAAGTCTTCTAAAAGTGATGACAAGACTAAAAACTCTACTGAATCTCTCAAGCAGCTACCAAGAGAAGTAAATTAAGCAAGGCTGCAGAGTAGAAAACCAACATAAAAACAACTAATTTATTCATATACACTAACAATTAACAACCAGAAACTAAATTTTAAAAATATTATTTGTAATAGGAATATAAAACATACTATGGGACAGCCAACATATATCTAAGACCCAGCTACTAAAGACTAAAGACAATGAAATAAATGATAAAAGAACTGTAAAAACGAGAGTATAAACTTGGGGGTGGGATGGGATGGGTGTAAGGGGAAATGGGGAGAGAAAAGGGAGAAGGGGAGGATGGGGGAACGTGGGGAAAAAGGATGATTGGGATAAAGTAAGGGTAGATAGGGGAGCACGGAAGCACAATTCTTAGATAAGGGAGCCACCTTAGGGTTGGCAAGAGACTTGAACCTAGAGTGGCT
>NW_004949102.1:8097992-8098605 GCF_000317375.1 Microtus ochrogaster | reverse complement strand
GAGGGAGGGGGAGAAGGGTGGGAGGAGGGGGAGGGAAATGGGAGGCTGGGAGGAGGTGGAAACTTGTTTTTTTTCCTTTTCTCAATTAAAAAAAAAACTGAAAAAGAAAAAAAATAAACCATGTTTGAAATAAACACTGAACATAAAGATTACAATTCTTGCCAAATTGACCAATACTATACTATAAACAAAACCATAGTAGACATTGTTTTTTAGACACGAACAAGCAGATTCTAAAATTCTCATGAGCAGTCAGACCACTCAGAATAGTCAAAATAGTCTCAAAATAGAACAACAGTGGAAGACTTAAGACTACTTGATCTGAAGACTTACTATTAAGCTGAGTAATCAAGATGATGTGATACTGATTCCTATCTGGTACCATACATAAAAATTAATTCAAAGTCAATCATATCCATAAATGTAAACCTTAACCATAACACTCTTGGAAGAAAACAAGGAGAAGGTCTGGTCTTGCTTGAATTTAACGTCAAGCACATAGTTAACAGTCAAGCAGACAGAAGGACTCTTACCACAAGCTAAAGCTTCTGATGATCAAATACATAAGAAGATGAAAAGCTAAGTCAAAGACTACTGATTATATATATATATA
>NW_004949102.1:8066307-8097892 GCF_000317375.1 Microtus ochrogaster | reverse complement strand
ATATTTTATTTTTCTGGTGCTGTTTATTTTTGCTTGTTTTGAGACAAAGTCTCATGTTTCTTAAATTAAACAGGCCTCTAACTTGCTCTATGTCTGTCCTGCCTCCATCCACTAAGAACAGAGATTACAGGCATAGTGTACCACCAGATACTGTGAAAATGTAGCTTCTTACTTTCTGTTTTTTTATTAGCATATATTATTGCACAAAATAGTGGGTTTCATTATGACTCTTTTTTATCATACACCAGTAGAATCTTGTTTCCCCCATACTGAAACAATATATTTTCAAATCCTTTATGTATCTCCAATAAGGCTGGAAATATGACTCAGCTGTTAACAGCTACACTCAAAACCAAAAATCTCTCTCTAATAAACAACTTGTCTCCAGATAGAAAAAAATCCTCAAATGCAGACTTAGGAAAACAATTCACTACAAGAATGGGTAAAAGATATAAACAAATGCTTCAACAATGAAGATACAAAGATAAAAATGTCTATGAAAATATGCTAAGTATCATCAATTACTACAAAACACAAATTAAAACCAGAAAACATATACATATACACATGTATATATGTACTTCAGAATAGCCAATATTCAATATTATTGACAGATGTTACAATATATGGGCAACTGGTCAATTGTGGTTTTTTACATTTACCATTTTATTCATTTATTTTTAGAATCTCAACCATGAGTACTACATTGACATCATTTCCACCAACAACTTTTCCCCTCCAACTCTTTCCATGCCCTTCTTATTCGCTCTCAGTTTCATGACCTCATCTTATTATTGTCACACAACTGGAATTTTTATACACTACTGTGTGAATATAAAACAGCAATATTGAGGAACTGAGATTTTAAAAAGTTAGAATAACATGACACACGGTAATTCTATTCCTAAGCAGAAAAAAAATAAAGAAACCTTGAATTTTGCAGGCAAATGGATGGAGCTAGAGAACATCATTTTGAGTGAGGTAACCCAGACCCAGAAAGACAATTATTACATGTACTCACTCATAAGTGGGTTTTAAACATAAAGCAAAGAAAACCAGCCTACAAATTACAATCCTAGAGAACCTAGACAACAACGAGGACCTTAAGAGAGACATACATAGATCTAATCTACATGGGAAGTAGAAAAAGACAAGATCTCCTGAGTAAACTAGGACCTTGGGAGAGGGTTGAAGAGGAGGGGAGAGGCAGGGAGCGGAGCAGAGAAAAATGCAGAGCTCAATAAAAATCAATAAAGTTAAAAAAACATTTTAAATAAAAAAACAAAAAGTGAAAGTGTGTTTCCACACAAAGACTTACATACAAATGTTCATAGTAATGGTAACTTGCAACAGCCCACAAGTGCTGGTAATCCAAATATCCATCAACAGATGAATGTAGAAGAAAACTAATTTTTAATTAAAAATAAATGGAAAAAATTACAAATAAAAAGTTGATGTTTCACTACATATTTATATACATTTCTTTATATATTATGGAATAAATGTACAGAAGAACCATTTATTTT
Source organism: Microtus ochrogaster (assembly GCF_000317375.1). Taxonomy (NCBI): domain Eukaryota; kingdom Metazoa; phylum Chordata; class Mammalia; order Rodentia; family Cricetidae; genus Microtus; species Microtus ochrogaster. The sequence continues at coordinate 8,096,366 of NW_004949102.1, read as the reverse complement.
AATAAAAACATTTTTGGATGCTGAAAAAAAAAGAAAACTAATATATCTATATCATGTACTGCTTAGCAGTAAGAAAACAAATATAGATGGGTGTAACAATCTAGATGAAATTCCAAATAGTTAAGGCAACTAAAAAAAGTCCAAGAGTATAATCTGTTTACATAAAGTTATAGAAATGCAAACTCACTATAGTGACAGAAAGTAAATACGTAGTTGCCTAAGGATGGATGAAACAATGCAGGAAGGCTAGATTACAAAACAATATGAGAAAAATTTAGGGACTGTCAATGTTTGTTACTATGAGTATAACAGTGGTGGTGGTCTCAGGCAGGTGAGCATATACACATCTACGTCAACACATATCAAAGTAACCATTCCAAGTACGTATACCTTATAATGTCGTGTGTGTGTGTGTGTGTGTGTGTATAAAACCTTTCTGGTTTTTATAAAATTTAGTCTTATTCATACATGAAAATTTTAGACAGGTGTTAGAAAAAAGGAAGAATATTCAAATGAAGATCACACTTGAGAACATATTAATGAGAACATTGAATGCCCTGAAAGAAGTTTCTGTTTGCTCCATTGTAAGGAGCCTGATAAAAGATGCTTCAGTGTCCTACTTTCCTATTCAGTGAGCAAAAACTTCTTGGCCTCATCTATGTTTTCAGTGGAAGAGAAGCCAAAAAATTCTGCACTGTTCTTTTCCTTATTTGTTCAACGAATCATCATCAGTGAAGTCAGCAGCAAAGTGAACAACCCTGAAAGGAATAGTTATTAACCTAGTGTTCCAAAGCAAAGAAGATGATGTAGCTCTAAGTTTCAGTTACAACTGCTTTGCTAAACCAGGCTCCCTGTCTAGAGTCAGAAGCACAAGTAACTATAGTGAACAGATCTGCATATGCTCTGAACAGCTTCTCCTAACCAACGGGGCACACAACTGAAGAGATAGTTGTAAATAGCAAATATCATTAGCCTAACAAGCACTGAAATTACACATGGTGCTTGCTGTTACTTTATATCACCAACACAACAAAATTAGATGCCTTAGTGATAAAGATGTCAAATGAGCCAAAGCCGAAATCATAAAATTACCTATATGCTTCTCTAATACTGATTAGAAAAATATATAAACTAACTTTTAGAAATAGAGACAAATTTATGTATTTTCATTGGTAGCTATTTAGTTGTTTGATATGGAATTATTATCAGTGTTTTAAAGTATACTCCATTTCAAAGCTATCACTTCTTTATTTGTAAGCAAAAATCATCATCAATTAAACAAATAACAACAATGTACAAGGCTTGGAGGTATCTTTGCTAACGTATCTTACAATTGACCTAAAAGCAACTGATTTTAGGAGTTTTGTTTTGTTTTTTGTTTTTTTTGTTTTTCGAGACAGGGTTTCTCTGTAGCTTTGGTGCCCGTACTGGAACTAGCTCTTGTAGACCAGGCTGGCCTCGAACTCCCAGAGATCCGCCTGCCTCTGCCTCCCAAGTGCGCCACCAACCGCCCAGCAGGAGTTTATAGAATAAAGTAGCAAAGTATGACTTCTGATTTCCTTATTTATAAAATGCCCAATACAATATCTGAATAACGTAAGCACCTAGTAAGAATGGATAATACAGCAGGAGAGTAAGATATATGAAAGGGTAGGATTAAAATACATAATTATTCCTTATTCTTTATATAAAAAATATGCTGAATTCAACTCTACAAATTTGTTTGTTGAGACAGAGTTTCACATAACTTAGGCTAGCCTGAAACTTGCTACGTAGCTGAAGATGACTCTCAACTACTGATCCTCCTGCCTCAACTCTCCCCGTTGATGGGTTGCCAGGCCCAGTTTATGCAATGCTGAAGTTCCATGGTTCTGAGTATGCAATGCTAAGCAAGCATTCTACCAATGAGTCATACTCCAGTCCTCCACAAGCTTTATACTGAGGATCTATAATGTTCCTTGTTACTATGAAAATCACTGCGGAAGAACAAAAAGGAGAAAAAGATAAAAGAAAGCTCTCATTCACTAAGGGATAACAGAGTCCTCTTTTTACTTCAAATAACTATGAGACCTTAAATATTAAAATCTAAAGCATCTCATCATCATATTATATATATTTGTTGAAGCCAGATTATAGGCCACTTATGAAAGTCAGAAATTCTATAAGAAAATCAAAGATTATGTATGTATTCATAATATACAGGAAAACATTTTAATGTAAATTTCTTTGCCTGTTACATTTGCCAATACTTATTGAATATAAATACAAACCTGCAGAGGTAGGCAGATCTTGAGTTTGAGATCAGCCTGGTCTACAAAATGAGTTTTAGAATAGTCAGGGCTACTCAGAAACCCTGTCTTGAAAAACAAAAATGAGAGACTATTGACCACTAAAAAAAATTACTTAAAGGAACAAATCATTGATAATAGAACATAACATCAAAAAATTGTTTCTCACTTGATTTATTATTAGTTAAGTGCTTAGTTTCCCAGAAAGACAATTCAATATAGGTAAATGAGTTCAAATCTGTTTCTATTACTTTTTTAAACCCCTGTGATAGTATAAACTTATCTTACATAAAAGAATTCCCTACGTCAAGGAGCTAACGAACTTTACAGGATAAAAACGCAGGAAAAATAGAAAAGAGTAATAGAGGAGTAAGCAGCATACATCCTTTTTGAAAGTTTCCTGTAAATACTGAAATTATCCTAATAATCCAAGTTTCTAAGTTTCTTACCATTTACAGCTTTTTCAATCAACTCTTCGCAAGCATCAAAGTCACCCTTCAAGACCAATTTGTCATGCATATCTGTCAACATTGGATGTTCCAGTGCAATCTTGGTTTTCTTTTGCAGGGATTCAAAAGCCTCTGTATAGTTGTGTTGTCTGAAGTGTTTTAGGCAAAGACGAATGGCTTCTTGTTCGCGGTACTACTAGAACACAAGAAAAGTAGGGAAGAAAGGAAATCTGCTTAGTTGCCACTGTAGGAAACAGTAACAATAAAAATAAATCAACTGAGCATTTACTATTTACCAAGAACTATATTTAATCTTTTCATTAGTTACCATTATTTTCACCTGTCAAGTAGTAAAACTGAAGCTTAATGATACTGTAACAATTTGCCCAAGATTATAAGTATGTTACTAAAGGAGATCAAACCAGACATAATCCAAAAGCCTAAATTTTTTTGGGGGGGTGGGGTGGTCAAAGACAACATATTCTACATTAAAAACCTTAAGGCTATAAATTTTGCAATTCCCAGGACAGCAACTAATAGCATCACAATGCAGATGCTAAGAGAAGGACAGCATGAATTTGAAAGTGAGTACTCAATTTACAAACCATTTTCTTTAATAGGGTTAATACCAGAAATAAAGATAAATTCAGAAAAATAATTTAAAAACAAACAGTAATTTAAAAAAGACACAAAAATATGTGCTGGGATTACCTCAAATTTTCTAAGCATATTGCTTTATAATAAGAAGAAAACAAAATTATATAGAAACACTGTATGACAATTAAAAAAAATGAAAAACAATTATTTACCTATAAGTATTACCCTGGAATAAAAAATAAAATAAAAACCCAAAAGACTTGAAGAATAGCCAGTTCATAGTTACCTCACTTCTCAACTAATAAAAGGTTATCAAATCAAATCCCTATTGCTTATACAATATAATTATCAGTATGTAACCTCATCAAATAACCAGAGTGGTTCTGTAACCCCACTAATTTCACCCGCCCTTCCCTCCTCTCCCGCTTTGGGCATCACAAACAGATTTAATATTAAATATCTATATAAGAGCAGTTCTATTAAAGAACAATATTTAGCTATCCTGCTGACTTTAGGCATTTCAATCATGTTCAAATATTAACGTTTGTATCAGGTTGTAAAAGTAACCCAGCAAAAATTGTATTCAAAATATTCATATCATTTTATATCAAAAATCAAACTGAAGGCTAAATAAATATAATAAAATAACAGCAAACTGTAGAGCCCTGCTGCCTGAGTCCAAATTCTGGCTCAAGCACTTTACAACTCTGTGAGCCTCTCTGCCCCATTTCCTCATCTATGAAATGACAAGGATTGATAATTACATCTCGTAAAATGATAACAATTTAAATGAGTTAGGAATGCTGAGCAGATGACAACTATAATGCTTTAAAATGTTAACTGATTAATCTTAATTTTTACTATTATTCCCAACATTTCATATTGGTCACAACAAAGAAATTGGCACATTTCTTCTTCACTAGGAATCAAAATCCAATTGTAAAGCAGTCCTACCTTGCTGTACCAGTTCAGACAGGGCTGCACTATATCGGGGTCATCAATGCCACTAAGCTCAACATACCAGATGCTAAAATTAAAGCTGGGCCCCCAGGAAAGAAGTGGAACTTTAGGAGGAAAAGCAAAAAGAGGGAAAAAATTAATATAATTCAAATAAAATTTCAAAGAAGTAAAATTACTAATGTTTAAGTCTATATGGATTTATTCATCAAAATCTCTGCACACACCCCCCATACCTGCATTTTCAGTCTTCAGGAGGCTATGGCAGGAGGAACAAGAGTTTCTAGGCTACACAGTGAAACTCTGACTCAAAAGAGCAACAACAAAAACATGCATTTAGAAACTAGTGTTTAATTTCTAAAAGATGGTTCATGATATTAAAAAAACAAATCTGACTAAAGCTATATTTTTTTAGTTAACAAAAACTGTAATTAACTTCAAAGCCATCATACATCTACTCCTAAATAAATAAAATCCAAACTAGATAATATAACAGACGTTACTGATCCTACATGCAGCAGATAATATATATATTTTAAAAATTTTTGTGGTTTATTTAACTTTATTTTATGTGCATTGGTGTGAAGGTGTCAGATCCCCTGCAACTGGATCTTCAGACAGTTGTGAGCCACCATGTGGGTGCTGGAAATTGAACCCGGGTCCTCTAGAAGAGTAGTCAGTACTCTTAACCACTGAGCCATTTCTCCAGTCCCCAGAAGATAATATTTTAAAATTGTATCCCAGTATAGATTAAAGCTTCAACTATTTATCAATATATAATCTTAAAAACAAATCCGAAGAAAAAACACTCAATCTCAAATATGAAAAAGTCAATATCAACTATTCTTAATACATAAATAGCAAAAAGAAGCAACAATAAAAAATATCTCATAGATCTTCTTTATAAAAAAAAACTTCCTTCAAAGACTACAAGATGATCTGATAAAAAAAGATATAGTGATGCAATTTACCACCTTAAGAAAAGCCAAAAGGAAAAAAATATGTTCAATTACTTTTAAAAATCACCTTACATCTTAAACATTAATCCTGAGAAAATATTAAATACTATTGTTCAAGTCAGAATAAGACAAGAAACCATTTTCTCCACTAATCAATACTACACTAGATGTCTTAACTGGAACAGTAGGGGTGGGGTTTGGGGTGGAAAATGATCCAGCAGTTAAGAACAGTTGCTGCTCTTCCAAAGGATCCAGGTTTAGTTCCCAGTACAAACATCCATAATTATAGTTCAAGAGGATCAGATGCCCTCTTCTGAGCTTCTCATGCACTAGACACATGGTACATGGTGCACATACATGAAGGCAAAACTTATGCATAAAGTAAAAATGAAATTTAATTTAAAAAGCTGACAGTAAGAAAAAAAATAGTCACTTGAGGATGGCATGGCTGTCTATCTGAAAGACTTGACTGGCTGTCCGATATTACTGTTCAACCAGGTATACAGAAGAAATTTAACTGTAACACAAGTACTTAAAAAGGACTTAAATAAATCAATGCTTTGTTGGGACTTGAATAAATACAGTAATTACTACCACAGTCTTGAGGGTCTCCATGATTCCCTTTGAGTCTACTCTTGAACACTATTATTACCAAAAAATTTTTTCAAAAATAAAAATGTGGGATTCTAGGATTAACCATTGTTCTTCAATAATAAATACGATTTCTTTGATTCCAATTTTAATAAAAAAAACTTCTAAAGGCGTGAGGTAGAGATAGAAATCCAAAGGCTCAGTCCTTAACATCCCTGCCCTCTAAATACCAAATCTAGAGGAACACAGAATTTAACAAGCCTAGCCTTAAGGATGTATTGCAAGCCCTTTCATAAGCTTAAAACACTTGTTAATAAGCATATGCCTTAAGACAGTATTTCTGAACTGTAGTTTGCTATCATTGTTGAACCATGAGATTGACAAGTTTAACCAGAATGTCATGTAAAAGGTGAAATAGACAAGAACAAAGCAATGATCACACTACAGTACCTTGGAAAACTCATCAGTATTTGTGCTCAGCTGACAACTCTAGAATAAATGACAAACCTCCATGCATGATTAAAAGGCAATCAGATCACAACAATCCTACAAAATCTTGTAAGAACCCTTTCAAAAGAGAAAACACTTTGAAAAAACATCCTCACTATATTACTGTCATTTAATAATGGATTCATAAAGCAATGGCAGTGGAAACCAATGCACAAACTAACCAGTGCAGCAACACTCCAATTAAAAAAACTACAACAGACAGACCTAGAGAATCTGGTTCATACAGTAGAGTCTATGAACGAAAGGCACTAAAAAACTGTTTTAATTCCAAAACACTAAAACCTTACCAATTTTAATGAATCGACAAGGGAACATCTGTTCATCAATTTTATGTTTCAAGGTAAATGTCTCTTTGTTATAATCATTCTTCAAGCCACTGTTGGGTGGGGGAGGAAAAAAACTATATCAAATATGATTTCACAATTTAGTAAACACACTAAGACATTCTGCTCTTACACTGAGATGTTAAGCTTTAAGTCAGTGTTCACACTGCATATACAATATGATATAAACAAATAACAGAACATGAAAACATAAGTCAAAATGTGTATATCCAAACTAACTGCATACTGTTGTGCTTTTCAAAACTATACAAAAGCTAATGAAAAAATGGTCCACATTAACTAAAGAATGGGGCTAGCTGCATGGAAATTTAGTGTATAATTAATTTAACCTGAAAAATTTTCAAGTAGTAGGAAAGGAATTAAAAACCATTCATATCTAACAAGTTCAACAAGGCCAAATATTAGAATTTATCAAATAATTAATTTATTAATTATCTTTTTATCATTCACAAATTTTCAAAGGCAATCTTGGTCTGCTAAATTGATTTAATAGCATCTCCTTGAACCTAAGTAAACACTAACCCAGATCACCTCTAGTTTAACCAAGACTGATACAAGTGTTTACAGGAAAATCCCTTATCATCAGACTAACTTACTCCCTAAAATACTTCTATGACTTAAAATAGAGCACACAACCAGTATTTAGTTCAGTATTTTCTTAATGGGATTGCCATGTCACAAATACATTCTAATATTCACGGCTCTCTTTCCACTGCTGTCTGACTTCTCATCACGCTGGGATGTAGCTGCTTTAGAACTCCGATTTTCTGAGCTCTTCCCAAACGGCAAACAATGTGTTACAAGCTGCCACATTCTGTTTTGCTTTCATTTACTGAACCTTCTCCTTTTTCATCTCAAACAGTAAAATCTTAGACTACTATTTTGGATTAGACAATTCATATTTTGTGTAAGGTTTGTATTTTCCAATAGTCATGGGTTTTATCCTTCCACCACAAATGGAAGTGATAGGGACTGAGCCCAGAGATTTTCATTAGAGTAGAAAGCATTTCTAAGACTATTGTGAGATCAAAATTATGAATAGGAAAAAAGAAAGAAACATTTGATTCTTTTTCCTTTATTTAATAATTTTAGCTAGTATCTGGTAGTTTAAAAAAATGAAACAAATAACCACCATCAGTTTAGGTCACAGTGTTAACAAAGACAGTAGGAATAAAGCCAGAGAAATGTTCTTTCTTTCCTTCCTTGGAAAGGGCACACAGGTTCAGCTATAAACAAAGTAGACTAAATCTGCAGTGTGTTTCAAAGACAGTCCTTTCTTCCCCACAACCAAGCCTACCTAGACAGCAGTTCTGTCATATTTTCTTCATTCATTCCACCAAAGACTTTGAATTTCTTCAAATTGCAGACATGGGTTTTCTCATACTTTCCAAATGTAATATTCTGAACTATAGCAGGCCTTTCAAGCTTCAGAATCAAGTACTGGGGAAGAAAAAAAGAAGAAACAACAAAACTATATCCTCTGATTAAAACATATACCAAACTTTAAATATTATAACTTTTGACAGTTAACAGAATAATAAGTTCCATCTTAGGATGAAAGGCTGGAAGATTTTATTTTGCTTTGTTTAAAAGCTAAGGAATAATTAATAACACCCTTATAATGATTGTTACCATTCTTCACTCAACAGAGGCCACCAGCTACATTCTTCTGAATGTTGAAAACAGACTGAAAGAAGCCAAAGTAATGTAAATTCTAATCAGTGAATGATAAATATAAAGACATAACCAGACTAGAAAAACCAAATAAATGAGATTACAATACAAAATTAGCAATCACCCACTCCCATGAAATGAAGTTGGCAGATCAAAATCTCATTATATACATTATATATATATTATACACTTAAAATTAATCAAAACTTATCAAAATTTATTTCTTAGAATAAAATATTTAGATGTCATTTATATTAAAACTTTGAAGCACTCCACGAAAACCCGAGTAAATCTTTATGACATTAGCTTTGGCTGGGTATTCTCAGGTGTATATACCATAAAGTTTCTCGTGCAGATAGCCAGTTTCCTAACACCATTTGTTAGAGTCTATCTTTTCTCCAATGACTAGTTCTAGCATTTTTGTCAAGAAACAGGTGGCTGTAGCTGCATGGATTTATATCTAGATGTTCTAGTCTGTTCCACTGATCTATATTTCTGATTGTGCTAATACCATGCTTAGTTTTAGCTCTGTAATACCTTGAAATGAGGTGTGGTGATGTCTCTGCTTTTTTCTTTCCCTTCCTCTCTCTCTCCTTCCTTCCTTTATTCCTTCCTTCCTCCCTCCCTCCCTTCCTTTCTTTCTTTATTGGGGGTGGGGAGGACAGAATTGATTTGGATATCTGAAGATCTTTTTTTTGTTTCCAAATAAATTTTAAGATTGCTCTTTATATTTCCATGGAGTATGGTGTTGGCCTCCTGATTAGGATTTCATTCAATCTTGTAGACTACTTTTGTTAAGATAGCCATTTGCACAATTCTTCCAGTCCATGAGCTCAGGTGTCTTTTCATCTTCTAGGTCTTTCACATCCTTGGTTAGATTTAGTTCAAGATCATGGGTGTGAATTGTAAATAGGACTGTTTCCTTAATGTTTTCCTCAATGTGTACTGGTCTAAAAGAAGACTACTGATTTTGCAGACTGTCACTTTGCTCAAAATGTTTGTCAGTACTAAGAGTTTTCTGGTACAGCCTATAGGATCTTATATATAGAATCTTTCATCTTCAAATCTTTCCTATTTGTCTGCCTTTTGTTTCTCTTGTTTAGCTAAGAATTAATATTGAGTAAGCAATGAAAATGGACACCCTTAGTTTATTCTTTGGTATTAGTGGAAATGTTTTGAGTTCTGCCCCATTTAGTTTAATGTTGACTATAAGTTTGTTGTACAGCCTTTAAATACTGAGACATGTTCCTTCTGTTCCCAGTTTCTCTTTAACTGAAATTTCAGAAGGCTGTGAGTTGCCACATGGATCTGGGAATTGAACCCAGATCCTCTGTAAATGCAGTTAATACTCTTAATAGTAGATCCATCTATCTATCCAGCTCCCACTTCAGGATTTTTATCAGGAAAAGATAAGACGATCATATGATTTTTGTCTTTGAGTCCATTCATGTAACATGCTACATGCACTGATCTCTGTATGTGGAACCCTCCCAGCATCTCTGGACTAAAGCCAACCTCATCATCATGATGGTCTTTCTTATGAGCATCTATACTCAGTTAGTGAGCACTTTACTAAGAAATTTTGCAGTGCTTTAAGGAAACTGATCTAATTATGTGTGTTTATATGATTTTGTTAGCAGTTATCAGAGTAATATAATACTGCCTTTAATAAAGAGTTTTGTAGTGTTTCTTCATTTCCTACTTTATGAAAGAGTTTCAGAAGAATTACTTTTAGTTTTTTGGAGGTCTGGTAAAACTCACCAGTGAATCCAACTTGGACGCACTTTTCTAGTCAGATTTATTTTTATTACTACTTTAATCTCACTGCTTGTAACAGAAGTGGTTAAATTATTTCATCATAGTTCAGTTTTGGTAGCTCAATTTTGATGAACATAGAAATGTATAATTCTTTTTAGATTTTTCCAATTTAGTAGAACACACACGTACATACATATGTACGTTGGTTTTGAGATGGGATCTCACTATGTAGACCAGGCTGGCCTGCCTCTGCCTCCCTCACAGTGCTACAAGCGTGTGTCAACATAGCCAGTGAGCATACACTCCTAAAGCATTCCTTTCCCATCTCTAATTTTATTAAGTTGGGATACCTTTTTTGGTCATTTAATCTGAGTTTATAGATCTTGTTTATCCTTTCAAAGAACCAACTCTGTTTCAGTGATTTTTTTTTGTACTATTTTTGGTTTTTTGTTTCTCATTAATCTCTGCCTTTAACTTTTTGTTTATTTTTATGTGTATGGGGAGGTGGTATAGAGAGCCTAGAAGATGTCAGGTGACCTCCTCTATTAATTTCCACCTTACTCCTTCGAGGTAAGGCCAATCACTTCTTAAACCTGAAGCTCAATTTTTTTTCAACCAGGCTTAGCAGCCAACAAACCATAGTGGTCCTCTTGTCCATGGTCCCCCAGACCTGTAATTAATAGGAACATAAGTGAGTGCAGAGATCCGAACTCAGGGCTTCATGCCTGCACAGCAAGAGCTCTTCGCTCCTAAGCCATGTCTCCATATTCTCAAGCATTTCTTTTTATCTACTGATTTTGGAGTTTTGTGTTTTTGGAGTTTTGATACAAGCTAGAGTTATTAGAGATGGAAAAAGCCTCAGTTGAGGAAATGCCTCAATGAGATCCAGCTAAGGCATTTTCTCAATTAGTGATGATCAATGTGGGAGGGCCCAGTCCATGGTGAGTGGTGCCATTCCTGGGAGGGCAGTCCCAGCCAGAAAGCAGAGTGGGCAAGCCATGGAGAGCAAGCCAGCCAGCAGCACAACTCTGCGACTTCTGCATCAGGCCCTGTCTCTAGGTTCCTACCATGTTTGAGTTGCTTCTCTGACTTCCTCCAATAATGGACTAGGATCTAGAAGTGTAAGGCTAATAATAAACCTTTTCCTCCCCAACTTGCTTTTTGGTCATGGTGTTTTGTCACAGCAACAGAAATGCTAGCTAAGATCGAGAGGGGGGGAGGGAGCAGTTAATTTGTTCTTATTTCTCCAACCCTAAGATGTAGCATTAAATTATGAGGTCTTTCTAATTTCTTAATGTAGGCACTAAGAGTTCCAATATTCTTTCTTAGGACTACTTTCATTCTATTCCATAGACTTTGGTACATTGTGCTTCATTTTCACTTGATTTGTTTGTTTGTTTTGAAACAGGGTTTCTTTCTCTGTGTAGCTTTGGAGCATATCCTGGAACTCGCTCTGTAGACCAAGCTACCCTCAAACTCACAGATCTGCCTGCCTCTGGTTCCGGGGTGCTGGGATTAAAAGCATGTACCGCCACCACTCGGCTCACTCCATTTTTAAAATAGTTTTATTTCTTTTTGATAGCATGTTGTTAGACCTCTATAAGTTGTATATGTTCTACAGTCATTTTAACTGTTGTTTTGTAATTTTTCATTGTCATCAGATAGAATACAAAAAATTATTTCTATTCTCCATAACTGTTCAGATTTCTTCTATTTTCTAATATAAAATTTTACACAAAGTTCCATGGACTGCTGAGAAGAATTTGTATTCTGCAGTTTTAAGAGAGAATGTTCTGTTAATATTTGTTAAGTCCTTTTAATTATGATCCAGATGCTTCAATTTACTTTTTGACATGAACTCAAAATTGACAGAGAGGCCAGGCAGTGGTGTCATACACCTTTAATCCCAGCACTCTGGAGGCAGAGACAGGCCAATCTCTGTTAGTTCAAGGCCAGCCTGGTCTACAGAGTGAGTTCCAGGACAACCAGAGCTCACAGAAAAACCCTGTCTTGAAAAACAAAACAAACATGGAGTCAAACTGTGTCTTTGAACCTAGCAAAGTCTTATGAAAACGAGTGCACTTGCACTCAGCACATGTATCAATGTTTAAAACTGTAATGTCTCCTTGTTGGATAAATCTCTCTTTTGTGTTTTCAGGTTGTTGGATAAATCTCTCTTTTGTGTTTTCAGGTTTTCTCATTTTTATTAGTTTTCTGAGAATTTTGTACAACGCATTTTATAGCTACATACCCCTACTTCTCCCAGATCCATCCTTACCCACCCAACTTGTATCCTCTTCTTCAAAACTCATCAAGTACAGTTTATGCTGCATATATACTCTAGGATGTGGCCTTTACTAGAGGATGGTCCACCTACCAAGGTCCATACCTTAAAGAAAAATAACTGTTCCTCTCCTAGCAGCAGCTTTCAACTACCAACAGCTCCTTAGTCAGAGGTGAGACTTAATGCCCATCTCTCCTCTCCATGTTATAACTGGGCTTGCCTAGCCTACACAGGTCTTTTGAAGCTGTTCTAACCACTGTGAATTCACATGTGCAACTTCCCTGCTGTGTTCAGAAAATTCTGCTTCTGTTTAGTCATCTACTGACTCTGGCTCTTACAATCTTCCTGTCCCCTCTTCCCAAATGATTCCTAAGGCTTGGAAGAAGGGGTTGCTATATGAATGTCTCAATCTCTTCTCTCTGCACCATGACCATTGTGGATCTCGGGTTTATCACTGTTGAGTACAAAAAGCATCTTCTCTGATAAGAGTTGACAGATGTACTAATTTATGGGTATAACAAGTCATCGGGAGTCAACTTAATACTATGTCCATTAGCAGAGTAGTAGTAATAGATTCTCTCCTAGGGTCTGTACCCTATCTAACCAAAGGTTCCTGTTCTTGATGATGATGCCCTACTTGTGGAGCAGGCCTTAAATCCAATCAGGAATCTTTCTTTCTAAGGTTCACTCCATGACATTTCTGCGGCTACTGTACCAACAGGCATGTCTTGGCAGGTAGATCATCATTGTAGAACATGAAGTGAGCTTTATCTTTTCAGATTAGGCTATTCTTTCTCACTGGTAGCCATTATGCTGGGATTGTAACTTGGGAAGGTGCAAATTATATTGGTTTTTTTTGTGTTACCTATTGTTTTTGAGTTGAAACTTAAATTAGAAACTTAGTTGTTACTGCTGATTGAAGGTTACCTTTCATTTTTCAATGGTACTGTCTACAATTTAGGGGAAGGACTAGGCGGCAGCATGGTTGAGGTATCACTTTCCTCTGTTAAAAGACTGTTCAAGGTAGCCAGGTAGTAGTGGTACACGCCTTTATTCCCAGCACCAGGGAGGTAGAGGCAGGTGGATCTCTGTGAGTTTCAGGCCAACCTGGTCTACAGAGTGAGTTCCAAGACAGCCAAGACTACAAAGAGAAACCCCATGTAGAAAAACAAAGATTTTTCAAGTCATCAAACTCTACAAACTACAAAAATAGACACTACCCAGGGGTAGACTTGCCCTGACTGTTGAGCTCATCAGGCATCTCCCACATTTCTTTTCTAGTTCCCAGAAGGCAGTCTTGTGCTAGCAGAGTCTCCATCCTATGTGCTCTGTATCTGATGACTTTAGATCAGTACCTGGGTCCGAATCTTGTTTTGGCTCTGACTCTGGCTTTGGTATGATATCCAGAAATCTCTGCAAGTGAGTGTCTAACTTTTGGAATGCATTTCTAGAATTCCTACACTGAATAAATATTTGGTTTGCTGTTAGGTGTTCCCTGCCTTAGCTAGTCTTGGTTCAGTTAGGAGTATATAAATTTAGTCATGGAGATAATAAGTAGTGACAATTTATGGATGAAGTAGCTGAGTTAACCCGAATTCCAGTAGGTATCACAGTTTCTGACCTCAGAGGTGTGTTTCTAAGATTAATCTTAAAATAATTATTTTGACAAATAAGTCAAACAAAAACACACATTATGTCATTTATATGACATTCTGGTATGTTGATTCATGTCTGTAATTCTAGCACTCAGGAGACTGAAGTAGCAGCATCACCATGAAGTTGTAGCCTACCAGCAAAGGTTTGATGGCCTCCAGTGGAGGCATCTGTATCCTGTGGCGGCTATATGGCTTCTCCCTGACTACTCTCTCTCTACATCTCTGTTCAGATTTTCCACCTGCCTTTTCTATATTAAGCCACTGGCCAAAAGCAGCTTTATTCATTAACCAATAAAAATAACACATATATAAGAGGACTTCCCACACCATTTCCCCTTTTCTGTTTAAATAAAAATGAAGGTTTTAATTTTAACATAGTAAAATTACATATAACAAAACAGGTATCAAGCAAGAATTATAGTTACAATATTTATATCTACTTTACCTTTTATCCTAACTAAAGAAAACTGTAACTATAAATTGCTAGTCTTCAACTCCATCAAAGATCCCAGAAGGATATAATATTACCTAAGTTAACAGGAAATGCATTGTAAGCAACTTGCAAAACTCTAGAATTGAAACATCTCGCTGCCTGGCCAGTCACCCAAAGTTCTTCTGCAACACTGGCGCATCTGATTTTCAGCCTACAGGCCCATAATATCAATCAGACTTTTCCATGAAGCAGGAAATTTCAGAGTCAGTTCTGCCTATATTGGCTGTTTGTCAGTCACTCTCTTCTTTGTCTTGAATGTCTGGCAGACTCCCTCATGAAGCCGGAACCCAAAGAACGATCTCACCTTTAGGTAAGTTCAGCAGTCATTTTTCTGTGGGTACTGCATGTCCAGTTCATACAGCACAACATCAAGCAGTCCAAGCAAGAGCAGTTTCTTGCCCAAATGGCTAGCAAATTCCTAATGCCTATCTTTCTCTTGAACTAGATTTGTGCTGCCAGGAGCAGGTGTATCTCATTGTCATGAAAAGTCTTAAATTCTTAAAACATAAAATACCATATTCCATGGGTCTTTGAAAGGTTTGAAAATTATCTAACTGAAATATATCTTTATATATCTAGAAAACCTAACTAATATTGACTAAAAACTTGACTATTACAGATGACTATCTATTAGCCTGTATTTATTAATTATACATTACATTTTTAAATGAGCTACACAAACATAATACCTTAATCAAGAACAGAAATATACATGTAACAAAAATGACCTTAAATTTGTATCAATAGACCAAGATCCATACCAAAGAAAAGTATTCATCTCTATAGCATATCCCCCTTTAAATGTAAAAAGAAAAAAATTATAAACAATATTTGAGAATTTGGGTGTAGTTCTCTCCAAACTGCTTCCTGTTTTTTGTTGGGCAAAGTAATTTCTGGGGGTGTTCATGGTGATCTTTCAAGGGTGGAGTCTTGCTCCATCAAAGCACACTAGTCTGGAAGGAATCCACAGGTTTTCATCTTCTGTGAAAACAAAAGTAGAGCCTCCTTTTCCAAAACAACATATCCTTAGAACCATATTTTGAAGTTAAGATACCTTTAAAATATATATGTTGGTTTACCGTAAAAGCCCATATAATGAAATGTCTCTGACTTAGCTCCTTCACAGTCAAAAAATTTAAAGAGAACATAATAGTTATACATAATCCAGACTCTGTGTATACGCCATCTGTTCGTGGCTTACTTTTCTTAACTCGTTTAATCTAAGACTGTTTGTACTCTTTTATATTACTTTTACTGTCTCTTTAATGACTTTACTTCTTTTTTTATAACTGTCTATATTCTTTTCCCCTCTCTCCCAAGCCTACATACATTTTTAAACACATTGTATCTCATTTAGAGGTCTTTTATGTCTGAATCTGTCCTATTGTGTATCTGAAATCCTTTTCTGACCAGGACAGCTTCTTAAACTGCTAAGCAGCATGCCTAGGACTAATGCTGCTTTGCCTTTTGGCTCTGTCAAGTCCAAAACTACCTCTGCAAGCTGCACACAGCACCCAGCTCCAGGGACTTAGTGGTTCTATGTTGCGCCACTAAACAATTTGTAACATGCTACTGACAGACCCCATTTAAGTGCAGGACCTCCCAAAAGAGCTAGAATTCATTCTGCCAGCACAAACCAGGAAACCGTTTTTTAAAAAGGCTGTGCACTTTTTGCTACTAAAGCTGAGTCAGGAAACCTTGTAAAATAGCCATGTCTCTGCTTGCCACCAGCAAACAGAGCCTATATGAAAAACAATGTGGCTAAACTTTGTTTTTTGTGTCTAGAATTCCTTTCCAAGTTCTCTCAGGTTTTATGTTGGTTTAGCTGGCACACGTTGGCATGCCAATCTGTAGACTCAAAAAAAAAGGGGGGGGTGGAAAGGAAGGAAAGAAAACTGAGTGAGAACAGGATAAGATGATAATTATTGAAACTAAAACTTGCAACAGACAGTAAAAGAGGACACCAATCAGTGGATGCCTAGAAACAGACAAGGTTGATGGACTAGAAATGGTATAAGGAAAATTTCTAGAGGTAACAGATATGTTTATATCTTAAGTATAGTAGTATTATACACCAGTAACTGTTAAAAAACAAATAAAAGACAATGTTAAGGAAATTAACTGTCAAGCTACACACAAAAAGAAACCCAAAAAAGGATTTATGCACAAGATATATAAGCAACCTCCAAAGCTCAATACTCAAAGAGAAGCAATGTTGTTTTTTAAAAATGGGTAAAATAATTTATTAAAAAATTAAACAAGGCTGAGGGGTGTGACTCAGTGTTAGAAGACTTGCCTAGCATATGTGAGGCCCTGAATTCCGTCTCTAGGACCCTCCCTGACTATCTCCCAGAAAGTCTTAAATGAACAGCTAATAAGTGAGCAGAGGGGGAATGCTTAATATCATTAGTCACCCATGAATTATAAATTAAAAATACTTCATACTAACAATAATTAATAAATTTAAATGTGTGTCAGGACATTGTATAAGGCTGTAAAGCAACAACTTTTATAATTTCATATAAAGTATCCCTGACTTAAAGTACAACTATATATTTAAATATTTATCCAAAATAAATGAAAATATGAATTATCCTTTAATCATAGAGGACTATTATGTAAGGTTTATTCATAATTACACAAACTGAAAAAGAAAAACCACATGTACATAAAAAGAATAAACAAATTGTTGTATACATGTAACAATAAAGCAGCATCTCAAAATACAGAGAAATGCTAAAGCACATGAAAACACAGATAACTAGTAAAAACTTTCCAAGCATAAAGGTACATTAAGTACAGAAACTAGGCTCCCATGAATTCTACTGCATTGTTTACCCACCTACTTTATCACACCTTCAAGGACATAGACATTATAAATGTACCTATTACACCCTAAGCATATACACTGAAAGTGTATAATGAAAGAATGATCCTTTTTAATGATAGTAATACTTACCAATGAAAAAGAGCACGGCTCTGGCCATAACACCTTCTACATAGACTATTTTAACATAGCAAACCAAGCCAGCACGGCTTAGCCAGTAAAGGCACTTGCAAAATTCAGGTGTTAGAAGGAGAGACCTGACTCCCATAATTCACCATCACATCTCCACATGCACATATGCACTCACATTCTACATTCACATTCCACACACACATACATAAACAAACAAGAAACATAATTTTTAAAAGACTAAAAGGACAATACTGTAACAAACTATGTTGACTTTTCTCAAAGGGCCCTCAGTCAAAGTTCAATATTATTTATTGAACTTACTAATATTCCTAAATACTTTCAGAATGATTTGAGTATAACATAACAGACCAGGACAAGTACAAGCACTCCAGTCAGTTCTTGTCTAACATTTTCCTCATGAGTTTTTTTAAAGAACAAAACAAAACTTAATTTTGCATCCTTATTAATATATAAAAATAAATTAGAATTTAAATTTTCAATAGGAAGAAGTAAAAATGTCTCATCAAATCCCACATTGTTTTAATCTATAAAATAAAAATTTAATAGACCACAAAGAAAATGTAGCTCACAATCCCGAAGACAAAATCCTCAACAGGTTCTAGCTAGATAACTGATACCAACTGAGCAAGTGCCCATCTATTCTGACTTTTAAGCAGTCTCAGATGCTACATGTAATCTTACCTGGGGAGGATAGTTGCTCTCTGAAGACCATCTGGAAGACTGGTCATTTGGTTTATCCACTAAAATGTTCCTGGAATAAAGAAAAGAAAAAAGAAGCAATTAGTTAAAATAGTAAGTGAAAATCAATGGGCAAAAAAGGAATAACCCACTATTATCAAACTATTGAAACTAGCACAAAGTTATTCAGTGTTTGCAGTTTGAATGAGAACAGCATAGAAACCATATGTTAAGAGCACTGGCTCCTCTTCCAGGGGTCCTGAGTCCAATTTCCAGCAATCACATGGTAAACCACAACCATCTATAGCGAAATCTGTTGCCTTCTTCTGGCATAAAGTTGACAGAGCACTCACATATATAAAATGAATAAATATTTTTTTTTTAAAAAAAAGTAGTACAGAAAGCCTCTAGTAAATTCAAGATTTAAAAAACAAAAACAAAAAAAGACAAAAAAAAAAAAAACCATTGAAAAGAATACTTGGCCAAGAAGGAGCCAACCAAGAAGTATGAAAGAAGTTGGAGGACTGAAGAAATGGCTCAGAGGTTAAGAGCATTGATTGCTCCTCCAGAGGTCCTGAGTTCAATTCCCAGCAACCACATGGTGGCTCACAGCCATCTATAATGAGATCTGGTGCCCTCTTCTGGCCTACTGGCCAGAATGTTGTATATATAATAAATAAATAAATCTAAAAAATTAAAAAAAAAAGAAGGTTGAAAAGAATAGGAACAAAATAAAGGCGGTAGTATGCGGTTATAACAGAAGTATAAGATAATACCCAGAGTCCATACCACTACAAATAACCCTAATATAACTATAAGAAAAACATCACACAAACTCAAACAGAAAAACTTTGAGTAAAATACATGACTAGGATTCTTCCAAACACTGTTAAGTGGGAAAAAAATAAAAAAAAAAAAAAGCAGGGATGGAGAGATGGCTCAGTGATTAAAAGAACTTGTTCTTGCAGAGGATTCAATTGTTTGTCAGCTCTCACACACAGAGGATTACAACCATCCATGACCCCAGCTCAGGGGACCTCAGGTGCTCTTCTGACCTCCACAGGCACTGGACACACATATAGTACATACATGTGACCAAAACACTCATATACATAAAACAAAATACACATATTTTTAAAAATTTAGAAAACAGCAAACAAACAAAATAACACCAACAAAAAAGGAAGACTGGAAACATTGTCATGAATCAAGAAGTGAAAGAAAACAAGGCAACTAAATGGCAATGTGTGTCTTGAATGCGACCCTACATGAGTAAGAAACATTTCTGGGAAAAGTAGTGAGATCCAAAAACAATGTAAAGTTTAGTTAATAGTAACATATCAATGTTTGTATCTTTGCTGTGACAAATTTACCATGGAAATATTAAAGTTAGCAGTAGAAGAAACTGCTTAAGGGAAATAATCTTTGCAGCTTTTCTGTAGTTTGTAATTATTCTAAAATGAAAATATATTTTTAGAATGTTAGCTGTATATCTACAGAGTGCTTAATAAATGAGTGAATGAATTATATAATTATTTAACTACTACCACAAATGATAGATTTATTATAACAAGTAGATGAGTAAATAGCTTTTTAAAAAAAAAAGATTTATTTTTTTTATTTTGGCTTTTCAAGGCAGGGTTCCTCTGTAGCTTTGGAGCTTGCCCTGGAACTAGCTCTTGTAGTCCAGGCTGGCCTTGAATTCAGAGATCCGCCTGCCTCTGCCTCCAGAGTGCTGTAATTAGAGGCATGTGTTACCACTGCCCAGCTAAAGATTTATTTTAAACTTGTGTCTGGGTGTTTGCCTTCATGTTTGCATGCACACAATGTGCATGTCTGGTGCTCACAGAACTAGAGTTACAGATGGTTGTTAGTCATGATGTGGGTGCTAAGAACTGAACTCAGGTCCACCGTAAAATAAACAAGTGCTTTTTAACCACTGAGCCATTTCTCTAGCCCCATGTGAAGAAATTTTTAAAAGAAGACCATAAAAAAGAACTACTTTCATTTACATATTCCAAAGATTAAGGCAAATATTCAAAATTAATTAAAAAGAAATCAATGAGAACAAACAAAATATAAAAATACAAAACAAAATACAAAGGGTAAATAAAAATCTAAACATTTAAATTACTTAAATCTAAAAAATCACATAATAACAGGCAAAATATCAAACACATAAAGCCAGTATTAATCCAAACACTGGAGATTCAAAACATACATCTGCCCTTAACAACTGGGGCCATATCATCAAAGACATATATTTCTGAATTAAAACATCAACTGCTAGCTAAAGCTAGCAAACTGATACTCTGTTTTGCTGGTAGGTATGTAAATTAATTTTCAGGAAACAATTCTAACATACTCTACAACAAAAACAATAAAAATATGCATAGTTGTAAAATGAAGATGATGAAAACAGCCATGATAATATGGGTCTAAAAATCTGGCTTGTATAAACTATCCTCTTTTAAAGTATATATTTAAAAACTGAACACAGAAAATGGATCTGCCTAAACATATACACCTAATAAGGATTTAAAGTCATGGAATCTAACTACTTCTTAGAACTTAGCCTACAAAATTATCTAGAAGGTATTAATCATTCACAATAATCACAACACAATTTAAAGCAATTTGTAAGAAGCCTAACAATTGAGATTAGGTAAAATATGAAATGTTTATGTTACACAACACTGAGTAAAATTATATACAAAAAACGGATTTTAATTATTAGGTAAAATATGAAATGTTTATGTTACACAACACCGAGTAAAATTATATACAAAAAACGGATTTTAATTAATCATCGAAAAATGTTCACTACATAGTAGTAAGTAAAGGGCAAACATTGTTTATACATGTAAGAAATCAAGTATTATAAGAAAACAGCATTCATATATGAAGCTGTCACATCTTTCATTCAGGGTAGCATGCATCATCTTCATCCTATACAACAGCACACAGGAAACAAGTTTATCTCAAGAAAGAGGAAGACAGTAGTTACCAGGGCCTATGGGAACTGTGGAGAAAGGAAGGATGGAGAGAGCATAGTTAACAGGTACACGGATGTAGTTTGTTAGGAAGAATACCTACTAATGTTCAATAAAGCAGAATAGAACAACTACCGATTACAACATTTAATATTGAAAGTCATTAGAAATTTGGATGTTTCCAACCACAAAAAATGACAGCTGTCTGAGCTGCCAGGCAAGGCAATTCCTATGATCTAAGCATTATACCGTGCATACTTGTATTGAAGCACACTGAATTCTACAAATACGGACTGTGACTGTTAGCTGGCTGGTTTTGAAAGCAGAAAACTCAAGCTCTGTAGCCTAGGTTGAGCTTTAATTCCTAGGAATTTTTCTACATAAGCCTTCCAACTGCTACGATCACAGCCATGAGCCACCCCCCAAAATATATTTTCAACACAAGGAGTGAAATAACCATACTCACAAAGACAGATATGCACATTTTCTCACATATGCAGAATTTAGAATTTTAAAAGGGATGATAGTAGAAAAGGATAATTTGGCGAGGACGAAATGATGGACACAGTGTCCCCTTCTCATTCTAATGATAACAAGATATACAAGTAGGGCTCTAAATAAGATAATCGTACACTGCTGCAAGTTGTTGTGGAATAATCTCTTTGTATACCGTGAAGATATGTCTTTTCAAGGCACCCTCTGAGTGGTTTAATAAAAGCTAAAAGGCCATTAGCTAGGCAGGAGGTATAGGCAGGAGAGCCAGACAGGCAAACACTCTGGAAAGAAAAGAAGGGCAGACGAGACAGAACAGACATGCAAGAAGAAAAGTAAAAGTCCCAAGTCACGTGGCAATACATAGATGATTAGAAATGGGTTCATTTAAGTTATAAGAGCTAGTTAGAAACAAGTCTAAGCCATCGGCAGAGCTTTCATAATTAATAAGAAGTCTCCGTGCATGTATTTGGGAGCAGGCTGGCGGGACAGAAATAACTGCCTGTAGCAAATGTTAAAAAAAAAATTAGAGTTCTCAAATGGAGTTTAAAACTTAACATATACACACTCCTCTGGAAAAATGCTAATTACATTAATTAGAAAAAGCTACTTATGTAAAAAGAAAAGAAAAGTCTATTCTTTACAAAGGAATGAATAAAATCAAATCCTGGCAACAGCAAACAATCTGAGAACTGGATAAAGTCAGAAAATGTCCTTCACGGGCTCCAAGATGTAGATAAACACAGGAAATTTCCAAGGGAACTGGACCATATTCACATGCTGATCCTGGGTGTCTAATAGTCTCTAACTCTGTGAAAGACAGACCCAGAAAAGGACATGCAGGGAACAGGGGAAAGGGGCTCTGCAAAGCAAACAGAATGAGAACTCAGTGGGCAGAGGTCTGAGTGACACAGCCTTCAAATCACATAACTGTAGATACTAATAGAGTCCTCTTCAGAAAACACAGAAAGACAAAGAAAGGGGAAGGGGGAAAATGTTGTACTATCTCCATAAAAGTAAAAGTGACAGTCTGTAAAAATACCTTGTGTCTTAAAGGCAGGGCCTTGAATGCCAGAGCTCAAAGCTACACTTACCCATCCCTTCCTCCTCCAGTTCTTCCTTTTCTACCAGGAAAAAACAAAGAATGAAGGAAAGCCTACCAGAAATTTCTATACTGGAGGAAAAATAATATTCTAACATAATAAAAACTTCAGAGCAATCAAGCAAATCAAAGATGAAAAATGTTCCTCAGTATTTTGAAATAACCTAAAAGAAATTAAGAAAACGGCAGCAAACCTGGGGCTGGAGGGGTTGCTCAACCATCAACAGCAGGCTTCTCTCAAGGACCTGGGCCAATTCCACCCACATAAGCAGCTCATGACCATATCTAAACTCCAATCCTCTTCCAGCCTCCACAAGCACTACACAACAGTAGTGCACCAACATACATGCAGGCAAAACACCCATATACACAAAATAAAAAATAAATTTTAAAAAGGAAGTAAAAATTGGAACAAAGGGTATGGCTAGACATCAGAAACAGCCAGTAAAATAAGGGTCCCAAATAAGGGAGAAAACTTGTTTCTTGGTTTTATTTTTAGAAGAAAAAAAGCAAACAAAACTAAATTATAAAAATGTATCCCCAAAAGTATCCCTTCAAAAAAAAAAAAAAGGGCCAGAAAAGTCAGGTGATGGTGGTGCATGCCTTTAATCCCAGCATTTAGGAAGCAGGGACAGAACAATCTCTGTGAGTTTCCAGTCAGTCTAGTTTACAAAGCAAGTTCCAGAGCTCTTACAGAGAGAAACCCCGTCTCAAACAAACAAAACAAAAAGTCCAGAAAAAGCATGTTAGAAAGTAAATGAAAATAATCAACGATATGCAAAAAAGCAAAGCAGTAAATAGGTCAAGTCATGCTTCAAGCAAATCTTTCTAAATTAATCTTCAATCCACAGTAAGAGAATAAACAGCATGCTAGAGAAACATACCAAGAAATGCAGGTTTTTGGTTTATTTGTTTGTAGCTCTGGCTGCCATGGAAATCACAATGTAGACCAGGCTACCCTAAAAATAAGAAATCCACCTGCCTCTGCCTCCCAAGCCCAGGGAATAAAGGAATAAAGGAATGCACAAACCATGCTCTGCTTGTCTTTGTTGTTGTTTCTTTTAATGTCCTTGAGCATTCAAATAAAAATATCAAGACATTTATAAGAAACAGAACTAAACCAACCATGAGGATTTGGCATAACAGAATGCAAATGTACACTGCAAAAATGTAGAAAGCACACCTTTAATCCCAGCACTAGAGAGGCAGAGGCAGGTGGATCTCTGTGAGTTTGAGGACAGCCTGGTCTACAAGAGCTAGTTCCAGGACAGGCTCCAAAGCAACACAGAGAAACCCTATCTTGAAAAACAAAAATAAACAAAAAATTTTAGACAGGATTGTATCTTGGTGTCACAGGCCTTTAATTCTACCTAGCACTTGGGAGGAAGAGGCAGGCCAACCCTCTGTGAATTCTAGGCCAGCATGATCTACAAGTTCCAGGATAGCCAAAGCTACAAAGAGAGGAAAGAGACTCTGTTTTAAAACAAACAAATGCAGGCAGCATAGTTCTAGCTAAATTAAAAAAAAATACAAAATGAAAAAAGAAAAGAAAAAAGGAAATGGGAGGTGGAAAGGAAAAGGTGGATGCTAGATATTCTTGTTGAATATCTCAAATATTAGCTGGAAGTTAAGTTGATCACTTAAAATTAGCTATCAGGTGGGAAAAAATTGTAGAGGTTCTTTGTTAACTCCTTAGGATGGCCTGTTTTAGAAAAGGAACTGGACTGAACGTTACCAATGAACACGCAATTAGAAAGCATGCTAGTACTGAACTGAGTACCAAACATACACCTGTACTCCTAATATTTAAGAAGAGGCCAACACTGGAAGATTACAAACTTGGGGCCAGCCTGGGCTGCACAAGGAGATCATGACTGGAAGGAGGGAAGATGAGAGGAGAGAAAAGAAGAGAGAAAAATAAGGGAGTAGAGGGGAGGAAAAGCCCTAAAAAACTTTTAAGTTTGAATACACAGCATATTAGAATCAGATTAAGGTAATACAGATTTTATAATTATCAGATAAGAAATGTTTTTAAATAATTATAGTTATAGTTACTTAAGAGTTCTAAAGGAATAGGTAAATAATAAATAGGATAGGTGGGTAGCATTAAAGAAAGAATCTGAGCTTGAAAATCTCCTAATAAAAAACCCCAAACTGAAAAGAAGAAAAAGGAGTGAAGGTGTCCAAAGGTGGTAAGACATCAAAGGGCTATGACTTATGAATAGCTGCAATAAAAGACAGGAACAGGAAGAGTAGAAATATTTAAGGCAATACAGTGACAGAGAAATTTCAGAAGTCATAACAGACATCAAACCACTAATCCAGGAAGATGAGACAAAACCAATGGAAAGAAAAAGAATCTAAATCTAGGTTATACTGGTTAGATTTTGTTAACGCTGTGATAAGCATCATAACTAAAAACAAATGGTGGGGGGGGAGGTGGACAGAAGGATGACATAGTTCAACTTTAAGAAAAGTCAGATCAAGAACTCAAGCGGGGACAGAGAGCAAGAACCATTGATGCGGGATGTTCCTCAGTATGTTGTGAATATGTTTTATTACCAATGATTTAAAAAGAAGTTGCTTTGGCCTATGGCAGGGCAGAAAATAGCTAAGCGGGAAATCTAGGCAAAGAGAGGAAGAAAAAAAAGGCAGAGTCTAAGAGATACCAGCAGCTGCTGGAGAAGCAAGATGTGAGGTAACAAGCCTCGTGGTAAAATATAACCTAATTGAAACGGGTTAATTTCAGTTATAAAAGCTAGTTAATAATAAGCCTGAACTAATAAGCCAAACAGTTTGTAATTAATATTAATCCTCTTGAGTGATTATTCAGGAACTGCTGAATGGGAGAGAAACTTCCAGTTACAAACCATGGAGGATATCCACATACTGACTTGTTCTCCATCACTTGCAAAGCTACTTTGCTTTTTCATACAACCCAGGATCACTTGCCTGTTGTGGCAATTAATCATTTATCAAGAAAATACCTGATAGACATGTCCCTAGATCAATCAGATGGAAGCAATTTCTCAACTGGGGTTCCCTCTTCTCAGGGCGGGGGGGGGGGTGTCCTAGGTTTGTGCAAACTGATAAAAACTAGCACATATGCATATCATATTCCAATAGCAGAAAACCAAGAACACAGAGAAGTTATGAAAAAATGTCAGAGAATGGAGAGAACTCATCTACAGGGAAACAATAATAAAGCTACATTACACTTCTCATCAAAAACTCCACAGGCAAGTAAAGAAACTATGTCAATTATTAAATGGGGAAAGAGGACCAATCTTTTGATAGGTTATTTGAAAGTAGAGTGAATGATCAAAAGTTAAAGGTCTAAGTGCAATGGACATAGTGGATGGATGAGGAAGAAACGGGCTTAACTAAAACTAAGAATGTATTAAATATCCTCCCCTTAAAGTAACTATAAAGGGATTTGAACACAGGTTCCCTGCACGGGTGGGTAATCTTTCCCCAGACAACATGTGTTATTAAATGAAAATCTTAGTGCCATGAGTGGGATAGTTCCTTATGAGTTATTCATAAAGGTCTTATAGGTGATACCTCCACCAACACAATACAGTCTACTGCCACTGCTCTTGACTGCCTACAAGAACTAGATTTTAAATACCCTTGTGCTGAAGACACAATACATTCTAATTGCAGGACATACAGAAATCAAACTGGAATTGACCTGAAAACTTCCTCACAGATGGCCTAATTTTCATAATGCTGGAAGGTGCCATGCAGGCAGGTAGGAGAGTCAAGTCATCAATGATATTACACAACAGTGAATATCCTGCACGCTACAATACTGACTTACCAGGCAATAGTGGCATGAAGATCATGGGGGTAACCAATCACTTTCTGGTTGGATCTAAGGCCTGTTCCATAGAAGGGAACCCATGTCTGGTCAAAAGTCTATAATTCTGGAAGTCATAGGCCCTGGGGTGCAACCCATTACTGTTGTTCTACTAATGGATAAGCAATCAAATTGCCTTCTAGATATTTGTTTATGCCCACAGATGAGTGCTGCTCTCAACCCTGATGAGAGAAGTTGCTTTTACAGTGAGCAGCAATTTAATGCAAAGACTCATAACTAGGTCAAAGTATTTTTTAAAAAGTGGCTATTAAGTACTCAACCCTAAGTAGAACATCCATATCAATTTGGTTCTCCTAAGCTCCAGCAACACAGTGAAGAGATGATAGAAAGAAACATAATCTTCTGGGCATGAACAGCATGAGTGCTGCTCTCACTGTAATTATGATCAAATGCACAGGATCAAGACAACAAAGTCAGTCTGTATTCTAGTTGTAGCACTAACTAGACTCAGTGGGTTTAAACAAAAGGAGAAAGCATGAAGATAGGAAGGAAACATTGGGAGCATGTTGGCATGCTGAGGGGTTGGGAAGGATAAGATAAATGCATACATAAATGAAATTGTCAAAGAATAAAAAGATTTTTTTTATTTTTTAAAAACGTCCAGAGATGGGTAGTCATAAAAACAGACACCTGACTTAATCTCATTGCACATTTTGTATATCAAGATTGGGCTCATTTAGAAAGGATAAAGTAGAGTGTCCTTTTGTTACCTGCCTCCCTCTCTCTGCCCTTCTGCCATGAGATGTTTCAGACAGAAGACCTTTTTGTCAGGTGTTGGCTACTGAATCTTAGATGGGTCAGTTTCTAGAACTGTAATCCAATAAATTTCTATCTATTACAAACCACCCAATCTATGACACTCTGATATAATCATACAAGAGAGAAATAAAATATATTCTGAAAATCAGTTATTTATACCACTCATAAGCAGTATTATTTAAAGCAGGAGTTAGATTAGTCACAAACTTTGCAAACTCTAGTATAAGCACAGTGATGGTCTAAATGAGAAATGCCCTCAGAGTTGCAGGCATTTCAACACTTGGTCCCAGTTGCTGGGACTATTTGGGGAGGTTTAGGTGGTGTAGCCTTGCTGGAGAAGAGTAAGATACTTTGCCTACTTCTAGTTGTTGCCTCTGATTCATGCTTACAGTTCAAGATGTGCACTTTCACCTTCCTGTTCCTGCCACCTATTTCCATGCTGTGCCAGCTGCTATGGACTCTAACCCTCTAGAACTGTAAGCCAAAATATACTCTTCTATTAACACAAGAACTAAAAATTTAAATGAATATAATTAATATGCAAAAGAAAGTAAAGTCACATTGGAGGCTAATTTCAAATCAGAGACAGAGAAAGAAAAGATGCAAGAAACACATGCATGAATAGAAAAAAGTTGCAAATATGGTAGATATGAACCCAATTGTATCAGTAATCAATTTATATGTGAATGATTTAACTAAAACAACTAAAAGAGAATGCTGGAATGGGTGAGAAAAAAACTGCTCAAATACATCATTTATAAAAAAAAAAACCCACATAAATAACATGGATGAATATAATGAAACAGATAAAGGTGCATCATGTTTTAAGCAGAAGGTGAAATAGCCGTATTGATATCAGGCTTACTTAAGTAGAGGGGAAATCATCAGGGATAGAGGGGCATTAATGAAAATGTGTCAATTCTTCAAGAAGACATAAGAATCCTTAATGTGACTGCACCAAACAAAGTGTCAAAATACTCGAGGGAAAAACTGTCAGAACTGCAAGAAGCACTATTATAATTGGAAATATCAACCTCCTTCTTTTCAGCAATTGACAGATTCAGCAGGCAAAAATTCAGAATACCACTGAACTGAAAAGCAACATCAATCAACTGGATCTGACATCTCCAGAACACCTCACCACCAACAAAGTGCATTCTCCCCAAGCTCGCACAAGAACACTCACTAAGGCGGGAAAATACATTTTAGTAACAAAAGAACAGAACCTTATACACAGCATGTTCACAGATCTCAGTGGAATTAAATTAGAATCATTCATAGAAGATAACTACAAAATCTTAAATTATTTGGCATAAACAACACAGTTCCAAATAATACGCAAATCAAAGAAATCTCGGGATAAACACAGAGATATTTTGAAATAGATAAAATGGGGAGAAAAACCTTACAAGTGTTAAATATACATTAGCAAATCAGAAAAATTTTAAAATGAATCACCTAAGCTTCTACCTTAAGAAACTAGGAGAGAAAAGAAGTGAAAGCATGAATATGACAATAATAATAAGTAAAACAAAAATTATAGTAAAAATCAAATCGAAATTGAGAGAACTAGAGAAAAGAATGAAGCGGAGTCTGGCTACCTTAAAAAAAGAAAAAAAGAAAAAAACATAGACCTCTAGAGGCTTAGAGGCTTTTTTTTTTTTTGTGTGGCGGGGGAGTGGAGGGGATTAGAGTGTGCGTGTGTGTATGTGTGTGTGTAAGTGCCCAAGAGACCAAAGACATTAGATCCTCTGCAAATGGAGCTATAGGCAACTGTGCATCATCAGACATGAGTGCTGGAAATGGACACAGTCCTCTGAGAACAGCAAGTACTCTTCTTAACCACTGCACTGAGTCATCTTTCCAGCTCCAGAGTTTCCATTTTTTTATTTAACATATAGTATTTATACTGACTTATGTGAGCACAACTTTATAAATCAAGTCCATATACAAATACAATGTATAATGATCACCAGAGTACTCAGCCCTTCTGTCCCCTCAAATACTATCATGCATATGATCCTGGGAACCCAATTCTTCCTCTCCAGTTATTTTGAAATATACAGTTAATTGCTTTGGGTTAGTTCCCCAATTTTGTAACAGAAGAGAACTACAGTAACTACTCCTGGGTACTGATTATCCTACCCTCTGTGTTTTCTTCCTAGCCTCTACTAATTGCTATACCACCATCTACTACTATGTGATTAATGTCTTTAGCTTCTGCAATATTTGTTTCTGTACCTAATTTATTTTACTTAACATAACGCTTTCCAGTTTCAGTCATGCTGCTGCAATGATAGGATTTCATCCTTTTTATGGTTAAACAGTATTCTCCCCACCCCCACTCCACACACCTTAAAAAAAAAAATCGGTGTGTGCAGGTATATATCTGTGTGTGAATGCCATTTGTGTGGGCCAGAAGAGGGCACCAGAACCCCTGAGACTGAAGTTGTAGATGATTGTGAGTCATGTGGGTGCTAGGAATAAAACTCTCTGCAAGAGTATCAAGTGTTCACTGACCTGAACAGAGAATTTTCAACAGAAGAAGTTCAAATGGCCAAAAGACACTTAAGATCATGCTCAACCTCCTTAGCGATCAGGGAAATGCAAATC
>NW_004949102.1:8063570-8065287 GCF_000317375.1 Microtus ochrogaster | reverse complement strand
AAAAAAAAAATAAAAAAATAAAAAATAAAAAAAAAAGAGTATCAAGTGTTCTTAACCAGTGAGCCATCTCAGTCCTCATATACCTCTTTTAAAAGTCCATTCACCCGCTGATGAATGTCTTGGCTAACTCTATAATTCTGGTTCCTGTGAATAGAGCTGTGATAAACACTTACGTGGCTATCTCTTTGATGTAATGACTTTTATATACCCAGGAATGGGGCTGCTGGGTTGTAAAGTTTTTTTGAGAGACCTCTGTACTGTTTTCCAAAACAGCTATACACTAATATATTACTATCCACAATATACAATTCTCCTGTCTCTAAATCCCAGTTAAGTTCTTACACATACACACATACACATAAAACCACAAATCTATAAAAGCAAAAATCAGGCCACAAAAAGATTAAAGTTTTGCTCTGAGAAGAACTGTGTTAAAAGGATAAAATGATAAATACAGTCTATATATTTGACTTATATCTAGAACATACAAGTGATCACAACAATTTAAAAAAGAAGAGAAAGAAAGAAAACAATTCAATTAGAAAAAAGGCAAGACATGAATAACATTTCATTGGGTGCATACAGGAGACAGAAAAACACATGAAAACATGTGATCACCATTAGACATTATAAACATCCACATTCAGTTATCATTACTTGCCTATCAGAACAGCTAAAATTAAAAACCAGTGACAGCAGCAAAGTCCATTACAAATTCAGAGAAACAATGGATGGCTGACATGGCTCAATGGGTAACAACCTGAATTCTATCCCCAAGACCCACATGGTAGGAGAGAACTGACTCTCGCATGTTGCCACATATACATATGTGTACACACACGTACACACACACACACACACACACACACTAACAATAATAAATAAAAAAATACAACAAGAAAAAAAAAAGAACTCAAGAGAAACTGGAACACCTGCACACTCATATGAGTGTGGAATGGTCCAGTCATTCTAGGTGCCTACTACAGTTTCTTACAAAAGTACCTTTCATATAATTCAATAACTAGACTCCTGAACACTGATGCAGTAGAAATAAAATTTATTTCCAAATAAAACCTACATCAAGTATTTAAAGCAGCTTTACTTCTACTAATCCCACACTGGAAACAATCAAGATGTCCTTCAGTTGATAAAGATCAAATACAGTACATTTAAATGAACAGATATATATGCAGTTGCTCATATCTGCATGAATCCAAAACTAATAAAAATGGCTATTCAAACTAGAAGGAATAAAAAGTGCTGAAGGGACAGAAATGAAGATGTATAGTTTAAAATTTGAAACCATAGGGGATGGGCAGATGGCTTCTAGAATAAAAGTACATATTGTTCTTGGAGAGGACCCAGGTTGGGTCCCCAAGCCCCAACGTGGTGTCTCAAAACAATCCCTAACTTCAATTCCAAGGGATCCAACACCCTCATCCCCTCTTCACAAGTAAGTGCATGGTATATACACATACATACAGGCAAAATGCTCATATATGTAAAAATAAAATAGATCTAATTTTTTCTTAATTTGAAACCATGGAAATATTTTTTACATTTATAAACAAAGAAGAAAAAAACAAGAGAATCTCTAAAAACTGAAACTAAAACAACTATCTCGGGCTGGAGAGATGGCTCAGTGGTTAAGAGCATTGCCTGCTCTTCCAAAGGTCCTGAGTTCAATTCCCAGCAACCACATGGTGGCTCACAACCA
>NW_004949102.1:8039810-8063335 GCF_000317375.1 Microtus ochrogaster | reverse complement strand
TTATTTTTTTATTTTTCAAGACAGTTTCTCTGTAGCTTTGGAGCCTGTCCTGGAACTAGCTCTTGTAGACCAGGCTGGCCTCAAATTCACAGGAGATCCACCTGCCTCTGCCTCCCAAGTGCTGAGATTAAAGGCGTGCGCCACTACTGCCCAGCATGAAATTATTAGTAAAAACATGTATTTAACTGACATTAGAAGCAATGCTTTTTAATCACCCTCAGTTGAATACTCTGGGAGTGGACTTGCAAAAAATGTTAAACTTTACCTAATAATTCTATTACTCTTTGGAAATTATATTTGAGGACACATTTGTGTTTACCAAACAGCGAAATGACTAAGTGGTAACTCTACTAATGCTATTAGGAAAATATTACCAACATTAAAAAATAAAAACTGCCAGGCGATGGTGGCGCACGCCTTTAATCTCAGCACTCAGGCGGCAGAGGCAGGCGGATCTCTGAGTTCGAGGCCAACCTGGTTTACAGAGTGAGTTCCAGGACAGGCTCCAAAAGCTACAGAGAAACCCTGTCTCGAAAAACCAAAAAAAAAAACAAAAACAAAAAAAAACCAAAACCAAAAAAACCCAAACAAAAAACGTAAAAACTGTGGAACCAGAGAGATAAGAGTGCTTTTTATTCTTTCAGAGGACCCAGGTTTGGTTCCCAGCACCACACAATGGCTAACAACCTATTCCAAGAGATCAATTACTCTTCTAACCTCTGTACCAGCATGAACTTGGTGCATAAAACCATACAGGCATACATACATGCACAAAAAAAGTATTAAATTCTTTAAAATATTTTTTTAAGTAGCAAATATAAAATGAAAGAAATTACAATCTGGCAAATCAAATCCAAAATTACAATAGTCTAAGATGCGCATTATTTTCTCTTTAAAAGTTACTTCCTGGCTATATATCCTAAGGAGGTTTAAGAAAAAGACAATCTGGTAGCAACAAATTTTCCTAGTTTCCAATAATACATTCTAAATATCATCCTCTTACTAATGTATATAAAGGACAGACTCCCTATATAAAAAATATTTGAAATAATAATGGGGCCAAGTCAAGGAACATAGGAACAAGACTGGAGAGGCTCCTATTATTCAAAAATGCTAACAATCTGGTGTCAAATGTAATGACTACTAAAGTTGTTTGAAATATAGTGGAGGGGCTGGAGAGACGGCTCAGTAGTTAAGAGCACTGGTTGCTCTTCCAGAGGACCTGGTTCTGGTTCCCAGTATCACATGGCAGCTCATAACTGCCTGTAACTGTAGTACCAGGGGACCTGACACCCTCTTCTGGTCTCCCCAAGCACTAGGTATGAATTTGGAGCATAGATATACTTGTAGGCAAAATATCCTTACACATAAAAATAATTTTTTAAAAAAATAAGATAAAAGGATACTGTAGAAATATAGTCTAGTGAACAAAGGTTTTCTTTAAAAACAAAATCAACTATATACCTAGAGAAATACCCAACTTAATTCATTATTCTGTAATTAGTCATTAAAAGAAAAGAATTAAACACTTATCTTACTTTCCAGTTGACTGTATTTCAGTAACTAAAAGCTCTTATCATTGAGGGTAATTTCAATGCATAAAAGTCAACTGGCATGCGTGGTGAAGGCCTGGGTTTGATGACCAGTAAATATGAGGGGAAGAGGAAATTGCAACTAACAAATCAAAAATAATATAAAAATTACATATAACCAATTTCCATGCCTTGTTAAACATTTTTTTATTCTGACAATGATTATCACTAAATATTCATACCATTAATAAAAGGCTAATAGGAAATCTTACCAGAAATTACCACTAGACTATGCAGCCTGAAGTACTAACAATACAAAGTACATTATACCACCTAGAGAGTCTTTAAAAAAAAAGATTCAAAATATAATTCCCAGTATTCTTTAGAACTAGAGGACGTAATTTAATACTACTATGAAAAAGCATCTAGACTTAGTTAAATATGAAATGACAAGTTTCCTCAAAAATATCAGTTGGTAAGAATGGGGATAGCTCAAGTTGGCAAAGTGCTTGTCTAGCTAGCAGCACAAAGCCTCAAGTTCAATTCTTTTTTGTTCGTTTGTTTTTTGAGACAGAGTTTCTCTCTGTAGCTTTAGAGTCTGTCCTGGAACTCGCTCTTGTAGACCAGGCTGGCTTCGAACTCACGGAGATCTGCCTGCCTCCTCCCAAGTGCTGGGATTAGAGGTATGCACCACTACCATCCAGTCCAAGTTCAATAAACCAGAAATGGTATCATACACCTGTGTTCCCAGCAATATGAAGGTGAGAGCAAAAGAATCAGAAGTTCCAGGTCACCCTTGATAGATAATGAGCCTGGGACATCATTGGATACATGAGACCCTGTCTTAAAAATAAATTCTAAAAAAATCAGCGGGTTGAAGAAAAATGGCAAAAAGATGGGAAAACTCTTCTTGATAAAAGAATTTTAAAGGGACATAACAACAGAATGAGTATTTAGATTCTGATTCAAACAACAAAAACAGAAAGCTGTACATGGAAACATCAGTTGTTATTAAAACATCACTGTTAAATCTATTAAGTAACATCAAATAAATTATAAGAAGTAAACATCTCTAGACCAGCAATTCAGAGAAGGCTCCAAAGGATTTCTACTTGTTGATAATCCTACCTTAATATAAACGGTCTCTAGTGTAGGAATGGCCTAGCGACTTATTTCAAACCAACAGAACAGAGCAACAGTGATGTAGTGTTATTTCTAAACCTCGGATACATAAGTGTGATTTAGATCTTACTAACAGGCTCTCTCTTGCTGGCTTTGGTGAAGCAGAACATGTTAGAGGGCTAGTTGGCAGCCTCTGCCCAACAATATTAACTATCATTTTTAAAAAGATTTGTTTGTTTGCTTGTTTACTATATTCAGTATGCCTGCATGCCAGAAGAGGTCACCAGATCTCATTATAGATGGTTGTAAGCCCCCATGTGGTTGCTGGGACTTGAACTCAGAACCTCTGTAAGAGCAGCCAGTGCTCTTAACTATTGAACTATCTCTCCAACCCATTTATTGACTATTCTTACCTTAAAACCATTAAAATTTCAAAACCATATACTAAACCTTACCACCGGGGAGACAACCAACCATAAAATCTTTTTGTCTGAATTTTGTGATAGCTTTCAAGTAAAATTTCAAGAGCTAGACTTATCTGCTGTCTTGTGAAACATTTTTACTTATGTACATACATACATGCATAACTGTAGATGGAGCAGTGGGCAGGCCTGCTTTTCGTCCCGCTCGGCTCCCACACGGCTAGGTTAGCCCCAGAAATAAAAACACACAGATTGTATTCATTTAAATACTGTCTGGCCCATTAGTTTCAGCCTCTTATTGGCTAATTCTCACATCTTGATTAACCCATTTCTAATAATCTGTGTAGCACCACGAGGTGGTGGCTTACCGGTAAAGTTTGTGTATGTCTTGCCTTGTGGCTGGCTCCATGGCATCTGACCCAGAGAGGAGAGACATGGCGATTGCCTCACTTCCCTCTTCCTCCCAGCATTCTGTTCTGTCTACTCCACCCACCTAAGGGCTGCCTATCAAATGGCCAAGGCAGTTTCTTTATTAACCAATGAAATCAACACAAAACAGAAGACCATCCCACATCACATAACAGTGGGACATGAATGGGCTACATCCTGTGTGTGGAGGTAATAGGACAACTGTGGAGTCAGTTTTGTCCTTCATGGGTTCTCAAGCGCTCAGGCTGGTACAGCAAGTGCCTTTGCCCACTGAGCCATCTGTGCCACCCACCCCTATCTCCAATAGCTTCATAGACTTTTCCTAAATGTGTCAATGAGTAATAGACTCTTTTAAAAGCCATTCTACAGGTCTGCTCATATAAAATTAAATAGATCCATAACTAGATCACTGAGGACTGGGAAGAGCTTGTTAACTGTGTAGGACCTGAGAAATGCCTGGGACTTTAACAGGCCGAAAAGCTAAAGAACATATCTCAGAGTCAAGGTCCCTCTGACTTTGTTTTACCCTTCCCAGTACACAGAGAAGCTTTCTGCCACATCCACCAGCTTCCCAGCCTGACTGGATCTGCAAAAGGGAACACAACTGCCTTCAGTCTCTCGCTGAAATCCCACTAATTAGGGGACACTAAGTTCTTATCACAGAGACAAAGACTGAACTCTGTCCACATATCTAGGCATTCAAATACAACTTGTCCTGTATTTCAAGCCCATAAAGAATTATTTACAAACCTCTGTCTGTTCTGTAGGCCCTGCAGACTTTGTCACAGGACACAGTATGTTCTCCAAGTCCACTGAGTTCCATTAAAAATCATTACCATTTTCCTACAATGACTGACATTCCCCATTTCCTCCTTCTCTATAGAAAAGGAAGTACATATATTATGCTGGGGTAGTAAATAATCACAATAGTTTTCTCCAAGAGTTGACTTTTCCCTTTTGCATATTAATAAAATAGTAGGCCTTTTTCCTATTAGTTTATTGCAACAAGCCTTCAAAAAACAAGGGATTAATTTCCTAAGGCATATAAAATGTTCATGCTTTCCTCATCAACCACTTAGAGGGTCATATGGCAGGCACATCATGTTATAAATAGAGTACATAAATTCAGAGTGCTTTACTTACCTTCAAATTATATAGAAGTGAGCAATTCAGTGAGATAGATGACTTTGAAGTCAAGATTATTATAGGTGAATAACCAACATCCTTGCTCAACTTTTAGACAAGGGAGCCATCAATCTTTCCACCAGCAAATATAGTTTAAGGGCTAGAGAGATGAATCTGTGGTTAAAAAGTGCTTGCTGCTTTTCCAGAAGACCCAAGTTCGGTTTCCTGTACCCACATCTGGTGACATACAACTGTTTTGTAACTCCAGCTCCAGATCTGAGGCCCTCTTCTGTTTTATAATAGCACTAGCCCCAGCACAACTGTGTCACACATTCACAAACACACAGACATAGATAAAAATAAATCTTTAAAATAAGACTAGTTCAAGGCATATGTGCTAGGATAGTCCTAACAAGCCAGCCAATATGTTGAGACAGACAAGTTTAAGGACAGCCCAGTGACCTAGAGCACTTCTAGGTCACAAAAAAAAAAAAATAGTTTTGTCTGCCCCTTTTCAATAAGGCGACACCTGGCACCGCCTCTCCAGTGGGCAATTTATGGTCAGGCACATCCTGGTAGAAAGAAATAAAAAAGGTTAGCTTAGACTGGCACTGGTGCAAGTGCAGCCAACGCCGTCCTGTACTTGTGATGACCTGTCAGGAAAAATTCTTGTTTACCATAAAGCATCCATAAGCTTAAAATCATGAGATATACAACACATTTACATGCAGATCTCCCAAACTTATACAGCAGCCCATTTATCAGTCATGGGTTCCCACTTCCCTCCACTAGATTCATAAAAAGGACTCAAAAAAAAAAAAAAACCACTCCAGGCATGTTTGAAAGAAAATTGACCCCCTGAACCCCCAAAGGGAATGGCATTATTAGGAGATGTGGCTTTGCAGGAGTGGTAAAGCATAAAATGATAGAAATTTGTTAATTTAAGATATGAGTTAGTTAATAAGAAGCCCAAGCTAATAATAGACCAAACAGCATGTAATAAATATTAGGCACCAGAGTGGCTTCAGTAACAGATGTGTGAAAAAAAAAAACCCAGTCCAGGGGGACCAGCAGGATGGAGAACACTTCTAGCTACATCTGGCACCCAACATCTGGGGCTAACCTGTGTGGCCCGCCACCCACTTCAGGTCTGATGCTTGTATACCTGCCCACTCTGGGTTAGGAGGCAAGTAGCTAAGAGTGTGCCTGCAGCTCAGCACTCCCTGCCTAGGCAAGCGGGTGGATCAGGGCTGCTAGGCAGGCACAGACAGGAGAGCCCACCATCATACAGAGACATTTCCAGGCTGCGCAGCACGCTGAGTGGCAGATTAGGGCTTGTGTGCTGCATGATGATTTTATTTTGAATTTTACCATGAGGCTCGTGGTTTGTTACCTCACATCTTGCTTTTTGGGTGGCTACAAGGCATCTGCCTGACTCCGCCTTCTTTGTCCCTATATTCAGTTTAGTTTTCCCACCCAGCTACATTCTGCCCTTCCATAAGTAAAAGCAGCTTTTTTTTATTAACTAATGGTAAGAAAACATATTCATAGCAAACATCTTTACACATTCATATTAGCAGACAGGAAATAGATATGGCACAGACACATGATATAGTATGCATGAACTTTAAAAGCAGCACTGTAAGTAGAAGAAGCTAGTCACAAAAAAATGCATTTCATCATCCCATCTATATGAAAGACCTGGAATAAAAAAATCTGCAGGGACAAAGAGTACTTAGTACCTGCTTATGGACAGAAGGTCAGTGGAAGGGGACTATTCTTCATAGCAACTACAAAAACATGGTAAAATAACTACAATAATAGTTGCATTTATCTCTGAATATATTAAAACCCACTGATTTGGTTATTTTAAGTAGCTAAAATATATTGTATATAAATTATACATTAACAACAATATTATATAAAAAAAAAACCCTAAAAATATTTATAATCAAGAAACTAGAAGAAACCATATCCTAAAATCAATCAAAACATTGGTAGTATCCTTGAAACTATTATTAGGCAAATCAAATTTTTGCATTAAACTGAACTAAAATTTTAA
Organism: Microtus ochrogaster; assembly: GCF_000317375.1. Classification (NCBI taxonomy): domain Eukaryota; kingdom Metazoa; phylum Chordata; class Mammalia; order Rodentia; family Cricetidae; genus Microtus; species Microtus ochrogaster. Next base: position 8,056,643 of record NW_004949102.1, on the reverse strand, counting down.
GTTCTTATTAGAAATATTGTCTTTAAAAATTTTAGTAACTTCATAATAAAAGTCTCAAAGACACAGATAAGAAAGAAACACTCCATTCCAAGTTCTTCCAATTAAATTCCTGACCATTTCATTTAAGATACTCTCAGACTTTGCTGAAAACCATTTAAGACATTTAAAATAAATTATTTTCTGTTTTGAACATGTCAACATGATGTTCCAGTGCCAAACCAAAATTACCCTTAGAAAGAGAAATGTAATTAAAAATGTCTTAACTCACTCATCTATTCGAATAGTAATAAACATTATGCTTAGATACAATGGTGGGGGAGCATACCTTACTCCCTATGAAGCTCACAGTCCAGTTGAAGGGGATAACTATTAAGCAAGTAACCAGACAAATAAACACATGGCTGAAAAATATAATACATGATCTATCAAATAGGCACATATTGTTATCAAGTACTCAACCATAAAGGTGGGGGACAGCTACCAGAATTATGGCGAAGAGGGGGGTAGACAATGTCCTAGTAAAAAAAAGCATTTTAAGTGACATTTGAAGAATAGGAGTTAAGTCTTATGATTCTTCTAATGAAAGCTACCTAAATGAAAATGGCAAATGGGGAAGTGGACAATGAAAAGTAAGGGTATCACACCTAAAGGTGTTAAAAAATACTCAGTTTTCTTTACATAAGTCCACTTCTTTTAGAACAAACGCAAGGTGATAATACTAAATGCCTGTCTTTGTTACTCTTCTACTGCTGTGAAGGGACACCATAACCAAGGCAACTTGTAGTACTCGGGGGTGAGAGCTGAGAGATCAGAAAAGCAAAGCAGCCAGCCATAGAGAGCTCTCACCTCTACCAATACTCAGACCGAAAGGATGATCCTATCCTCAGGCTGCCGCTGTCTCCAACAAACCTCAGACCACGCTGAGCTCTTCTCTCCTCCTGCCTCATCTACCCAGCCCCATCACTTCTCTCTCCACTTCCCTAGTGCTGGGATTAAAGGCGTGGTATCTGAAGCACAGGGATCACCTTTGTCAGAGCTCTGTTTCTCTTTCAGACAGATTTGGTCTTGTGAAGCCCAGGGTGGCCTTGAACTAACAGAGATCCCTTTGCCTCTGGACTACTGGGATTAAAGGTGTGTACCACCACCTATAGCTCTGCACTCTGATCTTCAGGCAAGCTTTATTTGTTAAAATATAAATAAAATACCACTGCAACAACTTATAAAGGAAAGTATTTAACTGGGGGATGGCTTACAGTTTCAGAGGAGGAGTCCAAGACCATCATTAACAAGGAGCATGGCAGTGGGTAGGCAAGCATGGTGCTGGAGCAGTAAAGTTGGAGGGAGGGAGGCAGAGAGAGAGGCCTGCCATGGAAGCTCCAGTGACACACTTCCTCTAACAAAGACACACCTCCCAATTGTTCCTAAACAGTTCACAGACTGGGAACCAAACATACAACTATGTGAGCCTTGGAGGGCCATTCTCACCACCACAGTCACAATCTTAATAAGATATACTAGTCACAGTAAAAGAATGTAAGGATATTCTTAAAGTATTAAATACTAATAGTCATAAGCCAAAAGACTGGCACTAAACCCAATTGTCTCCCCTCTAAACATGACTTAACATAGTTGCCACAAATGTTTAAATTAAAAGTACAATTAGCATGAAATCATGTTACAGGAATGGAAAAATAACACATATTTATAAAAAAGATTAAATTTCAATTCTAGACCTTACAAAAAACAAGTCTCAAAAAAGATTTATAGATCAACAAAACCAAAAGCAAAACACAACTAAGTAATTGTTAGTAAGCAGATGCTTAGACAATGCTAAGATGAGCACACAGGCCTGCAATCACAGAAAGAGGCCTGAAACATAATATTTTCAATATGCAGGAGGAAAGAGAAATCTGAGCTAGCTCTAATTTAACAGTAAGATAAAATAGTCAAATTTTGGGACAGTAAGATGGCTCGGTGGGTAAAGGTACTTGCCACCAAGACCGATGACTTGATTTTAATTCGTGAATCTACACAGTGGATGAAAAGAACCAACTCCTGAAATTTGTCCTCTGATGTCCACATATATGCCATGGTATGTGCACACAAATAAATACACTCACACTCTCTCATTCATTTAAATTCTCTTTCTAAATAAATGATGAACAATCTTAATTTTGAAAAATCTGTGTGTTGTTAAAAAGAAATAGACCTCAAATATGAAAACACAAAACATGCACAGTAAGAGGAGGGCTGGACAAGTAGCTATCTAGCACGCATGAAGTCTTGGGTTCCAATCACCAGCATCACCAAGGAAAATCTAAGTAAAGCTTACACCCAACAAACAGCAACCCAAATAATGCAGATGAAAACCACACTAAGTAGATTTCAAAAGCAGGAAACACAAAGTATTATTAGAGATAAAAAGGGGCATGTTATACCCATTCAAAGGCCCAATTTGCTAGAGAGATAAAGCTATGTATGGATGCATCTAGTCACATGACTTCAAAACATACAGTACTTGAAGAAATAAAAGGAAAAATGCAGATTCATAATCACAGAATCACCCTGAGGTAATGAAAAGGAGAAAAAATTAAAAATCAGTAAAGCTGGAATGTAGTATAGTGAAAGAGTATGTACCTAGCACACACGGGGCCTGGGTTCAATCGCCTATGCTCTAAGGGGAAAAAGAAAAAAAAAGAAAAAGAAGCAAGGAGGCAAAATGGCTAACATTTAAAGTCATCTACAGCTCCTGCCTAGTGACCCAAGATTGAGGTCAGAAACCCAGTTAAAGGTCAAGGAAGAAATAGACTCCACAGTTGTCCTCTGACCTCCCTGCAGGCCATGGCACACACATCATACAGACACACAAAATAATAAAACTTAATTTAAAAAAACACAATAGATTACAGAACATTTGAACAATAAAATCCACAAATTTGACTTTTGAAACATACAAGAAAGACAGTCTGTAACAGAATAAAGTCTTTTCAAGAGTACATAAATTTATCAAAATACTGAGCCATAAAACTAGTCTCAGCAAAGGTATGAGGTTATTTAGAGTATGTTCTTAGCAAAGCTAATAATTCAACGTAAAAAAGATAGGTACAGAGCCTGGTGTGGGGATGCACCTTTAATCCAGCACTCAGGAGCCAGAGGTAGGTGGATTTGAGTTCAAGGCCAGCCTGGTCTACATAATGCATTCCAGGTCAGCCAGCCAAAGCTAAAATAGTGAGAACTTGTCTCCAAAAAGAAAAAAGAAAGCTACGACAAGACAGACAGAAAACAAAATATTAAAAAGTAAATTCAATTTTAAACAAAAAAACCAGGCATAGTGGCACAAATAGGACACTGAGGCAGGGAACTTGCTTGAACACAGGTGTTGAAGAGAGACCAGTCTGGTCAATATAAACATAGCCCATTAGGGGGAACAGAAAATGAAAAGACAAAATTCTAGCCAAAGGATAAATGAAAGTAAAATCTGGATAATGTTATGGTTAAATGGTTAAAAAAAAATAAACTTAAGGGGCTGCTAATCCATACAAACAGAAAATCCTAGTCTTCAACATATATATTAGAACTAACAGCCTCATTTTCCAGTTCTCATTACCTGTCATCCAAAGTATATTAGGCTAGGGCATCTCACTTAGTTGCTACTTTGCAACTTTATAGGGGCAGATTTCAGGTCACTCAAATCAATTCCATCTGAAAATAAAAGTGACTTTCCTTCTGTATATCTTAAAAGATGGATAATTCTTAGTGGGTAACATTTATTTTGTCATAAACAAAAGACTATTTAAATAAACTGCATTCTTTTTACCTGTAACACACATATACACATGTATATGAATGTATATATACATATGCATATATAAACAACCATTATTTTTATTTGAAGGATTTTTATAAGTCATGGGGCTTATAAACAAATGATCTTTCTGAGAAGTATTATCCTAAAGTCTGCTGATGAAAGAATGCCAATGTTAAAGGCAAAACAAAAACTATTACATTCGTGGGCTACAATGCAATACCAAAGAAAGACATAAGTATGGGAAAGGGATTTGTTGGAGAAGGGTGATAAGAAAAAAACAAAAATATCATATGCATATGTGAAATTGCCAAAGAATTTCATAAAAAATTTTTAATTTTTTTCATTATGTGTATGTTTGTATATGTTTGTATGTATGTTATCTGAGAGTAAGTGACCACAGGGACCAGAAGAAGATGTAGTATACAGGTGGTTATGAGCTATACGTGGGTATTGGGGATTGAACTTGGGTCCTCTGGAAGAACAATGAGTGGTTTTAACCACTGAGCCATCCCTCCAGCCCCTAATCAATTTTTTAAAAGAAAATAATTCTATTTATAATACCATTAAAAAGAAAATAACAATAAAACTGACAAAAGAAAACTTATAAAAACTCCAAAACATTCAAATAAAGAAAGCATAAATAAATGGCAAAACAAAACAAAAAGAAACAGGAAACACCTACCACATTAAAAAATGGGGAGACGGCTCACTGGCATACTGTTATTACACAGCGTGAGGAAGCTCTGAAGTTCAGATCCCCGCACATGCACACGCATGGAAAGCAGAGGTGGCAGCGCTGAGGGGCAGAGAGGTAGATCCACCCCGGCAGTTCACTAGCCTAGCCTATTAAGACAGACCCTGTCTCCAAAAAGACTGTGAAGGTGTGAGGGTAGAGTGCTCAGCACGTCAAGGTGCTTGCCAACAAGCCTGACCATCTCAAGATCCACGGGGTATGCCCTCAAAGGTAATTCAGACAATATATCAATAGTCTATATTCAGCCTATAGAGATCAATCATTCTATAAATTTTCTTCTCTAAAATTTTTTACAGACTTTAATAGCTAGTATTATAAATAAGTAATAATCAGAGATCTTAACTGGTCATTTTTTTGAAACATTCTATAAATCTCTCATTTCTAAACCATCAGGATAGCTCAGCAGTAAAAGCCAGTGAACCAATGACCTGCATTTAATCCCAAGACCCACATAAGACGGAAAGAACTAACTCCCAAATTGTCCTGGTTGTCACAAGCACATTGTGACACACATGAGCACATCCACACACACAAACCATAAATAAAAATGTGACTTAAGTAAAATCAGGAAATCTCTCATTTCTAAAGGTAATTCCTGAATGACCGAAATGTAGCAGAATTGAATGGTTATAAAGCATTGAAATACATATTATCTGCATATGAAACATCAAGAACTTCCTGTATCATTCCCAAAAAGTTAATGCAAATATTAGAGCCATTTGTTTCTCTACATTTTTTTTCATAGACAGGATCTCATTATGTATACTAGCTGGCTTCAGACTTACAGAGATCTACCTGCCCCTGCTTCCCAAGTGTTTGAGTTAAAGGCTAAGGCAAGAATGTTGGCTCAAATTGACGGTCAGCCTGGATTATATAGTAAATTCTATGCCAGCCTGGGTTAGAGAGTGAGACCTTGTTTCAGAAAACAAATGAAGCTGGGCATGTTGATGCTCACCTTTAGTACTAACACTAGGGAGGAAGAGGCAGGACAATTTCTATGGGTTGGAGGCCAGCCTGGTCTACATAGTGAGTTCCACAATAGCCAGAGCTACATAGTGAGACCTGCCTCAACACAAAATAAAACAAAAACAAACAAAATTCAAAACAGAAACAATGTGATTCTAAATTGCCAAGAATGTTTATGACCTAGCCCAGGTACCCAGAATTCAACAGTCTACAGAGATCAGCAAATAGTCTTGCTTAAAGTGCCTTTAATCCAGCTGTTCAGCACCTAGGAACTCAGAACTTAAAGTGCCTTTAATCCAGCTGTTCAGCACCTAGGAACTCAGAACTAAGGAGTTTCCTTTAATCCAGCTGTCCAGCACCTAGGAACTCAGAACTAAGGAGTTTCCTTTTTTCTGCCTCACCAGTGCCAGGTGTGGTGGTACATCTTCTAAGCCCAGCAACTGGGAGTAAAAGGCAGGAGGTTCAAAGACAAACAGTTACACAGCAAGTTCAAGGTTGACTGGGCTATGAAACAAGCTCAGCTAGAATGCAAGCTGAAAGACTGACTAAGCTACATAAGGCTCTATCTTTAAAAAAAATTATCAGACAAAGAATCTCACTATACATAGTGACCAAAGAATAGCAAAAGCAAATATAAAATAAAAGTAAAAAAAAAAGGTTAAATGCCCCAATAATAGGAAACCAATTAAATATCATTATCTAGAATATAAATGTATCCATGCAAGTGAAAAAAAGGATATTCAATCTCATAGGAAAATGTCTATTATATAAAATGAGCATCCCTTAACCAAAATGACTGGAACAGAATATTTCTCTCTGATTTTGGAGTTCTTTAAATTTTGGACTTTGATGACTAAGAATCTCTAATACAGAAATTAAAAATCCAAATTGTCCCCAAATCGATATGCTCTAAAATCCAAAATATAGATGCTCAAAAGTTTCAGATTTCAGAGCTAATGGGTTTTCAATAAGAAATACTCAGCTATACTTACTTAAGTATACTAAAGAGCATAAATACTAAGCTGAAAAGATAAGCAGGCATGACAGACCTGGAATCATGTATCTGAAGGATGGGCAGGAATCTCTGCATGGGGGGGATTAGGGTAATTTACATTTGTTTCTGTGGATATTTAAAAACTATTCTAACTACAAACCTTTTCCATTTCTGCAATGAGAACAAAACACCTACTTATTATTAAATGTGAAAATTTTTATTAGTTGAGCTGAAATAAATTCGTCTATCCTAACCAAATGTTACTATTAAAATTATTTAATTCATTCAAATAAAATAAAATTGAGAATTATTCCCCATCAATGGAATTATCAAAGATGTAAAGTCAGCTTTAAAGACTCAGTTTTCATAGCAAAACCATAAATACCAATATAAAATACCCCTTGCTGTTCTAACGTAAGAGCAAATTTTGTCTGCAGATACAGAACAATCACATTGCATACTGAAGCAGCTAAAGGAACTTGTTAGGGAAGTCAAGAGAGCCCAGGACAAGAGTCCTCCTCAGAGCTGAGCAGGGTAACCTCTGTATCTCAGGTTCCCTAGCTGTAACACATGTATCACATTCATCTTGGTGTTTGGGCAGAGATTAAGTCTAGGAACTCATCTAACTGCTCGGGAGAGAACGGAAGACAATAACTGCTTGTTATTGGTAGAGCCAGTGAAGAGTGGGCTTGAAGAAGAGCTTGCCAAGCCTCTGTAAAGCTGTATGGTGTGGGCAAGTATCTTACATACTGTCTCAGCTTTGTCATCTGCAAAACACAGGAAACTCGTTGCAGGTTTGTGCTTCAGATTAAACAAAACTATATGAAAAAAAGCATCTCAGGGACAGATAATAGCCAACATTATCACAACCTACAACAATAAACATATAAGAATAGGGATCACTATAAAATGTTTTTACATGTAGTATGTTCAATTCTACCAATGATCACTTACATGTACCTCCTTTAGTTCTCAAATTAGGTATAAATTTTAGAAACAGGTAAAATACAAGCAAATTAAACACACTGGAAAATAAAAGGCCAATATTAGTTTCCAAGCTTTTAAAAAAAAGTGCTATCTTTAACTAGACTTGTTTTAACATTTTAAGGTTCAAATCAACCTTAAGAGTTAAAGGAGAAATGGCTTTCTAGAAAGAAACTTGAGATTGGAATTCTTCCGTGACTTCATGGTGTGGGGGGTGGGGCAGTCCTATGCACGTGGTATATATGCACAGAAAAGTGTGTGTGCCAGAGAGGCCAGGAGGACATAAAGTACCCTACCCTATCACACTCCACCTTGTTCCTTAAAGTCAGAGTCTCTTACTGAACCTAGAACTAAAAGTAGGTTGGGACTCAGCCTCAAGGTTCTTCCAGTCTCTACCCTACCAAGAGCAATAGGGTGACAGACTTGCCATACGAATCTGTCCATGCTATGATTTGAACTTGGGTCCTCAAGCTTGTACAGAAAACACTCTCTAGACCTTTACATGTCTTTAAACAACTAACTAAAATACAAATGCCTTTACTTGAAGAATTTTTCTATGATTCCTCATATAAACATCTGTATAAAAGCAGTAAAGAAGCAGTGGTTAGGGTCTAGCCTCACGCAGGTGAATGGCCTTTCCATGTCTGTTTCCACATCTGGAAAATGGAGATCTGGGGGGGCGGGGCAGAGAGGGACAACACAGGTCTCACATACAGACAGCCAGGTTGACCTTAACTTTACTATGTAACTGAGGATGACGGTAAACTTCTGATTCTCCTGCTTCTGCTTCCTAAGAGCTTGCATTACAAGCATCTCCTACACAGCTCAGCTTTTTGAGAGTCTTTAAAAAACTGTTAAGGATTAAATGAGTTTAAACACTTGAAGTATTCATAATACAGACTGGCATATGAAAGACATAAGATCTCACCACCCCCAAAATGCCTAGATTTCTGTCAATAAATATTTGCTGTTTTGTGAACAATTTCAACAAATGGTTGGCTACACTTAAAAAAAAATTTGCACCTGCTTAAGACATCACATAATACCTTTTACTGTCTCACCCCATTGGAGGTCATTTAGACCCCATCTCAAAAAAAGTCAATTCCTTTCTTAAACTTCCTATCATACAAAGTTATAACAGTCATGCTTACTAACATAAATTCAGAACCAATAATTTTATAATTAAAGTAGGCACACACCAACTAGCCTGACAAAATTCTCAATCTCAAGCCACCTAACACTCAACCACTCTCCTTCAAAGGCAAGTTTTCAGATTACTAAACTCTACGGTGCTTTAAAATAAGAAACTATACTACATTTTTAAAATGTCACTGAGATTAAACAAGATACACTAAACGGGAGTACAAGTTATATATGTATTGCATACTATTTTCCCAACGGCCTTAAGAAACCTATAGCGATGGATTTCTCCCAGTTACATTTTAACTGCAACAGCAGGTTCCATCCACTCCAAATCAGCATCTGATTAAAGTCACTATCCCACCAGATCAACTCTAAAGAAATGCTTTCTTCCTTAATGTGCCCATACGAAACAGGTAACTCAAATGGGATTTGGGATTTCCAAGGCTCGTGCCTACACCAGAAGTTTAAAGGAAGGGCAGCCAACCAATCTGTAAGTAGTCTCCCTCAAGATCAGAAAAAGAAAAACGCCATTCGAGGTAGTGGAACACCACCAACTCTTTAACCTAGACCCAGAAAAATGTGAAGTAGCTTCGAAGTCAAAGAAGACTTAGCCAAAACAAAAAGCAAACCAAAACAGAGGTTCTGGTACCTACGGCCACATGGCAACTTCAACTGAAGGTTAGTGTTGATCTAGCTCACCCTCAAATTAAAAGCTGGGTTCCAACATCAATCGGGGATGTGGCCATGTAGCAGGCATCACCAGGCCACAACCGGCCAGATGAGACCACAGGTCAGCAGCCTGCGCTGGGCCGTGGCTACAATGTCTCATTGGCAACCCTTGACCTGGTGAGTAGGAGGGCAGGCTGGCAGTCTAGGAAGATTCTTCTACTGGCAGCTTCGCTTTGAGAGTTCTGCCTGAGACGCTACCTTTGGACAAATTTAAGAGATTGTAAAAATATAAATGGGGGAGGGGGTCATTGTTCAGTGCACTCCCGAGATGCAGTCATTTTATTTGTATAGCAACAGAAAAATACATCGCTTCCCTGTTTTGCTCGTGAAGCCCTTTCTGCTGAGGGTAGTTCCCCAAGGCGAGCAGCACGCCCCCAGACCTGCCCTCCTTCCTTAGCTTCCCCCGAACTTCCAGCCCCCACAGCAAAGACACCCCTCTGCCAGCCCTCCAAGTTCCTGCCAGGATGCAGATGGACTCCCTAACTTCTCCCACCGCCCGGGCAGAGCTAAGCACTTTTAATGCGGGCTCCGGAACTCCGCGGCTGCACGGGCCGAGGCGCCCCGGCCACCTCGACGGCGGGGGCGGCTCGCACGCCCGCACGCCCGCTGGACCCCGAGCCCCGCTCCATCTCAACTCCCTCGCCGCCGCCCTGAGCTCGCTCCCCGGGCCCTCACCCCAGCCTCGGCCCGCCAGGCCGGAGCTCTCGGTCGCCACGCCGAGACGCTCCGCTCCGGAGGCCGCGCGTCCCCCTCACAGGCCCCGCCTGGGCCTCTGGGCTCCGCTGCCCTCCACCGCACGCTCGGCCAGACCGCGCTCCCGCCGAGCAGCGCCGACAGCTCGAGCGCGGGGCCCCGCACTTACTCGGGAAGGTAGGTGGAGGAGAAGGAGCTCCACTTGTGCAGCGCGTAGGGCAGAAGCCGGCACTCGGGCGCCGCAGGAACAGCTCCGCCAGCCGCCATCTTGTCAGCACCGTAGCGGCCGCCACCGACCGCCAGCCCCGCCAGGAGGAGGGCGGGGACGTGGCCTGCTCTTAAAGGGGCCGCACCGCGAACCCAAACGCGCTGGGCGGTGACTGGCTGGTCGGCGGCTGCTTCCTCGGGTTTCCCACGCTGTCCTTTCCTAGCTGACCCTCCCGAGAAAGCTTTCCCGCGAGGCTGGAAGAGGAGTGGCAATGAGGACTTTTCTTACAAGCCGCAGGTAAAGACAAAGACAAGAACATTTTTGGGGGGAAAAAAATCTTAGTTATAGAACAGGAAGGGAAAATGAGATCCGCTTTGGAAAGAGAATACCTTTCCTACTTTGGAAACCACTGCTCTAGCCTAATTATAAATCCTTTAAGGAAACAGTGGTTAAGAGAATTGAAGTGCAATAATAATGTATCGTCTTTGTCTCTGGACTTGTCCTGAGGTTAAAAAAAAAAATGTCCTTGTCACCGTGTTCCAGGGTCAGATGGAGGCAAGAAAAGGAAAAGCTAGTGCATTCTGCTTACAGTCTCTAACGCAATGTCTACATTGTAAACATTTCTTGTGAGTCCTCTCCTACTAATAACATTCTTGTGGCATCGTTTTTTGTTTTTCCAGAAACGACATTAAATCACATACCAGGAGAACGTTCTTAGAGTTGGAAAGCTGTGCATCAATTGTCTCAGTTGGTAGGTCTGCTTGCTTTTGATTTTAACATAAATTTAGCCCAAACATTTGGCAAGAGAGAAATGCTTGAGAAAAGACCGTGTCCTCTTCAGAAGCAATAGTATGTATACTGCCGCCCCGGCATCCCCCCAATACACACCCTGTTCAGAAAGCCAGAAGGGCACCATCCCAGCTTCTTATCACAAAAGGAACACCTGGTCTAAATATGTGGCAAAGATAGATAATGCTCCCATCTGGACCGCGAATTCTAATCAGTATTAATAATAAAAACCTAGAGTCAGATGCCGGGGTTAATGCTGAAGATCGGAGAAGCAGAGCAGTCAGCCACTAAAGAGTTCTTACCTCTACCAATGCTCAGACCGGATCAGTGATCCTGTCTCTGCTAACTCTCAGACTGCATCCCTCTCTATGAATCCTTAGACTGCTCTGAGCTCCTGTCTCCTCCCGCCTTATAATCCTCTCTCTGCCCAGCCATATCCCTTCCTGTCTCCACCTCTCTAGTGCTGGGATTAAAGGCATGTGACACCCCCCACCCCCAAGTACTGGGATTGAAGGTATGAACCTCCACCACCCCACTCTTTCTCTTTTAGACTGGATCAATTTTGTGCAGCCCAGGCTGGGCCTTGAACTCACAGAGATCCATCTGCCCCTGTTTCCCAGGTGCTGGGATTAAAGATGTGTCCGCCTCTTTGGCTAACTAGTAATTTAGGTCTGCACTCTGATGTTCAGGTAAGCTTTATTTGTGAGATTACAAACAAAATATCACCACACCCATGTAGTAGCTGTTTGTCAGGGTATAAATATTTATTTCCTTGCTTAGCCATTGGCATTACCAAAAAAAGTGTGTCCCTCCTTGCCTAAGAGGTTGGACTCCTGAAAGCTTGGATGGTGTCATTATGTCAAGCTGAGAGTGAAAAAAACTCAAGCAAAGAGTTTCTCAAGAAATGATCAAGTGAACCAATGCTCTCTTTGTTTATGATCGTTAGCCCACCCATCAGCCCTCTCCACTTCTTTGTTGGATTCATTTCACTTTTGTCGGGCAAAAGGGCCAGTTAAAGAAACCCACCCTGGCCTTGGAACCAGAGTCAGTGAAAGAAACCCACCCTGGCTCTGAGACCCAAGTCAGTGAAAGAAATACTTTAGCCCTGAACCCAGAACCAAGGAAATGCACCCTGACTCTGAAACCAGAGCCAAAGAAACACACTCGGACCCTAGAATCAGAGCCAGTGAAAGAAATATGCCCTGACCCTGAAACTAGAGCCAGAAGGTTAAAAAAAAAGGGCCAGTGTAAGAAATATACTTTGACCCTGAAAGCAGAACCAAATCTGCCTCTGAACAACTAAGATGAAAAAGCAGCCAATCCCTGTGCAGGGAAATGAACCAATCACTGAGCAGAAAACCAACAAATCCCTGAGCAGCGATCTAATCAGTCTGAGCTCAAGGGACTGAAATCCGACCATTTCCCAGCCTAAGACTCTTCTCCCTGGAAATCCTCTGCCCCTAAGAAGCCCTGTATAAGCCCTGCACCTGTTCAGTGTGCTGCTTTTCCCACCCTGGCAGAGGCAGCCATTCTCCGGGATTCTTTCCTCCCAATTAAGCTCATGAATGAGGTTTGGGTGAAGACCTTTCGCACCTTCCCCTAGCCTAGCAGAGTTGTTACAGTTGGGGGGCATCAGAGCTGAACTGTAACAGCTTCACTGGGGAAGCCCTCTCCTGCCCAAGCAGAGCTGTTACATTGGGGAAACCTTTCCCTAGAGCAGGACTGCAAACTGCTGTGTTTACTGTGGTAATCCTTGGCTCCTGATTGCCAGAATACTTTTTCATCTGAACTGTAACACTCAGTATTCCTGGGCCCCTAATTTCCAGAATACTCTTCCATCTGAGCTGTAACACTTAGTATTCCTTGGTTCTCGACTGCCAGGATCCATTTCCCTCTGAGCTGCAATGCTTACAATTTCTATAGTGGTCTTTACTAGGAAAGCATTAGAAATGTCAGCTAGGCCCCAAGTATAATCAGTCTTTAAGATTCCTGTGCTTTAAGGGTGAGACTTTTTTGGGAAAGGGTACAATCCCAGAGGTGTTAGTTAGAGAAATGCCTGGGATGGAGGGAACCAGCTACAAAGAGATTATCATGATGGGAAAGGTTGTCTCTAAAAGGAAGATGAGATAGGGATTCACTCCAGTTATTTTGAGGCCCCATAGTTTGCTAATGCCTTTCCTTACCTCAATCTTAATAAGTCCTTTCTTGTTTTTCCAGGCATAGAATTGTAAAGTTACTGATCAAACTTTATGAAAAAAACAGGTCTAAACCAATTCTTTTTTTTTAATCAAGATTGTAATTTAATTACGTTTCTCCCTTCCCTTTCCTCCCTTCAAGCTTCCATTGGAACCATTTGCTCGCCTTCAAATCCATGGCCTCTCTTTTCATTATTTGTTATTACATGCTTGTATATAAATATTTATTCCTAACTATAGCCTGTTGAGTCTATATAATCTTACCTGTATATATTATGTCCTCAGGGCTGACCATTTCTCACTGGACAACCAATTGGTGTGCTCTTCCCTAGGGAGGGCCACCTCTCCGGCTTCCAGCTTGACTTGGCTGCTCCTTGTTCTTCATAAGCTTTGAGGCCCCTTGGGCTTCCTTTCCCTACCTCCCCCCCCTCAGGCAGTTTTATACCAATTCTTCTTAAGTGTTAAACTTTCCTGTAACTTGGGGGTGGGGAGGGGCATGAAGTGGAAGTTGTTACACTTGTTGCTTTCACAGCAGAATCTGACTACCTTGACCTGACCGGGTTTGACTCTGCAGAGGACCTCTTGCCTCTGCGTCTCTTGAGGACTGAGATTGCCATGCCCAGCTCTTCTGTGACTTTGTAATCCCCTTCTGCTGTAAAGGGCTTAACAAGAGGCTCTTCATTATGCCTCCAGCATGTGCTCAGGCTCTCTCTTTTTCTGCTTTCCTTCACCCCCCTCCTCTGCACTCTATCACGGTCATACTAGTCAAACATTCCAAATTGCTGCTTGCATGGCAGGCATCCTCTGTATCTCCAAGACACAGTCTATTTCTGGCCTCCCCGTCCCTTATATTTTATCTGGCTGACTCTGCTTGCTCTTCAGATCATTTGATCTTGGAAAATCTTTCCTCATTACCTATTTTAAGATTACTTGACATTTTCTACATTTCCCTTAACATCCCGAGTTCCCCCTCCTTAGCTTACCAATCATCACAATATGTTTCTGTTTCTTTTGTATTTCTCTGTCCTGTCGAAGATAACTCCCATTGCGGTAGGAGCCATAGATGCGGTAGCTATGAACTGTAGTCTCCATGTATTGTAGTCTCATAAATAGTAGATGCTCAGTAAGTGTTACTGGAGAATGGATCAATGGTGCTGAAAGAGAGTTTCAATCAGAGGCAAATGGACGGCAAAGGAAACAGAGTGTCAAAACACTGCAAATATGTGTCCCTTAGCTAGGACTGCCAAGCACAGTATAAAGAACTAGAGGATAACATAACAGATTTCACAAATGATGGAAAATTTAAAGGAGCCCTATGCTAATAGAAATACAAACAGATGTATTGACACAAAACTTGTAGAAATGTGAAAATTGGAGATGCCAGAAATTGCAGACTCTGCAGAGGATCCCTAGAAGCTAGACTTCTAGGGGTTCATCTTTACCTCCTTCTGCCTCTGAGGCATGAGTTTAGGTGTGGGGGTTGTTTGCAGAGATGCACATGGAAGGCCTGGGTATTGACAGCAGCCAGACAGTTACCCTGTATCATTATATCTTACAGATGGGGCCTGTCACACTGTCATGGAGCATGAGGATCATCGGGTTTTGGAGGTCAGCAGTGCTATGGTAACACACAGTGTTAGTGTCCCAGTCTTCTTAGCCCCCAGAGGCCTCTGCAGTATGTTTCTCAAATCCTTCTTCCTGGGGGCAGCTGATTATGGTATTAGGATTTTGCCAGCCACTCTCTCTTTCTCTCTCACTGCAAGAAAGACTTATTGGGGGAAGCTATGATACCCTACATGATGATCAGAGGAGCCAGACAAGGCCCGACTTCATGAAACTAGCATTCTCTGTGTTTGGCCAACACGTATACGTCATCTGGATAATTTTTAGTATCTGCTAAATACTTAAAAGAGAATAATCCAGAGAAATTATTAGATTGGCCAGATTCCCTAAGAAGATAATATTTGAGCTGATGTCTATGTAATAAGGAAGAGCCAACCACTATAAAAGGCTGGACTGAACCAGGCAGTAGTGATATATGCCTTTAATACTAGCACTCAGGAGGCAGAGGCAGGTCAATCTCTGTGAATTCCAGGCCAACCTATGAGTTGAGTTACAGGGCAGCCAGAGCTGTTATATAGAAAAACCCTGACATGAAAAACAACGTCCAGGCTGCTGCAATGCTTTGTTCCAGGAGACCAGCTGCTCAGTGAAACATGCAGACCCTCTGTGGGTCAAAAGCCCATCTTGTTGATCATACCACAATTCTTCCCAAATGAGTTGATAATCGGGAATAATTTCAATAAACTATGAAGTACTTTCAAATATCAAATATTGCCAAGTAGTAGTAATAAAGACCACAAGAGAGGCAAAGCAAAACAAACACGGCTGAACCTGTTTTCCCGCAAAGGAACATCCCACCTGGCTGAGGGCAAAAGACATTTGCTTATAGTCCAGGATGGGATTTCACAGTTATACTTGGTAAGTTATACACTGCCATGACAAAATACTTGAGATAGGGTAATTTAAAAAGGAAAGAAATTTATTGCTCATAGTTCCAGAGGCTGGCAGTTCAAGATCAAAAGGCCAACAGGTTCAGTGTCTACTGAGGGCTGTCTTTCTGCTCCTAAGATGGCTTATGTCCTCGAGGGGAGATGTATTATGGCAGGACATACAATGACAGAGGAGAACTAAGGAGCCTGTTTTTTTCCTTCTCACCTTTTTATAAGAGGACTGAGCCCTTTATTTTATTTTTTGAGACAAGGTTTCTCTGTAGCTTTGGAACCTGTCCCAGAACATGTAGCCTTACCTCTCTTCCATCTTGTACCTCCATGTCTAGCGAGTGAGTCCATCTTTCTTTTTCCCAGAGTCCTCTCTGTCGCCAGAAGTCCCACCTAACCTCTTCCTGCCTAGTTATTGGCCATTCAGCTCTTTATTAAACCAATTACCATGACACATCTCCACTCAATGTACAAATATCCTACAACACAATAATTCATTAGTTAAGGAAAACAATCTTGACAGAGAGGCCCATGAGGTTCTTGCTTTAGCTCACCAAGGACACTCGGAGTTCATGGTCTCTAACAGATTTTGATAATTAGAACAGGTGACACATGGCAAATTATTCAATTTGCTGTCTTCTAAGCAAGCTCTGATATAAATGAAGAATGTCCTTTTACAGTGGTATTCAACATATGAGAACACTAATCCCGAAGTATGTTAGCTGCTGTGGCACCTAAGACATTTATACCACTGAGCTGTGTGCAGATGTGCATCTAGAACCCAACCCCTGATTTTTCTTCTGCATTTCATGAGAAATGTGTGTCATATATACATGACATATATATATATATATACTTATCAATTTATGTTATTATTCTTCAAATTCTGTATGATAAGCATATGCTAGATACTCAAGAAACATGTCTCAGTCAGGCAGTAGTGGTGCACACCTTTAATCCCAGCACTCAGGAGTCAGAGGCAGGCGGATCTCTATGAGTTCAAGATCAGCCTGGTCTACAAGAGCTAGTTCCAGGACAGGCTCCAAAGCTACAGAGAAACCCTGTCATG
>NW_004949102.1:8028587-8039710 GCF_000317375.1 Microtus ochrogaster | reverse complement strand
GAGGGAGGGAGGGGGGGGAGGGAGGGAGGAAGGAAGGAAGGAAGGAAGGAAGGAAGGAAGGAAGGAAGGAAGGAAGGAAGGAGAGAAACATGTGTCTTGGTTCCTTCTGAATTTCTTCTTGACAATATACAATTATGTTTCCACAAACTTCAAAACAGGCTTGTCAGTCCCCACTTGGCCGGATTCAGCATCACTGAGGAGTCAAGCCTCCAGGTGCACCCGTGAGCTATCATCTAGACTAAGGTTAGCTTCTAGGAATGTCTGAAATTATTTTGATTAGGTTGATTGATATGGGAAGACTATTCCCTAGGAGGGGGATTCTAAACTATAGAAAATGGATAGAGCAGGCGGAGTGCTCACATTCCTGGTTCTCTGCTTTCTAACTGGATGCAGTATGAGCAGCTACCTCAGGATCATGGTGTCTTACGTACCTGTGATCTATGAGATAGAATAAGCGCTTTCTCCTGGCTGCTTTTGTCAGTATGCTATTTTATCATAGCATCCGGAAAAGAAACTAAGATAGAAAATTGGTATCAGGAATGGGGTAATTGCTATGATAAACCTGACCACACGGCTCTTAAGCCTTTGTAATTGATTTACGGGAGGAATGTTGACGAGTTTGGCACTCGGGACTAGAAAAGCTCTGGAAGGCTAGAAACAGAGCTTAAAGGGGCTTTGAAATACAAGAGTGTGGAAAAAATACAAAAAGTGGAGACCCAGCTAGCGAGTTATCAGAGGGAAACAAAGACTACGCCAGGAATTGAGCTAAGGACCATTTGTGTGATATTTTGGCTAAGACTCTAGCTTTGTTTTGTCTTTATCCTGAGAACTTGAATGAAGTTGAATTTAAAGCTAATAGACTAATTGTTTAGCAGAGGAAACTTTAAGTTAGGAGAGCATTCAGGCTAGTGGTAAGGAAACTGCAGTTTATTAAGTAGAACAGCACCACTGAAGAGAGAGCTCCTGCACTGCACTGGAGGGATTGGAAAGGCACGCCCAGAGCGAGATCCACCCATCAGTGGCTCCATAGCATGAGGGTCTAAATGTGTTTGAAAGGAGAGCCTAGACATAAGTGTTCTCTGCTCAGACACAATCACCTAAGGACGTGTTCCATCAAGGTCAGCCCAGAAAGCATATGCACACTGCTATGGCTGCATCACGAGCTGGCAACAGAATCTGGCAGCATCATCCACATGGCACTGGTATGGAAGTCATTAAAAACGAAAACTTAGAAACAGTCATGGAGTCCTGACCTGGGGTATCAGAGAGCCACTGAGGCCAGGAAATGGGTGGCAGAGTCACAGTCCCTACAAGGAGGTCATGAAAGGCCAGTGCGTGAAGCTGTAAAGGTGACACCCAGCTTGCTGGGGTGACCGGGGGCATTAGAGATGCGAGAACCATGGGGTGTTTGCCAAGAACTGACAGCGCCAGTGGAGCCAGCCTAGGAGAGAGGCTATGTGTGCTACCGGTAGCAGAGCTGGAGTGGGGCCATCCGGGCCATTTGGAGCCCAGATGATTCTATTACAAAGCCTCAGATGCTACACACAAAGATGTGGGATTTGGTGTTTGCCCTCCTGGATTTTGGTCTCACTTTGATCCAATCATTCCTATGCCCCTAATTGTCCTTTTTGGAATGGAAATGTTTACTCTGTGCCATTTTACATTGGAAGTATGTAACTTGTTTTTTATTTTATAGAAACTCAGTTAAGAGACTCGCAACTGTTATTGGCTATGGCAGTAGTTCTCAACCTGTGAGGAGGATCAAACAACTCTTTCATAGGGTCACCTAGCAGATATCCTGCATATCCGATATTTACATCATAATTCATAATAGTAGCAAAATTACAATTATGAAGTAGCAATGGATTAATTTTATGATTGGGGTCACTACAACATGAGAAACTATATTAAAGGGTTGCAGCTTTAGGAAGGTTGAGAACCGCTGGGGTTTTTTTTGTTTTTTGTTTTTTGGTTTTTTTTTTTTGATGTTGAGATGCATGCACTTTTCTTTATAAGATGGTTATGAGGCTGTGGAGATAAGGGAGTCAGGTCCTACAGAACAGGAATTACAGATGATTATGAGCCACTGTATGGATTCTGGGAACTGAATCTGGGTTCTCTGCAAGAGCGACAAGTGTTTTTATGAGCTATCTCTCTGGCTGCAGAAGACCCTTTTCAGCTGTAAGCGAGACCATTCCCCGGGTAGGAATTCTGAAGTGGATTAAGTAGATAAAGTGAACTGAGAGCCAACATTCATCATCGTCTTTTGCTTTCTGACTCTGGGTAGAGCCTGAGTTCCTCTGCCACGGATGGACCCTTTCAGTATGAGCTGAAATAAACCCCTTTTCTCTTGTGTTGCTTTTGTTATGGTTTTGTGTTTTGTTGTTGTTCTTTAGTTGGTTGGTTGGTTTTGTTTGTTTTTAACCACAGCAACAGTAAAAGTAACTAAGCTATTAAAGAAAGTCCCCAAGGAGACTGGAACCATGAACTCACCCCATTGAACATTTCTTGAATACTAGGAGCTTCTTTTACTATCTCAGCTCTCACAACAGCCCAGCAAGTACTGAGATACTTGGATATCAAGAATCACCAAACTCAGCCAGGCAGTGGTGGCACATGCCTTTAATCTCAGCACTCAGGAGGCAGAGGCAGGTGGATCTCTGTGAGTTTGAGGCCAGCCTGGTCTATAAGAGCTAGTTCAAGGACAGACTTCAAAGCTACAGAGAAGCCTTGTCTTGAAAAACAAATACAAAAAAACAAAACAAACAAACAAAAAAAGGCAGCAAGCTCCTATTATGTACCCTCTCTGTTGTAAAAAAATCCCATGTGTATGCATCCTCACCATCGCTCCAGGATTCACAGAGCTAAGAGGAGGAATCTCTGATATATTCCTAAGACTAACAATTATGATGCCAGGATGTGGTGGCTCATGCCTGTGATCCCAGCACTCTGAAGGCCGGGGCAGGTGTTCAAGGCCAGCCTGGTCTACAGTGTGAGTTCCAGGACAGCCAGAGCTGTTCACGGAGGAACCCTGTCTTGAACCACCACACACACACACACACACACACACACACACACACACACACCCGCAAGAAAGAAAGAAACAAAAAAATCTAACAGTTATGAAGTCTTTATTTTTCTTTCCAGTGCTGGGGAGGGGCATACTAGACAAGCCTTTTCTACCACAGCTGCACTCCCTAGCCCTTAAATCATGTCTTTAAGCCAAATGCTGTCAAAAAAAAAGAACAAAAGAAATGCAAAAAAGACAAATGTGATTTTCTTGTTATTGTTGAGTAAAGTGGGTAGTTAGTTTGGGGTTACTTGTTTCTTAAGTCAAAGGTATTTCAGTCCTTTGCCCAGCAGTGCCTTTGGCCAAGTCTCTAGTAAACCAAGTCGTGGGCTTCAGGTGTGAAGTTCAGGTCTGTCTTCTCCCAGGAGGTGGCAGCAGCAGCAGCCGCGGCCCCGGTAGTGTCAGCTGCTGGGGAGATAGGGCAGAATGCATCTGCTCTCCCATTGGCATTCAAGCCTAGAAACTCCTGGTTCCAGAGACCACTTTATCCCTTCCTTGGGTTGCTGAGTTTGTTTGGGGCCTGGCACTGAAAGTGCAGGAGCTGGCAGAAAGTCCTCTTTCTAAGTGCCTAGCTTTCTCTGTAAACATTTTGGTCTAGGCTGTGACCTTGAAGCATGTGGGAAGGAGGCTGAGAAAGTCTCTAGCCAACAGGAAAAGGGCTTCAAAAAGGAACAACCAGTAACTGAAACTCACAGCCCCCCGACAAGCATAACCCTGGAGGGCACCATGCAAAGAATAAAGTAGATTCCTGACCTGGGCTAGCAGCCACCAGCCTGCTGACCTTGACCTTGAACCTGCCAGAGCTGCTATTCTTACCAACCCTTTGTGGACTACCGTGATCTTCTAGCTCCTGCTGATTTTGAACTGGCAGGGGGTGAGCCTGTACAACCCTGCCCTTGTAACTGACTGCTAGAGGCCCACCTCGCAAGTCATTCACTCTGTGTCTTTGGACAGGTTCTCTCAGTGACATGGATCTCACTGCAACCCATATAGGGTCCTGCCTGTCCCCACCTTTCCAGCGCTTGGGTTGAAAGAGCACAGTGCCACTCTGGGCTTTTTTCCATGGCCACTGGAATTGAATTCAGTTCCTCATGCTCCAGCAGCCAGCACTTCTACCCAACCAAGCCATAGCCTCGGTCCTCATTTTTAAATTTCACTTTTAGTATTTGGATGAAGTAGGACTGCCCTTCACCCTTGCAGCATTTAAACACATCTTAGACACAACAAAGCACTGCTTGGTTCCAAGTTAATCCCAGCTGAGCACATATCCTGGTTTGGCAGACAGTGCCAGCTGCATAGGAGGTGGGCAGAAGTCCCAGGAAATGTCTGGATACCACACAGCTATGGAGGGACTGTCAACTGCTGGAGATTGCTTTGCAAATTACCACATCCAAATGAAGCCGACAAAACGATATTTCAAAAAAGCAATTAACGCTGATTCCTAGTGTATTTGGAACCAAATGGCCTCGGGGCCTAGGGGGCAGGGTGAGACTGCCTCAGAAAAACTGTAGCCCCCAGCCTTCCTGGTTGACAGGTCCAAGAGTAAGGAGCTTTGAAGTCAGACTTTTTCTGTGCTCTCCTCCCCCACCCATACCTGGTTTGTGAAAACCAGGCATAACTAGTTCCTCTCGTTTCCTCTCTTTCGTCCAGTTGGCTCTAATTCCCTTGTTTTATTAAACTTCCATCTATTCATTGAAGTAAGCATTTCCCCATCCTCTCCTGTGTACCAGGTACAGAGAGTATATCCAGCTTATAGAAGAGTCTGTTCAGAAATGGTTGGTATAAAAAAAAATACAGTAGGAGTGGTAATATTGGAGATGGCAACAGTCTTGTTTCTGTAATGTCATAGACCAAATGTCATAGTTCCTGATGATAGGTATCGACAGAATAGAGCAGAACCATCTAGAAATAAGCCCATAGTTCCATAGAAGTTGGCCCCAAGAGTCTGTCACGACAATTCTTTTTATACAAAAGGCGTCATATTGAAATCCCTTCTCCGTTTGGAGCATTGGCTCCAGAAAGCCAGTGTCGGCGTCAGTGGGGACGCATACATGGAAACAGAAGCTGGGGGTGGCTGTGACAGGAACACTGCTTGTCACAGTAACTGCAGACAGCTAGCTCTGTGTTAGAGAGGAGAACCCAGAGGGCAACTCAGAGGGCAAGGGGACACAGAGATGTCCGGGATGACACAGAATGTCCTAGACAGTGGCACACAGCAAAGGGGAAGTAACCTGTGTCTCCTGGTTCTATGACATCCCAGATCAATCGGAATAAAATTGACATCCAAGGTCAAAAAGATAGTAGATGTCCTTGGAATCGAGTTGAATCATCTCACGCCTTACGGTAGCTTACGGGAGTTTGTTCTCTCTTACTTTGTGGGTCCTGAGGATTGAACACAGGTCACCAAGCTTGCCAGCAAGCACCTTCACTCAATGAGTCCTCTCGCCAGCCCTCAAATGCAAAGTTTTGTAGAAGACTTTATCGTGTTGATAATTTTTTAAATTATTATTTTGTGGGTTCATGTGTTCGTGTGCTCTGGAGTGCTGAGGGGAGGGGATGGGGCAGTGCTTGTTGGTAAGTTCCTTTACCTGCTGAGCCATCTTGCTAGTCCCTGAAAATTATGATTCATATTCTTGCATATTTATGGATAATTCTCTAATCTTCTTCCTAGGTCTATAACCAACCTAAAGCGATGCCATATACTAAATATACAAGACAAAGGTTCAGAACCTCTACCTCTGGCTTCATTTTCTCCAACTTGAGTTGGGGTGTACTGACTTCTTAAGACACATGCTTTGCTTTGGTTTCTTTCTTTTTATTATTATTATTTACACAGAGTCTTACTATGTAGTTTTGGATGGTTTGGAACTTACTGACCAGGCAGCTCTGCCTGCCTCTATCTCCAGAGTTCTGAGCTGAAAGCTTCTGCCCCCACGCCTTACCTGTCTATTTCTCTCACCATTGCTGTGATAAAATATTCTGACCAAAGCAACTTGAGGAAGAAAGGGTTTATTTTAGCCCCCAGTTCAAGGCCCTGTCTCTCACGTTAGGGAACTCACAGGAGCAGGAGCTGAAAGCGGCTGATCACGGGATATCCATAGCCAGGAGAGAGCAGCGAAGGCCTGCCTGCTAGTGTTCAGCTCCCCGAGTCCAGGATTCAGTTAGGGGACAGCACCACTCACAGTGAAGGGTCTTCCTACTGAATGACAGTCCCTGCCAGGCTTGCTCAGAGGCCATCTCCCAGGTGATTCTAGAGTTTTTTCAATTTAACGACACTAACCATCACATGCTTAAAAAAAAAAAATCAATCTAAGGCTTTTTGTAGGGAGATGGTTTTGAGGCAGGGTAGTAGTCTCTGTGTAGTCTTGGCTGTCCTGGAACTCACTTTGTAGACCAGGCTGGCCTCGAACTCACAGAGGTCCACCTGCCTCTCCCTCCTGAGTGCTGGGATGTGCACTACCACCACCTAGCTCTAATCTAAATCTTGGCCTTTTGTCTGACTTCATTTGTTTAATTTCCCTGTTTACTGATTTATATATTTTCTTATTTTATTTTTGATAGTTGCTCACTATGTAGCGCAGAGAGGCCTGGAACTCAAGTTCCTCCTGCCTTAGCTTTGCAAGTACTAGGACAGGCATGCCCCACCAGGCCTGACCATATTTATTTGTCTCTGTATGTGCAAGCTAGAAAGGAGAGAGAGACAGATGCAGAGACAGAGAGAGACAAAGAGAACCTGTGTAGGCCAAGCTAGCTTCCAACTGTCAATCTTCCCTCAGTCTCCCCTGAACCGTTCCCTCTTTGTCCGGCATTCTCTTCCCTGTCTTCTCTCTTCCTGTCGGTTCTGTCCATCACTGCCATTCTGTCTTAACTTCTCTTACCCCTGATCTGTCCCTGATTACTGTCTGGTTCTCTAGCCTTTCTGCAGCTCCCATCTCCCGTCTCTGTCCTTTTCTCTGACCCACAGGACATACCTCTTTGCTCTGGTTCATCATCTTTCCCCCCTGAAGCTCCTTAATTAGAAAATACAAAGGAATAAAGCAGTCAGACATTTATAATTTTATTATTCAACAAGATACTTTATTTTTAAGAGCAGATAAGTACTAAAAATAGATTTTTCCCTCCAAAGACCCTAAAAAAAGAAGGGGGGAAAGAACCCTTGCTCACAGTTAGTATGTTCCTTAAATACTAACTGTAATAATTATTATTTTAGTTATTTCCTGGATCGGCCACAGATGACTTTGTTCATGTAGCTCATTGACCCTTGGTTGGAAAGTCCTTCTCAGTTTTTCATAATCCAAGACAGCAGCTGACATCCATGTAAAAAGAGAAAGAAGCTAAAAACAGTTGCGTGTGTACGCCCTGAATTGCATATTCAGTTGCAAAATCATCATCATTATTATTGTAATTACAGAGGGGAGGCATTTCAATAATTGTTCAAAGTGTCTTCTTGAGGAAATAAGTAAATCAGGGCCAGCTGTCACAAGCCAATCTACAATAATGATCCCCGTATGTGCGTCTTCGGGATTCATAACAATCTCCAATAACAAATTTGTGCATTTGTCTACTGTCCCTGAACAGCCTAAAAAAATAACAAGCCTATGATCCGCTCTGATGTCTCGCTCGGTAGTTCACTTGGATTTTTAAATAGCATCCTTGAATAACCTTAGAGTCAAAAACTGCCAAACAAAAATTGCATCACCAATTTAATAACAAACAACGGTGGGTAGCCTGGCATCCGTCCACCTGTGACAGGATGGCCACAGACCGAGGTTTCTGAGCCAAAGGGGAAGCCAGGTAGACAGATCTGCAGACAACGGAGACTGTTTGGAAAGACGCATCCACCAAGGCAGACGAGCTCTTTTGGCTTGAAAATTACAAACAGAAACTGTGAAGGCCTTGTTTTCAGCCTACTTGTGAAATCGGCCCCAAGTATTTCAGATTTTGCTCCTCCCAAGAGCCAGCTGTGAAATGACTAACAGAAGCGAAGTGACAATGTACGAGGAACTGAATGTGCCGCTTCACTGAAGGGAAAAGTTCCCGACAGAGGCCATCTTCGTAGATTCATACCTATGAGAGACGGCACAGAGAAAGTACTGGACTGCACTGCCCCAAAGGCCGAAAGGCAGATTTATTGGGGATCAAGGCAGAGAGAAAAGCAAAATGGTGGGGAAACAAGCAGATTTTATATGACACCCAGCAGAGTAGGGATCTGAGCTGACACAGACGGTTGGATTGACCCGGAACTAGATGCCCTTGCCTGACGTGGCTGGCATTTGGGGGAAGGGTAAGGGGCAAGATTCCTGGTAAACAGAAACCTCCAGAAGAGATCTGCTTTTCTAGTGAACACAAACCTTCAGGCTTGCTCAAAATCCTTCCGTTTACCCAGCCAAAGTCCTCCTGTTTAGGGCAATGCCACCTGCGCTGCCATTTTGGAGGAAGGAGGGTTTTGGACCTGACAATACCCTGGATGCTCTAAAGAGGACCAGCCAAGCACAAACACAGAGCAATTACAAAGAATGAGAATCATCTAAGAGCCTTCTCAAAATGTCCTCATAGCTCGGGAGCTTTGAATTGTGGTTATATCTCTAATTTCATATTCTCGAAGAACCTCCAGAGACCGGGAAAGAAAGAGGAGAAGGAAAATTGCTTATCACATTGCTTTTCTCTCGCTGGGCCTCTTAGGCTTTTCCAAATCCAAGTTTTGCTGAAGGCTGGGCCTGAGCCAGGAGAGAAGGGTGAATGACCTCAAGCTGCTGTAGGAGCTTGCCAGCTGCTCTGCGGCAGCCTTCTTAGGTGCTAAGAATCATCTTCCTCATCACAATGCTCAGTACATTTCCATGTTTGCACTCCCAGCTAAAAGCGATGTAAGCAGCGTGCAACCTTATCTCGCTTCAGTGGTTCAGAGATTTCCTTCAAAAGCATCAGAAGGGGCATTGAGAGACATTTGGGAAGTGGTGTTGAGGTATATTTTGCATATTTTTAATTGTAAAAGTAAGACGTGACAATGATGAAAATAAACGGAAACTTCAAAGTGGTTTTGTATAAAAAGACAAAGATGCCCTTGCTTTTATCACAAGTTAAAACTCTGAGAACTATTTCTCAGCCTATATTTTCCATATAAGGATATAGAATGCCTACAATATTTCCATGCAGAGTGATTATGTAAATATACAGTATTTTATATGCTGTATCTAATAATATGTCAGCACATGGAGATCGTGTAGTGAATATATGTGCCATAAAGCCGACCACTGCCTAATTAATGGACATTTAAATTCTTTGCATTTTATACTATTATTATTACAAATAATGCTCTCACGAATAACCTTATATTTAGACACTTCTGTTGTGACTTTATCCATAGAATAAATTACTTCAAAGAAATTTCTGGATCATAATATATGTACATTTAACATTTACACTCAATGACAACTCTTCCTGGCCCAGCATGTGCAAGGTCCTAGGTTCAAACACACACAATTAAATGCTTCCAAATTGCAACCTTCCCACATTGTCCTGATTCAGCTTCCATAGCAGGGTACATCCACTGAACTTTGCTAAAAGCCACATTTTATTGAACTTAAACATCTGTCACTTAGAAGCATGGGTATGAGCCGGGCGGTGGTGGCGCACACCTTTAATCCCAGCACTCGGGAGGCAGAGGCAGGCGGATCTCTGTGAGTTCGAGACCAGCCTGGTCTACAGAGCTAGTTCCAGGACAGGCTCCAAAGCTGCAGAGAAACCCTGTCTCAAAAAAAACCAAAAAAAAAAAAAAAAAAAAAAAAGAAGCATGGGTATGTTCTCACGGCTTGCATTTTTCTAAGCACCCGTGAAGCTGAACATGTTTTCCAAGGGATTTTGACCACACCTACTTTTTTTTCCTTTTCTTTTTTTTAAAGATTTATTTACTTTTTTTTATTATGCATACAATGTTCGGTTAACATGTACACACCAGAAGAGGGCACCAGATCTCATTATTGATGGTTGTGAGCCACCATGTGGTTGCTGGGAATTGAACTCAAGACCTCTGGACGAGCTGCTGGTGCTCTTAACCTCTGAGCCATCTCTCCAGCCCCCCACACCTACTTTTTGTTTGTTTGCTGTTGTAAGACAAGTCCTCCTTCTGTAGCCCTGGCTAGCCTGGCACTCAGAGCGATCTGCAGCCTGCCTCAACTTCCCCTCAGGACTGGGATCGAAGGTATGTTCCAGCACATCGACACCATTCTTATTTTTAGGATGTGAAGTATTTGTTCACACTCTTTGCCCATTTCTCTGCTCATTTTGTTTTTTGGTAGAATTGTGAAACTAAGATCTCTTTACATACTACATAAGCACCTTTTCTGTTGGACTGCAGAGAATCTCTCCCCTCTCCATTTGTCTTTGGCTCTCTCTGTTTACAGTGTTTTTCTGCTGCTGCTCTTGTCATTATCCTCATTTTCATCATGTTAAGGTTCTAAATGTTTGACATAAATTCATTTACCAGCACTTTCCTCTTTGGCTTCTGAATTTGCTTGTGTTTTATTGAACTTAAAACTTGAACTTTATTGAACTTGCAGTTGGGCCTCTTTGTAGTATAGTTTGATTAGAATTCTATTGTGTCACATGGTACAAACTAAGACATTCTTCTGGGTATAGTGGCATACATCACTGATTCCAGAATCTAGGAGGCGAAAGCAGGAGAACTGCTGTGAACTCAAGGCTAACGAGGGCCACGCGTAACAGGACCTGAGCTCAGTAAACATGGGGCTGGGGAGATGGCTCAGTTGGTAAAGTGCCTACCAAAAGCATGAGGACTACAGTTTGGATCCCCAGAAGTCACATAAAAAGCTTGGAGAGGTTGTATACATCTGTAACTCGAGCACTAGGAGGATGGAGACAGGGAGGTCCCTGTAGCTCTTAGCTAGCCAAGCTAGCCAGTGAGCACCAGGTTTGGTGAGAGACCCTGCCTCAAAAGTTAAGAGGAAGCCATCAAAGAAGACATCATCCTCTGGGCTCCCTGCTCACACATGCAATCTCTCTCTCTCTCTCTCTCTCTCTCTCTCTCTCTCTCTCT
>NW_004949102.1:8004100-8028487 GCF_000317375.1 Microtus ochrogaster | reverse complement strand
TCTCTCTCTCTCTCTCTCTCACACACACACACACACACACACACACACACACACACACAAGAAATTAGGTTTTATTGTGGAAAGAAAAAATTGACAAAGCCAGTATCATTAAAAGAAGATACAGAGACTCCATGGTTCATTGTTGCTTGGGTGACTGGTCAGAGAATGGTTTATATCCCATTTAAAGGACCCCCATCTCTCTCTTTTATATGCATAGGAATGAGATCCACCTCCTTAGGGATAAGGGAAAGGGACTATGTTGGCCCTGGGCAGCCTGAATTTTGGTGCCTGTTTACCAGAGTTGCCTGGAAAACCCACATACCTTGCGCAGTGTTGGATTTCAGAGGCAGCATAGAGGCTGAAAGCAGGAAGAGACTAGGATCTGACCTAAACAGATGAGACAAGACTGTTTATTAACACACACAGCAAGGGACAATCCCTCTCCCTTAGGAAATGGAAGAATCTGCCAAGAGAACCAACTGGCTGGGACTCTTTATAGAGGCTTGGGGATGAGGAAACAGTTGATGCCACCGTGGGGGCTCCAAGGCACTCTATCGCCGCACTTAGACTTTCGGTGGGATATTTATTACACAAGGAACAGGAAGCCAGTGACCTCCAGGCACATCCACCCATCCCCAGGCCCTGCCTCAGTCTAGTCCCATACACACGGTGTGAGCTAGCTCATTGCTCAGGCAACTCCAAAGGGGAACTCAGTTTCATTTAGGGCAGCCTGTTCCTTCTATTGCATCAGGTTAGTAAGGAGTCATGAAGTAGAGATGACTCCTCAACCCCAGCTTTTTAGTTTGAAGACTCTGAACTCCACAAAGCTTGAAAAAAATCCAACAAATGACTCCGTACCTTTCATCTCTGTTCAGCTACTGTTTATATTCTTTTCACCTTTGCATTATCTCTTCCTATGATTAGGCATGCTTGTCCATTTGAAAATAAGTTGAATATTGAAATTTTTAATTGACATCTCACTTAAAATAATCCAGCATACATCTTCAAAGACTATGGGTATTCAATGTAACTATAATACCATTTCAGACTTGGGAAAATTAGCAATGATTTAATATCTTTAAGTTCATATTAAAAGTCTACAATTGTCTAAATTCCTTATATAAACCTTTTCCCCTTTCCCTATGTCTTTACGACCAATCTTTGATGTAGGAGGGTCTTCTATCTATCTGTTGTTTCATTGGTTAATTAATAAAGAAAACTGCTTGGCCTGATAGGTCAGAACATAGGTAGGCGGGGAAGACAGAACAGAATGCTGGGAGAAAGAAAGCAGAGTCAGGCAACCACCATGAAGCTCCAGCCCGAGATGGATGTGGGTTAGAATCTTCCCGGTAAGCCATGACCCCGTGGTGATACACAGATTACTAGATATGGGTTAAAGCAAGATATGAGAGTTAGCCAAGAAGAGGCTAGATATAATGGACCAGGAAGTGTTTAAATGAATACAGTTTGTGTGTTGTTATTTCTGGGGCTAAGCTAGCCGTGTGGGAGCTGGGCGGGACGAAAAGCAGGCCTGCTCGTCTCATCACTACAAATCTTTGCCCTTTCTTTCTTCTTTCCTTCCTTTCTTGCTTTTTCATGCTTGCTTGCTTTCTCTTTTTGACAAGGTCTCAAGTAGCCCAGGCCGACAGTGAGGCTCCCCCCACCCCCGCCGTGGATCCAAGGATGGCCTGGAACTCCTGATCCTGCCACTTCCAGCCTCTGAGTGCTTTGCAGATGGGCACCACAAACCCCAGTTTATGTCCTGCTGAGGCCGGAAGCCAGAACTGTGTGCATATCAGGCAAGCAGTCTACCAAATGAGCTAGAGCCCCAGCCACTGGGCTAAGACCTTAACATTGCATTTGATTCTTTTTCTCTAGTCCCGTGTCTCGAGATGGACACTTAGCAATATCCACTGATATTTTTGATCATGGGGTGCTTCCAGCAATTGTATTAATTCATTTTCTGTTGCAATAACAAGATACATACGGTTGGATACTCTATAACAAGGTTTATTCGATTCATAGTTTTGGAGGCTGAAAGTCCAGGATTAATTAGATGATCATATCTGTTTGGTCAACTCCTAAATAAGAATTTCAACTTGTTTAAAAGTTAGACATTTAGACAGGATTACAACAACACACCCACCTCCATAGAACCTATTTCTGTCACCCACTAAGTCAGGGCTCTTGTTTTTCTCCCTGGAGAGGTTTCATGATTGTTCCCCAAGGGAAAAGACTCATTATCATTCCTAAAGTGCAGCCGAAGTGAATGCTGTCATCTGCTGAGAATTCTGCTGTATATATATATTTAATTATCACAGCAACTCCATACACAAGTAGTGTTGCTACATATTATGAAGGAGAAACCGGAGGCTTAAAAGGAGATTCTAAAAAAATCATAGCCTTCGGGAATGGATGGTTTGAAATCTGCATCCTCTATTTGATTCTGGATCTGGGGCCTCTATAGACTTCATTTACTTACCGTACCATGCCGAAGATGAGCAACTGGCCTCGCAGGTTGAAATGTCTGCCTGCCTGTCCTAGAGTAGATATTATTAGCTCTGGATATATCCTGACGATAGGTGAGAACTCCTGCATCATGATGATAAGCCATAGTACTACAGAGTCCATGAGTCCATGAATCAGGAGTTGATCAAAGTCATTAATTCAAATAATTTTACCTACACTTCAGTGGAAGTTTAACTTTAGAGGTATTTGGGGAAAGAGAGTTTGCTGGCCAATCCCTTAGGTAATATTGTGATTATGACCATTCAACTTCCGGGAAGAATTAGGGGAGGACCTTTAGCATGCCCACCAGGAAGCTCTTTGGAAATTAATCTCTAAGACACTCCAACTTTGTTTACCCCAAGACAGTGTGATCATCCCTTCCACAAATAACAAAGGGATGTGTTCTAAGAGAGCATAGAGGAAATCTCATCCTTATGAGACTATGGCTGAGTCTGCTTACACAAGCTCGGATGGCTGCCGTGTTACTACACCATATATCTTGTGGGTCATTGTTACTTATGCACTCTGTTTCCAATATATTTTATTTTTAATTAATTGTGTGTGTGTGTGTGTGTGTGTGTGAAAGAGAGGAGAGAGAGAGAGAGAGAGAGAGAGAGAGAGAGAGAGAGAGAGAGAGAGAAGAGTATTTATGTCCAACGTGTGCAGGTGCCCATGGAGCCCAGAGAACATGAGATCTGGAGTTGGAGTTACAGCAACTGTGAATTTGTGCTAGGAGCTGAGCGTAGGTCCTATCGAAGAGCATGCTCTTAAGCACTAAGCTCTCTTGCCAGCACCCCATTCACTTAATTTTTAACCCAAATATTACTAGGAGGTACATGATTATGGTATTAAGGACCACTATGTTTCATGAAATGTTCTAGGCACCTAGGGTACATTAGAGACTAAAACAGCTATTCTTTCTTTTTATTTGGGATAGATGGGTGAAAAAGCAACAAATTTGTAAATTACATGCAAAAAAAGAGTAAATGCTAATGACAAAACCCTTTAAAGTCGGGATAGGCCATTCTAATTTTAAATTAGGACATGCAGTCATTTAAAAGGCAATACTGAGCATGGTGTAGTGGTACCTACCATCTTTAATCTCAGCACTTGGGAGTTCAATGTCAGCCTGGTCTACACAGCGATTTCCATGTCAGCCAGGGCTATACAGTGAGACCCTGTCTATAAAATCAGAGGGCGGGAGGGTGATCCTGGAACAACATTTGATGATGATTAATAATTAGCATCCATCCTCCCATCACTTTTTAAACTTTTAGGGCTGGCTCAGTGCTTAAGAACACATCCTGCTCTTGCAGAAGGTCCAGGTTGGGGCCCTACCACACATATCAAGGTTTTACAACTGCCTGTAACTCCAGACAACCAGACCCCCTCTCCTGGGCCTCTGTGGACACCTGCATGCCCATGTGTATATACATAGACACACACACATGGACAGACATTAAGAAAGAACCTCTGCCGTCTTACAAGGATGACTCTACATTTTCTGTGTCTTCTGAAAGTACCCAAGCACCGTCCCACTTTGAAGGTGGAAAGAGCAGGTGGCAGTTTTAGATACATCCTGTCTATACGCCAACGGGGAGGGGTTACCATGCTGCTTTCTTAGGGCCTCATGTGTCCCCTGAAGGGAGCAACCAGCGAGAGTGGGACTCCACGACCACGTGACCCAGAGGGAGGCACTCGCCTCTGAAAACAACTAAAGGACTCAGCTAGAAAACCTCATCATATTCAGTAGACACTTAGGAACAGCACAGGACAGTTTGTCTGGTGGGAGAATACTGGTGATGTCACACAACCGTCTCAGAGTAGGATGAAGGGACAGTGAAAGCTGTGGTTTGTTTAGCATCTACTGAGCGGAGACAAATGCTCTCCAGCATGTACCGACTAAGGCGTAGTGAGGACGGGTAAACTGTCCACTGCACACACAGGGTGACTTAAGCACAATGCAGCCTGGCTCCAGAGCCCGTGCTCCTACCTCATTAGTCAACACTGTCTAGGAGTAATCAGATATGGATTATGAATTGCTATTGTTTCTGGAGCCCTCAAAAGACTGTCTCTCTGGAATGGTTCCAGTTCTGAGTTTCCAAGTGCCTGCTGGATAGAACTGTATTTTCTACTCCTATCTCCGGGTATCTCTCAGGCATGCCTCCGGTGCTTGCCAGAGTCCCTTTCTACTACCTCCCAAACTTTCAGTTGCTTATTTTGTCCTGCCTGGGACATGCTCCGCTTGTAGCTCGCATAGTCCTGCAACCAAGAGCTGCTGCCCCTCCCACCCTGCCCCTCTCACACAGAGCAACCGGGCTCAGCAGGTCCTGGTGTAGGTTTCTAAGTCTCTGTCCTCCTCAACCCAGGTTAAAAGCTGCACTGTAGCTCGCTAAGAAGCTGACAGTGGGAACAGGTAATGTGATCCAGCATGGACAGAAGGGAGGTGGGATGGACTTTGATCACTGGGAACGAGGAGAGGAGAGGTCCCAAGAAACTGGTTCTCTTGTCTTTTCCCCTCCCAAGTGCTTACCTGAGGCACGGTTTCATCCCCTAGCACCGTGATATTCTGCAAAGCCACAGGAGCAGGCATGCCGACTTTCTGTGGCTTCTGAAGCACCCTCGGGCAGAATTGCCTTGTCTTCTTGCTTCCCCTTTCCTCGGACACTCGCTGCCCTGGGATTGCATCTCCTAAATAAAACATTGGCATTACGATTTAGTTTGAGTTCTATTTTTCTAGAAAACAGGAACTAAAGAAAATATTCAAGTTCTCTTCATGGGACCACTGCTTCTTACATTCTCTTGGGTGTGTTTCAAAATGTAACACACAAAGATAAAAATAAATTTTTAAAAATCATTATCAGTACACCTAGTAATATTTGAGTACTTCCCTTAAAAAATGTGCAGTGTGATTGAAAAGAAAACTATTGAAAGAGTCCTTGGTGCTAAAAACAAATTCAAAGCCAGGAACTCAGGACTGGCCTTGCTCCTGAGTGTCTCATAGGAACCTTCCCCTTGCCCAGGTTTGGACCCCATTATTCTCATTTAGACTATTATAATTGCTTTTAAATTTATCTTTGGTTTCACACTGACTATTGCCATCAAGTATGTAATCCTAAAGCTGATTTTATCTTGCTCCGCCTTGTTCAAAAACCTTTAGCAATGTCTCATGTTCAGAAAACGATGCCCAGGGATCCTTCTAAAAGCACTCTCTGGTAACTCATAACAGAAGCCTGGTGCTCGGAGACCTCTGTAAACTGTTGACCAAGCCAGGTAGACCCCTTTAAGGAAAGGATATGAATCATACTGGAGGGAGCCAGGTATTGTGGGCAGAAGCTAAACAGTACATGAAAAACAATACCTACTGTCAGGTGACAACAGACACCATTGGGTAATAGAAGCTGAGGTAGAAAAAAAATAATAGAAAGTACCGTGAAACAACGTCACCGAGGCAGGAGTCGTGACAGCAAGACCTTACCAGGCTACCGAAACAGCACTTCACTGTGGAATGACCCACAGGGATGGCTGAGTTGTATGCTAGATCCAGTGTCCAACTTAGCTTGTGGTAACCTGGGTTTAGCTCTGTTCTAGAAATGAAAACATTGCCTCTTGAGATTTCTGCCAACCCAGATCATGGCAGGAACCTGAAGACATAATCAGCCGAGACTGAAAATAAGGTGGAGAGGACATATTTCGACGACACAGGCAGAGTTATGGTGGAAGAAGCCAGGGCTGAAGAGAAGAGAGAGATGAAAACCCAGATGAGCAGGAACTATGGAGGAATACGGTTTCGTTGGGAGCACCAAAAGCACCCCGCTAAAGAAAGGAGAAACCTCAGCTCTTCCTCCTACTCCTTGATACTTGCTAATGTCTCTCACTGGACAGCCCGAGGGTCAGTCAGGGGGCAATGGAACCCAGGTGACACAGCATGGGAGTATCAGGTTATCTGATACAGTCCAGGGCAGAGACTAGTACGGTGGTTCCCTGTTCTCCCCATAAATGTCCACAGCCTAGCTCCAGAACCCAAGGGTGCCTATTACATTCTGTGACAAAAGATGAGATTGCAATTGAGGGTCCTGAGAGAAGGCTAATCCCACATCTGGCTGGGTCCTCTGTGCATTCTTACGAGGGAGTAGCAGGAATCGCACACAGTAGACGAGGAGGTGGTGTGACCACAGAAACAGACTGGACTGGAGTGGCCACAAGCCAGAAGGAAGCCTGAGGCTATCGGTAACTGGAAGAAGCCAGGGACGGATTTTTCTCCCCACCCCCAAGCCTCAAGAGATGCCGACCCTGCCCAAACCTTCATTTCATTTGTGGCCTCTGGAACTGTGAGGAAATAAAATTCTGTTGTTTTAAGTCAACCAGTTTGTACTAATTTGTTACAGCAGTCACAAAAAAAAAAAAAAAAAAAAAAAAAAAAAAAAAAAAAAAAAAAAAAAAAAAAAAAAAACCAACAGAGGCCAAAGGGACAATAAACAGCCCAGCCTCTATTCATCTCATAGCATGCTGATGTCCACAATCCTGTTGGCCGGACACTCTTTCACTTACTGTCTGTATTCCATGTAGAGTTTCTGCTAGGACCCTTCCCGCGTATCACAGGCTCCCAGAGCACAGTGGCTTTCATGGGCCAACGTCTTTTCATTCAAGTAAAAGTATGACTTTGAGAGCAAGAACCAGTCTCTCATACCTTGGGAGCACATCAAACTCCTCACACGTTTCTTTGAGCGGAGAAATTGGTGAATGAGAGAGAAAACTTCTGTTTGTAAATGGAAAATAACAGCCACAAACTTTGCCTCTCAGAGGTAATGACGGCAGTGTTTCCCGAAAACAGTTCCTGTACCTGTAACAGAGATGATACATCTGAAGTTCTCGTTCCTACTAGAACAATTCCTTAGGAAAAAGAAATTACCTTTCATTTTAGTGAGCCCTCTATTCCACACTGAACTAACCTGCCAGTAGTTCACCCAAGGAAGACGAGGCCAGGAATTAAAACACAGAAGCAGGCTGGAGGTATGGTGTGATGGTAGAATATTTGCCTAGTGTGTTTGAGGCCCTGGGGAATTGTACCTGCCCCGTAGCACTGAAAAAAAAAAATAAATAAAATCAGCAAACAAGCAAGCAAACAAAAAGAAAAACTTGAGACTGAAATACAAGCGCCAAGGAACCATGACTCATATAATAAACGTTTATTAAAGAACTATGATGCCAAAATACAGTCTATAGATGCTGAGGAAATGCAATAAAGTACAATTGCAAGGAAGAAATTATCACAACATAAGATGAATGCTTGTGTGTGTGTCTGTATGTGTACTTCCATGTATGCAGAAGGATGTCAAGAGTCGTCCTCAATCACTTTTCCACCTTTTTTTGGTGTATGTGTGTGTGTGTGTGTGTGAGAGAGAGAGACAGACAGACAGACAGAGACAGAGACAGAGAGACAGAGAGAAGGTCTCATGAGAGAGAAAGAGAGAGAGAGAGGGTCTCACTGGTCCCAGAGCTAGACTAGCAGACTAGGAAGCCCCAGGGATCTTCCTGTCTCCCCTTCTACAGTGCTGGGATTATAGGTGCATACTATCAGGCCCAGCTTTCTACGTGGGTTGCTGGAGATCCGAACTCAGGTCCTCAGACTTGTGCAGCAAGCCTTTCACTGAGCCACCCCCGCCCCCATAATGCTTTTTATAAGAGCAAAATGCTAGGGGCTCAGAAAGAAGGGAATGGATAACTCTAAAGACGGGAGTCTTGCTCCCAAAGAGCTGCTTTCAAACCGGTTAGGATTTCATCAGGCAGAGGCAAAGTCTGGCGCATTCCAAGACCAAAAGCAACAACTGCCTGTGCCTTTGCCAAGCAAACCACACCCTGTTCAGTCCTATTGTGTCCGCAGAGGCCTATTTTTATGCATTGTTTTCATAGCCACTTTTTTAAGACAAAAAGAGAATGGGAGCTAAGTCCCTTCTTTGAAATCGGGTATTTTATAAGTCGAAGAAAGGAGACTCTGAGGAGGGGCTGTAGAGGTTGACTTCCGGTGAGTCCAGAATCCATCCAAGGAGTAGAAATGGAAACTCTTCCCTTCCTGTTTCCTAAAAACGGAGCTGAGGCTGCCCCAGTGTGTCGCAGCAGGTCCTTCTCAGCTCAGAAGAAAGCAGGAGGGAATGAGAACACCCCAACCACAGGCACTGCTTTGTGTCTTGACCAGGACTGAGGGTTCTACTTCCTCCACTCTGTTGCCCTTCAGATCCCTCTGGGAGAGCAGACACCACCCAGCCTCCCTCACAGACAAGCCTGGCTAGGCCTCTGAGACCAGTGCTAGCTGCTTGTGAGTGGGAGGGGAAAAAAAAAACTCTCGGGAAAGCAGCCAGGACAGAGGAAGGTCAGCAGACACCTACCGAGGGGCACAGGGGTCCCCATCCTCGCTGTGGAGCATCCACTGGGGAGCAGTGATGTGGGAAACTAGCATCCCACTCAGCATCCCTCATCCTTGTTTTCCCAGGACGGCTCTACCTTGCAGACCCTGCCAGAAGGCCCGCGGCATTTTCGTGAAGCAGTAACAACAAGGACAGAGCGTTCTAGCCTGCCAGAGCCTGCTGGCTGGTCACTCTTTCCACTGCCTTTTGTTTCCCTGTTTCCCTGCATCATTCCTCTCGGTTGCTTCTCGGATTCCTCCAGGCTTTGAAAAAGCCACAGCAACACCACCCCGTGGGCTGGCAGGCATCTCCGACATGCACCCTGCCCTAAGCATTGGTGGTGTGTATAAAGGGCTTCCAGAAAGGGACCACCTCCTATCAGCGTAGCTGGCAAAGGTAGGGCTGTAAGTACCACGCTGCGGACTGGCAAATCACATCCTATTGTCTTATTCAAATGCATCTGCAGTGCCGGGCGTGGTGGTGCACATCCGTAATTCTAGCTCTTGAACAGCTGAGGCAGGAGGATGGCAATTTCTACAGCACCTGTCTCAAATTTAAAAAGAAAAAAGAAAATTGAAAAGGGAAAAACAAAGAAAAATATATCTGCAAGGTTTGTTGCGCACAAAAAAACCTTTCTTTCTTAAATGATGCAAGCACAGCCAACACGGATGTGTCTAACCAAACAGAGAAGTTTCACTGTGACAGTTTCGGATGTGAAATGTCTTCCACGATTCCTGTGTTAACACCTGGTGCCAGCTGGTGGCGCTGTTTCGTGAGATTGTCAGGCTGGCAGAGGTGAGTCATTGAGGGCGGGGTTCTGAAGGTTACTGCGTAGCCTGGTTTCCTATTGAGCTCTCCACTTCCTGGTCAGCCACAAAGTGAATCATCTTCACAAAGACCAACCAACCGCAATGCCATGCCTCCCCTCCATAGGTTACCCTATTGCCCGAAGCGATGAACCCACATACAACTCTCCTCCCTTAAGCTGGTCCCAATGTGTACGCATGCCTATTCGGAGCAGAGAGGCTCTCAGCTCCTCAAAATCATCTGAAGCCTGTTTGCAGTCATATTCTTAAGCTACCCTACAGGAATCTGAGAGGATGACCCAGGAAGATGCTCACTTCCCAATTCTTTAAAAATATTTTACATGTTTTTATAAAGTGTGGAGGTCAGAGGACAACTCGGGGAAGTCGGTCCTCTCTTCTCACCTCGGGTCTGGGGCATCAAACTCACATCATTAGGATGGGTGGCACTCGCTCCGGCTTCGTGTTGACTTTAAAAACTTGATGGTATTGGTTTTCAATGTGGAGCAAGACACATTCTTTTTTTGTTGTTGGTTTTTGTTTGTTTGTTTGTTTGTTTGTTTTTCGAGACAGGGTTTCTCTGTGGTCTTGGAGCCTGTCCTGGAACTAGCTCTTGTAGA
The DNA here is from genome assembly GCF_000317375.1 of Microtus ochrogaster. NCBI lineage: Eukaryota > Metazoa > Chordata > Mammalia > Rodentia > Cricetidae > Microtus > Microtus ochrogaster. The sequence continues at coordinate 8,018,152 of NW_004949102.1, read as the reverse complement.
CCAGGCTGGTCTCGAGCTCACAGAGATCCGCCTGCCTCTGACTCCTGAGAAGACACATTCTCATAAGTCATTGATGAGAGGAAAAAAATTGGATAAGTTAATGTTCAGGGTAACCTCCAAAGACATCTGGTAAAGTCAAAAGTGCATATCCATTTCCTGGTAATGTCCACCCTAACTTATACCCCAAATCCCTACCTGGGTCTCAGGAGACAGACACAAGAATGTGGGTGATAGGAAAACCTGAGATCCCCACGCAAACAAACAAACAGAAAAACAAAACCAAAGCAACAACAAAACTATTGACATAATGAATTTCTACTTCTGGGAGACAAGAGTCTAAAATAGTTAGACAACAGGATAATAGTATTTCAGTACTCCATAGGATAATAACATGAGAAAAGACTGTGGGAAAGTATGTATAGTGTATATATACATACTTGACACTCTAAACTAATACTTTGAATAGGTAAATGTATCTTTAAGAAGTTGGTTACTTCCGGGAAAGGTGAGATGCAAAGGACTTTGAAAACTAGATATTTTATTTTAAAATATTAAAAGCGCACTAGAAAGGCAAAGGTAGGTGGATCTCTGCATTCAAGACCAAACCTGGTCTACAGAGGGGTTCCAGACCAGCCAGAGAGTTACATGATAATCCATGTCTTTAAAAAAATACATAAATAAAAATTTTTAAAAATTTCTGGATAACGGATTATATGTCCTACAAGTAACACCGAGGAGCCTGGACAGCATAGCAAAAGGTTCTCCTGAGGTCCTTGGAATTCTTACTTATGAAAAGTAAGCATTTGTTTTATATAATGAGTTATCTCCATAAACATACTGATAAAGGCACCGATACACACTCTTAGAAATGTGTACAATAGATGTGGCTCTCGTTAGTGGAGAAGCCAGACAGATTCACTTACCCAGATACCCTTGTGACCTGCACCCCAGAGAATCCTGGAAAGAACTGGAGATACAGTAGATGGAGAGAGATATTAGACCATATGTGAATATAATTATAACCATACCCAGAAATTCCCAACATTGGCAGAAAATTAGATAAAAATGTTTAACGCAGTTGTCTGTGCCTCCTCATCTGAGAGCATGACACAGCAGCCCTGGGCCGGGGAGCCTGGGATCTATACTTTAAAAGCCTTTCCAAGAAATTCTGATGATCAGCCAGGCTTGAGAAATGGCAGCCACCTCTGGGTATGTTCTACCAGTGTTTCCAGAGAAAGTGGGCTGGAGAAAATAAAGCAAAATAAAAAAAGGAAGGAGAAAGGGGAGGTGGAAGGAAGGCATGGCTAACCTTTAACGCTCCTTCCCTTCCTTCCTACTCAGTCTCTTCCAGGCTGCTCCAGCTCTGAATTGTCTTTTCAGAAGTCTAATACTCATTTGGCAATTCCATACGTCCCTGTTTGTTCCAAGCGTGGCCACTGTTGAATCCAGTAAGCTTAACCTATGGTATAAGCATCTTAGGCCATCTCTGTATGTCCTATAGTGTCTAACACGGTGCCTCAGTGAGTAAGCAGTAACAAATCATATTTAAAAATACATCAAGTTCAGAAATGCGTTAGGATATGAAATAAATGTGCAAAATCAATTGTACTTTTATAAGCTAGTAATGATATCCATTGCAATTCCTATCAAAATTTCAACATCTTTTCTTTTGCAGACACTGACAGGCTGTGGAAGAATAGCTGAGCATAGGCTCAATAGCCTTGAAAAAGAACAAAGATGGAAGATGAGTATTTCAAAGCCTATAAATATGATATAAGGTATGAGGGTACCTACAGAAACCAGCAAAAATTGATGGTATCGAGATAAATCCACATTATGGTCAGTTTTAGGCAAGGTGCCAAAGCGACTTAATAGGGGAAATATGTTGGGTTTTGCTTGTTTATTGGGCTTTGGCCCTGGGTCTGAGCCTCCTCTGTGCAAGGTAAACACCCTACCTCTGAGCTATACCCTTGTTCTTCGGTTTCACCGTTTATTTGGACATGGAATGCCATAAAATTATCTGCTGGCTTCGAACTCCTTCTGTATCCTGGGCTGGTCTTGAGCTTGCAATACTTCTGCCTCAGGAGCAGCTAGGATTACAGGTCATGTGGTGTGGGCCCAGTTAAAACTATTTTTTTCAAAAAAATGGTGCTGGCACAGCTGATTATCTACATGCAAGAGTAAAGTGGGGCTCTCTGCATTACACTCTTCCCCCCAATGCTATTTAAAGTACAGAATGTATGCGTGAAAATGTCACAATGAAACCCATTGATTTGGACTCTAATTGAAAAATTCATAACGTACTAATTCACCGTGAATCGTTGACCTAAATGTAAGAATTAAAATGATACTTTTCTTTCTATTTTTTTTTTCTATGGTGTAGCCTGGCTGGCTTGGAACTTGCTATGTGGAAGAGATTGGCTCTGAAATGTGATGATCTGCTGTCCCTGTCTTCTGAGTGCTGAGATTACAGGTGTGTCCTACTGTGCTTGGCATAAAACTAAAATTTCTTCCTAGGATAGAGATACAGCTCAGTGATAAAACATGTGTCTAGCATGTGGGAGGCCCTGGGCTCCATCCACAGCCAAATAAATAAATATCTGCGAGAGGAAGCAAAGGTGCAAGGGAATCTTGTAAAAATCTTAGCAAAACCATGCAAAAAGGGAATTTAAAACCAAAGCGTCAAGAATTTAAAAAATGGACTAATTGGATTTTAAAAGTAAAAAATTTTCTGCTTCATGGGCCAGTGAGATAGTTCAAGGGGAAAAATAAACAGACTTGGTATGTAAGCCTAATAACCTCCCTTCAATCCTCAGAGCCCACAGTGGACAAAGAGAACTAATTCCCAAAAGTTGTCTTCTGACCCCCATGCATGGACCACGGTGTGCTCCCACATAGAAATACACAAAGAACTGGTGAGGGAGGTCCTTCTGTATATGTGTTGCTTTTATTGGTTAATGAATAAAGAAGCTGCTGTCAGCCAAAGGCTTAACAGAATATAGTCAGGCTGGAAAAGATATATAAAGAGGGTCAGCAGAGTCAGGGAGAAGCCATGTAGCCACCTCTGTAGACAGATGTGCCGAACCTTGCCTGTAAGCCACAGCCATGTGGTGATACACAGATTAATAGAAATGGGTTAATTTTTTTTTCTGTTCCAAGACCCAGCTCTTTGTTTTATTGATTTTTTTAAATTATTATTTATTTATTTATTTATTTATTTATTAGAGATTTTTGACTCTTCCCTGCTGCCGACTCCCATTTACCTCCCCCTCCCCCAAACAAGTCCCCCTCCCTCGTCATCCCAAAGAGCAATCAGGGTTCCCTGCCCTGTGGGAAGTCCAAGGACCACCCACCTCCATCCAGGTCTAGTAAGGTGAACATCCAAACTGCCTAGGCTCCCACAAAGCCAGAACGTGCAGTAGGATCAAAAACCCATTGCCATTGTTCTTGAGTTCTCAGTAGTCCTCATTGTCCGCTATGTTCAGCGAGTCCGGTTTTATCCCAGGCTTTTTCAGACCCAGGCCAGCTGGCCTTGGTGAGTTCCCGATAGAACATCCCCATTGTCCCCATTGTGTGTGGGTGTACCCCTCGAGGTCCTGAGTTCCTTGCTTGTTCCTCCTTCTGCTTCTTATTTGACCTTGAGATTTCAGTCCGGTGCTCCAATGTGGGTCTCTGTCTCTGTCTCCTTTCATTGCCTGATGAAGGTTAATATTCAGGAGGATGCCTATATGTTTTTCTTTGGGTTCTTCTTATTTAGCTTCTCTAGGATCACTAATTATAGGCTCAATATCCTTTATTTATGACTAGAAACCAAATATGAGTGAGTACATCCCATGTTCTTCTTTTTGGGTCTGGCTTACCTCACTCAGGATAGTGTTTTCTATTTCCATCCATTTGCATGCAAAATTCAAGAAGTCCTTGTTTTTTACTGCTGAGTAGTACTCTAATATGTATATATTCCATACTTTCTCATCCATTCTTCCATTGAAGGACATCTAGGTTGTTTCCAGGTTCTGGCTATTACAAACAATGCTGCTATGAACATAGTTGAGCATATACTTTTGTTGTATGATAAGGCCTCTCTTGGGTATATTCCCAAGAGTGGTATTGCTGGGTCCAGGGGTAGGTTGATCCCGAATTTCCTGAGAAACTGCCACACTGCTTTCCAAAGTGGTTGCACGAGTTTGCATTCCCACCAGCAATGGATGAGTGTACCCCTTTCTCCACAACCTCTCCAGCAAAGGCTATCATTGGTGTTTTTTATTTTAGCCATTCTGACAGGTGTAAGAATGGTATCTTAAAGTTGTCTTGATTTGCATTTCCCTGATCGCTAAGGAAGTTGAGCATGACCTTAAGTGTCTTTTGGCCATTTGAACTTCTTCTGTTGAGAGTTCTCTGTTCAGCTCAGTGCCCCATTTTATAATTGGGTTGATTAGCCTTTTACAGTCTAGTTTCTTGAGTTCTTTATATATTTTGGAGATCAGACCTTGGCCAGTTGCGGGGTTGGTGAAGATCTTCTCCCAGTCAGTGGGTTGCCTTTGTGTCTTAGTGACAGTGTCCTTTGCTTTACAGAAGCTTCTCAGTCTCAGGAGGTCCCAAGAAATGGGTTAATTTAAGATGTAAAAAAAAGAGCTTGCTAGGAATATGCTAGAGGCTTTGGCCAAGCAGTATTGTAATTAATACAGTTTCTGTGTGAATATTTCAGGTCAGGGCATCTGAGAACAAACAAACAGCCTCTGACAACAAAGAATAATAAAAAAAAACAAAACACTGTTGTGTTTCAAAAAACACGATCAAGAAAATAAAAGGGCAAATTACAGAATTACAGATAAGCTTTTGCAGATATATGACAAGGACCTTATATCCAGAGTATAGAAAACCTATAAAAACTTTATCATAAAAGAATAACCCAATGACCCAGGCAGTAGTGATGCACACCTTTAACCTCAGCACTCGGGAGGCAGAGACAGGTGGATTCTCTGTGAGTTTGAGGCCAGCCTGGTCTACAGAACGAGTTCCAGGACAGCCGGGACTGTTATGTAGAGAAACTTTGTCTCAGAAAAAAAATAATAACCCAATGAAAAACATCAGCAAGAAATCTGAATAAACATTTATCATTTATCAGAAAAATTGATACAATTGGCCCATGCAGACAGATGCTTAGCTTTCATTAGGAAAGCACAAGTCAAAACTGCAGACACAATCTTCACACCCACAAGATTGTCCCTTGTTAGTGAGACTATAAAGAAATTGAAATCTTTATATAATGCTGAGTCCTGAGTCCTGAAAAGGCTGAACTACATAGCCACTTGGAAGTTCTTTCTTAGACGTACATGTGTGTATGTGTGTGTAGATATATATACCCCAAGAGAAATAAAAATGTGTACATTTGTATTATGTACAAATATCTGTATGTAAATGTTCATAACAACATTATGTATAAAGGACATAAAGAGAAAGCAATCCATGTTTATAAATTGAAGAATGGATAATCAAAATCTGCTATAACCGTATAAAAACAGACATCTGGTAAGTACTACAAATGGGGGAAACTATGAACACACTATGCTAAATGAAGGAAATTGGTCATCGAAGATGACACGTTAGGAACTAGCCATGCCATAGCTTCACAATGTGCAAATCCAGAGACACAGACAGTAGTAGATTAGTGGCTCCCCAAGGGTAGGGACTGGGTTGAGTCATGACATCTGTGAATACAAGGCTTCTTCACAGGTCTGGAAATTGTCCTGGATTGGGTAGTTGAGATAGATGTACCAGTCTGAAAATACCTTTAAAACAATGAGCTGTACATTTAAATAGGCAGCTTTTATAATATGTAAAATATTACCTCAATAGCTATAAAAGAAGTCAAAACTAGATAATCCAGTTGTGTGTTGGAGGTCAATTACTGTTCCTGCCCCTTAGGACCTTGACATTTGAAGCCTCACTGAGTATTTGTATTGTCAAGGTCTTAGCTACTTTTCTATTGCTGTGATAAAACACCAGGACCAAGGCAACTTCCAGAAGACAGTTTGTTTGGGCTTACAGTTCCAAAGTGATACGAATCTCATGAGGCTTCTCATCAGCCTTCATTCTCCACCATGTTCAGAGAGTCCGGTCTCATCCCATGCTTGATGAGAAGCCAAGGACAATGGCACTAGGTTTCGATCCTAATGCAAGAACTGGCTTTGTGGGAGCCTAGCCTGTTTGGATGCTCACCTTCATGGACCTGGATAGAAGTGGGAGGACCTTGGACTTCCCGCAGGGCAGGGAATCTGGACTGCTCTTCAGTTTTGATAGGGAGGGGGAATGGAGTGGGTGGAGGGGAAGAGGAGTGGGGAGAGGGGGAGGGGAGTTGGGGGAGGGGACGATGTGTGGGAGGAGGGGGAGGGAAATGGGAAACGGGGAGGAGGCAGAAATTTTTTTCAACAACTAAAAAAAAATAAACAACAACAACAAAAAGAATGCACATATGAAAGAAACAAAAAAGAATCTCATGAGGGAATCATAGCCGCAGATGACAAACATGGATGGAGCAAGAGCCGAGAACTCATAGCTCTAACCATAAGCAGGAAGCATTCACAAACTGGGAATGGCTTGTGGCTTTAAAATCTCACCCCCCACCCACCCAGTGACATACTTCCTCCAGCAAGGCCACACCTCCTAAACCTACCTAAACAATGCCACCAACTTAGCAGACACATATTCAAATATCTGAGCCTCTACGGACATTCTCATTCAAACCATGACAATCAACTTCTCATCATTTAGGTCTCCTTCATTCTTTGTCCATTGGGTGGTTGTCCCCATTCCTGATCATCACTATGGTGGTGGCTTGAATGAGATGTCCCCCATAAATCTTGGGTACTCAAATATTTGGTCCTTAGTTGGTGGCTGTTTGGGGAGGATTAGGAGGTGTGGCCTTGTTGAAGGAATTATATCATGGGGGCAGGCATTGAGGTTTCAAAAGACTTGTGCCATTTCCAGTGAGTTCTCTGCCTCCTGCTTGCAGACTAAGATGTGAGCTCTGAGTGAGCTATACCTGCAGCCAAGTCTTTGTTGTACCATTGATCCTCTGAAACCATACAGCCCAGTTACATGCTTTCTTTTGTAGGTTGCCTTGGTCATGGTATTTTGTCGTAGCAACAGAACAGTAACTAATACAACTAGCAGTAACCCTGTCTTGTTTTTTTCCTGTAGCATGAGTCACTATCTGAAATGATATTGTCTTTGAGTTTGCTGTTCCCTTGTTTGTCTCTCACAAGAGTATAAGCTCCATGAGAACAGAAACCTTACCTGAGTTAGCTATGGCTGCCACTTCCATTGGTGACAGTGTCTGACAAGCAGTAAGCATGCAATAATGTTTGTTGTATGTTGCATGAATGGAAGGTGGCTAGTCACCAAGCTTCCCTTAATCTTTCTAAATCTTCATTTTCTAGTGACAAAACGGCCTAATAATAATTGTACTTAGCCCATAAATAATCATGCGTGCAAAAACACAGCTCGTTGCAGATATTCAATGGACACGAATTCCACACCGCCATTAACCTATACTTAAGGTGCCTCACCTGAGGATAACAATCACCCGAAATGAGCTATTTTCTCTGGAAAATGCATGATTGAGTCTCTTCTTGGAGGGTGAACAAGCTTGGCATTCTAAGCCCCCAGGATTTGGTTCCTCTTTAAATAAAGTCAGTAAGTAGTAGCTATAGTTGTTACGTTTTTTTTCTTTCTTTTAGAGAGCTTGGGGGTCTGGAAATTGAATGTACGGTAGAGCATACCTAAAAATTGTCTCTCTCATTGACTTATATCCCAGACCAGGAGCTATAATTATTACTGGGATTATCTCAGTTATAAAGAAAACAATGAAGGAAAAAGAGAAAGAAAAATACTAAATAACAGTCTTCCTCAAGTAAGAGAAAGAACGGGCAGATCTATCATCTGTTGATAATAATGTAGTAACTTTCTCCCCCATGTTCAGTAGCGCACGAGAACGTAGTTAATGAATGCCCATTGAGTACAAACACAATAGCCATTTGGTGTCTGACCTTCCTTGTTGGCTAAAAGAGCCAGGGTACGAAGCCAGGGCAGCAGGACTGTGAAGCAAGTGAGGAGAGCCGCAGGGTGCGGAAGCGGGTCATGCAGATGGCAAGTGACTTCACCTACTGTCAGCACCCACCCTGACGCTTGTGCTTGTACGTCTACAGCGGTTCTCATTAAAAGTCAGGCAGAGCCTCGGAAGGTGACGGGTTACTGACGTTTGTGAAAGAAATGATATGCTAGAGTGGCAAAGCCATCAGGGGAATTATGGGTACTCTCCAGGAAGAAGTGACCCTGAAAATCGCAGTGACTTACAACAGCTGAGGAGCTCTTCCTCGTGCCTCTTGTCCATCAGAAGTCTTCGGCGGCAGCGGTGGCGCTGCTCCCACGGTCTCCACTCTGAGGCCGGCACTGAGGAAGCAGCTGTAACCTAAAACACGGAGTGGGAAAGGGAAGGCGGTGAATGGAACTGCCCTGCGCGGATGCAGCTCGCCTCTGCCGCCTGCATTTCAGTGGCTGAGCCTGCAGCCTGAGTGAGGAAGAAACTCCAACGTTTTTAGAAATTGATGGTGGGGGTGGGTGGAGAATGTCTCACGGGGTCTCACGTTGACATTTCAGAATGCCCTTTTTGGTACGGAGGGGGAAAAAGTACCTTTGAGGCCCAACTACAAATATTCCATAGTAAATTACCACATATAAAAAAAATGTCGAACACTAGCGTCTAGATATAGAAAAATTATATAGAAAAATATGTGAGCACACAAAAATACAAATAAAGGCACCCTTTGAGAAGTGTGGATTCCAGAGTACGTGGCTTAGATGCCTGTTCCCTCAGACCTCCACAGATCCGACCTTGCCCTCCTGGGCCCCAGTCATAGAGTGGTTCCATGAATTTTCCTGAGTACTGAGGCCTCCTGTCTGTCAGGAAATTGGTGCCTGCGCTACTGGTGGCCTGTTGGGCGCTGGGAAAGCGCAGATTCCTGACAGCGGGGATGTACAATAATGGCACTGTTTTCTAGGAGGTGAGGGTTTGTTTACCATCACATATCCCGGCAGGGTTCTCTTAACCTAGAGCCCCCGAGTATTCCCCTGTGGCTGGAGACCCGCGGTGATTAAGGATTGATATGTGCACTCCCAAGCCAATGCATGTTGAAGCCCTAACCCCCAGTACCTCAGAAAACAACGCTATTTGCAGATAAGCATTTTCAAGAGATAGTTAAGCTAAAACGAGGCCTTTAGGGTGGGGTCTTATCCAACACGAGGATGTTCAGGGCCAGGGATGAGTTTGACAGTAGAGCACTTGCCTTGCCTGTGTAGGGACCTGGGTTAGACTCCCAGCACACCCAAATAAACAAATTAGGAGAGACCATATGGGTATTTAGCAAGAAAGTAGCTATGTGCAGCTTAAAGAAGAAAATCACAATCAGAAACCAAGCTTGCTGACACTTTGGTCTTGTACTGGCAGCTTCTAGAACCATGAAGGATTTCTGCTATTTAAACTACCCAGTCTATGGAGTCTTGTTATGGCAGCCCTCTGGCTAACATAGTGGTTCTTTCGAGTATCGAACAGTGACAAGGTGGACAGGAAGGCATATCATTCTCCCGCCAGTGCTGGAGGGGAACACAGGGGCTTCACACATGCATGGGCTCAGGCTGGTTTTGCTTTTCACCGCAAAGGTGCTGTGCACCAGCCACTGCTCCGCCCTGATATCAGCGGTTGGGAATGTGAGACAATCTTTGCGAGAAGTCCTTCACAGTGGCGAGCATGCACAGGCCCCCCGAAAAGCCCTCACCTCTGGGAATATCCTATTCACCAATCCCCACAAAGGTCTCTCTGGGGATTTTCATTAATTGGTAGAAATTGGTCCAGATGTGCTTAAAACCAGGGGAAAATGTCATTTTAAATGATGCTTAATTACAGAGAACTCTTAATAACATGGGGGAAATGATTATATTATCATTTAAGTATAAAAAAATCAGCATGCGAAATTAAACCATATAGACAGAGCCACCTTATCTATGTAATCATATGCATAAGAGAAAGACTGAGTAGAAATACAGTCAGCGTTAGCATTAGCTTTCCCGTGTGATGAGATTATAGGTTATTTTTGTTTTCTTCTTTCTATTCCTCTGCATTTCTGAATTTTTCATGTTGAGCATGTGAGAGCTTTATAATCACAAAATAGGCTTATGTTTTAAAGATTGGAGGTTGGAGCAGAGTGTATATAACCCGGTGTCACAAAGGAGAACCATCTCCAGGAGATACAGGCTCCAGAGCACCTGAGTCAGAAATCTGTGGCCCACTCTCCCTGCCTCCACGACTGACTGGGAATTCCAGCTCCTCTTTAGAACAGGTCTCTGCACGTTCCTGCTCCCTTGAGATCTATGAGCTCTGCTTCTGAACTCAGACTCTTCTATCCCGATTCAAGCTGTCTACACTTCTCTTAGCCAACGACTGACACGACATTTCCACCCTTTCTATATACTCACAACGACTCACACGACATTTTCACCCTTTCTATATACTTTGCTCCCAAACCTTTTGTGCTCTGAGGCTGCCCTGGCACCTGTGGCTTCCATGAGCAGAGTTTCTGCAAAGTAATTAGCAGGAAATAAAAGGGTCAGGGGAGAAATGCCTCTGGAATTTTCTTCTCTGTGGCGTGACTCTCCTGGCTCCTCCTACCTTCCTTCTTGTTCCTCCTCTTGTAGATGAGTAGCTACATCAGACTGACGCACCGGCGAAGAACAGACAGCCATGCTTAGCCGACCTCCACCTTCCCCGCTCACTGTATCTGTCTGTTCACGATAAGACTATCACCTTGCTCTTCTGCACAGCCCTCTCCCTCACCCCGCTTCCCACCTCAGCTTGCACGAGCCTGCCTTGATCAAATGTTGCTTGTGATGGAGCCTGTCTACCTAGCCATGAAATATGGCATTCCTATTAGAGCTCACGATTGCTTTCTATCAATAATCAAGGTTGGTATGGGCTGAATAACACCTCCCTCTCTAATCTATGTGTTGATATGCTATCCTCACCCCACCCCTGCTTCCCCCAGCCAAGTGATAATGTGCCGGTTACTTTCTGTCGCTATGACAAAATATCATGACTAAAAGAAACTTAAAGAAGAGTTTCTTTTGGCCTTTGGTTCGAGGGAGATGAAGAGTGCATTACGGTTGGGAAGGCATGGCATGGACATAAGAGCAGGAGCTGGCTGACCATGCTTTATCCACATACAGGAAAAAGGGGGAGGGAATAGTAAAGGGGGTGAGGGAGAGAAACACCGAAGTCCACCCCCAGTGATGTACATATTCCACCTCCTAAAGACTCTGTCACCTCTCCAATCAGCACCACCAACTTGGGGCCAAATATTTGACTATGGGAGCCTGTAGGAGACATTCTCCTTCAAACCACCAGAGATGGTATTAAGAGACTGGATCTGTGGGAACCGGATAAGTCATTGAGAGTGGAGTCCCTCATGAGTGGGATTTAGGCTCTACAGGAAGCTTTCTCGCTCTTTCCAGTCCATGAAAAGACATCATGGGAAGCCAGCACTTAGTGTCCAGGGAGATCCTGTGAAGGATCCTCGCCAGAACCCGACCGTACTAGCATCCGGATCTCGACTTCCAGCGCTTGCAATCTTGAGAGACAAGAACATATTTATCACATGCCTGGTCTTTGACATGTTCTCAGCGCAACTGGAACTGACGAAGAAAGAAGTGGTGTTTTGGTCTCCATCCGTCTTTGTTTGGGGCTCAGGGAAGAGATGCTACGGATGAGATCTTCTCAGTATCTCTAAAGGAACTGACTTCGGAGCCTCCTCTGTCCCACTGAGATGGGGCTGTGCATGTGCTGTGGCATTTGTTATCCTTGTGTTACCATTTTCCTCACTGTGACACAGCACCCACGAAACCACTTGGGGAAACAATGACACTTTCCAGTTTCAGAGATCTCAGCCCATGCTTGACTAACGGCTTTGTTTCTGGGCCCTGGAGAGAGAGGCAGAACACCACAGAGGAAGAAAGTGGAGAAGAAAACCTTGTTATAGCCAGGAAGCAGAGAGAAAGAACAGGAGGAGGCTAGGACCAAGACACGCCCTTCAAAGGCATATCCACAGCAAGTAATTTCTCCCAACAAGGGGCCACCTCCATGGTCTCCATCACTTGATAATCTGTTCAGAATGGAAGCCCTCAGTGGGTGAAACCATTAGGTTCAGTCGGCACCCTCCTCATCTAAACTGCCTCGGGAAGCTCCCTCACCCACACCCCCAGGGGCTCACTTTACTCATCGTCTGGGCATCTCTCAGTCCAGTCAAGCTGCCAGTCAAGATGAACCCTTTCACCCCACAGCCACATGTGCTATTTCCCCCTCTCACAAATAAGGAGGTGAAGGCTCAGAGAAATGAAGAAATGAGCCTAAGGTTTCACAGTCAGCGAGGGGCAAACATCTGTCTAATCTGAACGCCCCAACACTTTCTAGTGCTTAACATCTTGTCCTTGGCCACTGATGTATTCTCGGGGATTGAGGCAACAACCCTATTGTAGGAGGAGGGCCCACTTGTTCGTCCCAGACACCCGGCTTGCTCAGCCCCCCAAAAAATCACACAGAAACTGCATTAATTAAATTACTGCTTGGTCCATTAGCTCTAGTTTCTTATTGGCTAATTCTTACATCTTAATTTAACCCATTTCTGTTAATCTGTGTATCGCCACGTGGCAGTGGCTTACCGGATAAGATTCGTCATGTCTGACTCTGGTGGCTCCATGGCTCCACTTTCTTCCTCCCAGAATTCAGTCCTGTCTTCTCTGCCTACCTAAGTTCTGCCTCTACCAGGCCAAGGCAGTTTCTTTATTCATTAACCAATATAAGCAACACATAGGAGGAAGGACCTCCTACACTACCCTATGTTCCTTAAGACCTCATCATGTCACAGCTTCATTGCTAACCATCTAAGCTTTCAACCGAGCAGCATGCCAGGGAAGCAAAGTCAATGTGACAGAGGACAAGAAGACAATGGTTATACAACTATAGATCGGAAAACACTGAATATTAAGAAATATATTTCCCCCCATTACCTCAGAGACGTTTTTCTCCCTCTGAGACAGAATTTTACTCTGTAGCCTAGGCTGGCCTGGATCTTGCTGTGTAGCTCAGGCTAGATTCTAACTCACGGTGACCTTCCACCTCCCGCGTACTGGGATTAGGAGTGTGACACCACTCTTGTCTGTCTGAGACTTGGACCAGTTACCTCAACTCCTCTATTTTCCTGTGCTCTGGATCCCCAACTGAAACAGTGCAGTACTAGCCAGTCTTACTACATCAAACCACATGGCATATTTCTCTGAGGCTGGCATCAGGACAGCAGTCCCTTAACTCCTGTTAAGAAAACAAATACATGTCCTACTGCATATGGATTGAAATAATTTAAACAAATAATGGATTAATCTAACCATACATAAAAGTCATGGATAGTGAGCTGATGAACAGAAAATGATAGTGAAATTTAGCTGGCTGACCTTTGAAACAGAAGAGCGAAGAGGACTCTGACCCCTAAAGACAGTCAGCTGGCCAGCTGAACCACAGCCCTTTCCAGTGAGCCAGCACATACCCAGCTGCCAAGGGACCAGGCAGTGTTTACAGAATCTCAAACCACTGCTACTTTCTTCTCATCTTCCCAGCGAAAACTCACAAAGTACAAGGGCACACCGCAGGCCACTAAGCACATCCCCGAATGACCCCCAAGGAAATATGATGTTGAAAAAATGGCATTTTTCCAAAATAGTGGTTCAAGCCAGATGAAGAATTACAGAAAAGATGGCCTTCCATAGAAAATACCCTGCCTCCAAATCCCCAACGTCTTCATTAGGGAACTGAAAACGCAGGCACAGCAGCTGGTCTCCATTGTGTTGAAGTGCTGTGCACAGAGGAAGGAGCAGTGTGCAGGGCTGGTGTGTAAGTGCTGTGCACAGCAGGAGGAGCAGTGTACAGGGCTGGTGTGTAAGTGCTGTGCACAG
>NW_004949102.1:7985945-8003157 GCF_000317375.1 Microtus ochrogaster | reverse complement strand
CAGTGTACAGGGCTGGTGTGTAAGTGCTGTGCACAGCGGGAGGAACAGGGTGCAGGGCTGGTGTCTAAGTGCTGTGTGCATAGGTTTAAAGTTGCAGGCAATGTGGGTGTAGAGAAAGCATTGTTAAATTGGTACCACTGAAAAGAAACCTTGTGCTCTGCACTATGACAATATAAATCGTGTTCTGAGGACCAAGTCCCACTTACAGGAGGTTCCAATTTGTGAAAATGCAAACTAATTTTAATGGAGAGCCTGAACTAAGAATACCAGTAAAGGAGTCCCTGCTGGAAACAACTCCAAGGAAGTGTTTTCTCTGGTCCAGCCACCAAGGCATGAAGAAGCACTGCACATGTGATCATGGGTAGCCAGACTTTATCTCAAGTTTCAGGGCCATCCACATGGTTTAGGTTCTACACACATGCAAAATATAAAAGCTACAGGGCCATGGAAGCTTGCACCAAGGTTCCAGAAAGCCACTGAGGTCAATGTGTAGTAGCGTTAGAGTCCCTACAAGGAGGTTGTGCAAGGTCATCTCATGAGTGTGAAGAAGCCCAAGCTGCAGTGGAGACCTCAGGATGTTGGAGATGCTAAGATCATGGGACAGCCACCATAGAAATGGAGCCAGCTAAAAGAGAGGTCACATGTGCTTTCTGCAGAGAGGCTGTTCAAGGGCCTTGGAGCACAGAAGATTTTGTCAGAAACCCACAATGTCAGACATGGAGTTTCAGGTTTGATGTTTGCCCTGCTAAGTACCAATATTACTTGGGTCCAGTCTTTCCTTGCTGTGACCCTATGTTTCACTTTCAGAATGGGAACATTTACTCTGCAATTTTGTAACAGAAGTATGTCATTTGATTTTGTTTTGTGGTGCTCACAGTTAAGACATTTGCCTCCAGTCTTAGAAAGGTCTTTGGATTTTGGAGTTTTAAACAGCGTTTGGACTGTTGAAGACGGGGGAGTTCTAGAGATAACTAAATGACTTTTGCATCATGAGATGAAAATGAGATTTCAGAACCAGAGATAGAATATTGAGACAAATTGATATTTCAGGGTATCAAGGAAACATGGGAGAGACTGATTATGTTTAACCTTCATTATCAAGCTGACTGAGTTTATGATTACCTAGAAGACAAATATCTGGGTGTGTCTTCCAGAAAAGTTTCTTCGGGGTGGGGAAACTTACCCTAAATGTGAATGGTACCATATCACGAGCTGGAATCTTGGACTGCATAAAAAAGGGAAAGTGGGCGGAGCATTGCAATTCCCCTTTCTCTGCTTCCTGACTGTGAATGATGTGACCAGCCACTTCATGCTCACCCTCATTTTGAGTCAACAAAACCTTCCTTCTTTAAATTGCTTCCATTGTATATGTCCCAATAGAAGTTTCATAACAAATACAGCATGCAATCAAACACACTGTGACTCTCGAAGATAGGAATCATGTCATTTCATGTTTGTACTCTGAAAGCTTAGCAAGGATCCTGATAAGTAGTTTAATATTGATTGATTGAATCAATGAATGGTTTCAACGACTAGAAGCAGCAATGAATAAACATACTACGGAAAAAAAGCTAGTTTTTTATGGAACAGACTCACTTGAAAGAAAATAATTATTCAATATTAAACAAGTTTAGGAAGAAAATGTTTGCCGTACCAGCATAACAATTACAGTTAATATTTAGCATTATTATTTATTTAGAATATGTTTTTCTAGTAAGCTCCATGGGGCAAAGACCTTACACCTATTATTCTTTGTCCTGTCTCCAGTACCTAAAACACTGTCTACAAAAGGTAATCAATAAATATTTCGATATGGCTAAATGCATAAAGAAATGAATGTATAGATTCACGAAGATTGTACTCTTAACCCCATGAGCCACATAAAGGCCTAACTCGATCAGAAAAGCCAAGTCTAGACTAACCAGCAAAAGTCTCCAACACTAGAAAAACAGCTCAAAGTTGTGCAGCCAGACCTGTGAGTGTCGGCTCTCACAGTCTACGGCTTGACCTCCTTTCTGTAAGAAACGAACAAGCATTGCTTGAGGACGCGGAAGCCTCAGTGAGAGCAAGCAAGGATAAACAGATGTCTCCACAATGGCAGCGCAATGAAACGGCCTTTGTAACCCGGCTAATGAGAGGAACAGGAGGAAAGGTTGCAGATGATGATGGAACCGTGACAACCACAGAAAGTATGTTGATTGACTGAAAAACAAAACCTTTTCTTTTTTGAGACAGGGTATGGCTTCTGGAACCCAGACTAGCCTCAAACTCACAATCTTCCTATCAGAGCTTTCAAAACACTGTTAAAATATTTTTTTGAAGCGGTGTTGCAATGGCCTGAAGGTTATATCTCCCTCAAATTCATACATCAAAATCTGATCCTTACAATGATCTAGAAATGGGACTTGGGGAAGTGATTAGCAAACAGGTCCAGAGCCCCTAGGAATGGCCCCAAAGGGACCCTCTTACCTCTTGGGCCACAAGTGGACCCGGTGAGAGGGTCCCATCCATGAAGCAGAAAGCAGCTCTCAGCAGCCACCAAAGCTGCTAGTTTTTCTGCTTCCAAAATGGTGAGACACAAGTGTCTGTTGTGTTTCAACTACTCACCCACAGCTGCTGTTACGGCAGCACCAATGGGCTAACTCTGGTAGCAAAGTCATTCTTTAAATGCTCATAACACATTTATAATCTCAGAGGTCTCATGTGATCATTTAGTTAGATAATCCATGTGGCTTCACGCAGAGCTCAAGCCAGTGTTACCATGGGAACCATCAGGCAAGGCAGGCAAGGAACAGGCGCCAGGGCAGTGTACAGTCCACACCTCTGTATCATCGTCATCCGGGTATCTGGAAACTCTAGAGAGACGTATGTAAAAACAAACAAGCTCCCGCGTGAACTGACTCACGGGGATCGTGAGACAGATACTGATGCGAAAAGATGGATTTTTTTTTCCCCTAAATTAGCCGAGAGACAAGTGGAAGGTCTGGGCGTGAGGGAATCGAATAGGGAAGCACGCTACTCTGTACACGTTCAGTGACGTAAGGCAAGACTTTGCGCTTGCTTGCGGGAGCCTCTGCGGCAGAAACCCACGAGCTGGGCACACAGCTCTAGCCCATCCTTCCTAGCCTCTGGAGGCTGAGCACCATAGGCCACCTTTTCGTGACTAAACAGTAATGGGTGCCAATCTCCTTGCCTTGTCATTATAAAGGTTGCCTGTGCAGCCTTCCTCTTGGTCACAGCAGGAAGAGAGGTAAATAATCTCTGGAGTCCCAGGTGAGAAAGACAGATGAAGATCTCAGGGGTCTGGAGATGCCTCTGGCTAAGAGCACTTGCCGCTCTTGCAGAGGACCTGGGTGTTCCCAGCACCCACAAGGCAATGTACTATCCTATATGACTCCCTTTCCAGGGAATCTGCGCACCCTCTGGCCTCCATGGGTACCAGGTATGCACACAGTGCACTTATAAACACGCAGGCAAAACACTCATACACATAAATCTTTTTTTTCTACAAGAGGGTATTCAGCACCAACCTCAACATTAAAGATACTTTCTAGCAGATTCTGTAAATTGTAATAGAAAAATTGGAAGCCATGGATGTTCCTATGGGACCACACAGACTACCTGTGTTTCTCCACCCAACCCACGGACTGACCCTCTGGACACACTTACGCTCTTGGGAACGGGGAGAAGCTGCCTCTGAACAGCTGTCATGTGAATCCCCAACACAGCCTATGCGAGCTCATCTCTTTAGAGTTCAAATGATGCTGTATTTAAACCTACTTGTCTCTGCCTTTGTTTTTTATTTTGTCTGCACAGGGTGATTAAGAAGAACAAATAAATTGTGAAGCAACGTTATGTCTAAGAGTTTCTTTTTTGGTGATTATAAAATGTGGTTAGGCACAATCCTAAAGGACAATTAGGGGGACCCAAACATCATGTTGAAAATGAGACCTTTGGGTGCTTGCCTGAAGATGTTATTAGGAAACATTTGTTTACTTGCCAACGTTGAAATTTAAGACTGTCTTCGAGGAGCCCCAAGGTATTAAGAACAATAAATAATAATGTGCTGACGGGAAAACATTAAAAAAACAAACTTGTTAGAGTCTTTCAAATAATAAAGAATAAATTCGGCTTAAATCAGAATACAGGCTCCAAATCCATTTGGCCTGCACCGTCAAACACTAAGCTGAAAACTGGAGTCTAGGAGCCATCTCTGTAATGATGTTCTAGCGAATGTTTAGCAGGGGGCAGTGACTAGGCTTCCAGAGACTACTAGAGAGCTCCTGGTTCTTCATTGCTAACCTGGGCCACTGACAGGAAGGTTAGGTAACCGGCCTTTATCTCTCTAGTGAGTTTACAGAGAGGAAAAAACTTGGAGATAGCTGTGGTGGGGTGGGGGGTGGTGGTGAAGAGGTGGGAGATGAGGTAAGAGATGCAGCAGCAAACACTTTGAAGAGTCCCTTTGAACTGAGACAGAAGGGGTCAATGGGAAACAGGTCTGTGGCTTCATGTTCCGAGGCTGAAAACTTAGGCTCCAGCGTTCCTCTCTTGTGACATGGACTTCATCTCCACCCTCTTTTCTTTTCTTTTCGTTTTGTTTTTCGAGTCAGGGTTTCTCTGGGTAGCCCTGGCTGTCCTGGAACTCACTCTGTAGACCAGGCTGGCCTCAAACTCACAGAGATCTACCTGCTTCTGCCTCCCGCATACTGGGATTAAAAGTGACCACCACCACTGCCCAGCCTCCATTCTGTTTTCTTTCCACTCCAAATCCCACGTCTCTATCCATACCCAGGCAGAGCTCATCACTAGGGCTGGGTCAACATCACACAGACAGGCTGGCACGGGAGGAATGAATGTCGGAATGAATGTCGTGAGTTCAAGGCCAGCCTAGGCAATAAACTAAAAGCTTGTCTTAAATCAGGGGTAGTGGGGGGCGGTACAGGGAGACGGTAACAAATGCTTCAGTGGATTAAAGCATTTTCTACACAAGCCTCCCCAACCTGATTTGGGTCCCCAGAACCCATGTAAAGTTAGAAGGGAAAAATCAACTCCACAAGTTGTCCTGATTTCCTCATCTACACCACAGCATGTACCCTTATGTCACACACACTCACACACAATAATAAATAAATGTTACAATACCAAAAAGCTCACAAAGGGATCAAGTCACGGAACAGGTGAGCATCAGCAAAGGCAATGTGATCAGTAGAACTGTCTTCCCCAGCATAAGGTCCTTCTGTCAAAAAAGAGGTTGCGGGGCGTCCTTGTATATCTAACTGGAGCCCTGGGTCTACACATGAAATTTAAAAAGAATCTTTTTTGGATACAGAGTTTTGTTATGTACTTCGTGCTGGCCTTGAACTGGGGGTATCTTGCCTCAACCTCCTCAGTGTTAAGATCACTGATAAGTATCACTACACCTGGATTGACAAAGGAAATCAGTATGGCCATGTATAGCCTATGTCTTTTTCAACTTCTGTTTTCGATGATCAGATTCATCACTCACACACACATACACACACACACACACACACACACACACACACACACTCTCTCAAGAGGTTAAAGTATAGATTTTTATCTATAAATAAATTACATTTATAAAAAATTATTATTGTAGGCATTGAATTAATGAATAATGTACATTGGTTGAAGTCATCACAAAATAGAAAGTATTTGCCTTACTTTATAGATGAATAAACTGAGGTTCAGAGATGTTAGGTAAATTGCCCACATCTACTTACTGAAAACTAAATTCTAGTTGACCTTCCTTCTACATCTATAATCTTTCTTTTATATCCCCTTCATTTATTATTATTATTTTTAATTATTTATTTTTATTTTTGGGCATTGGTGTTTTGTTTGTATGCATGTCTGTATGAGGGTGTCGGCTCCTCTGGAATTAGAGTTACAGACAGTTGTGAGCTGCTATGTGAGTGCTGAGAATTGAACCCTGGTCCTCTGGACAAGCAGCCAGCGCTCTTAACCACTGAGCAATCTCTCCAGTCACTACTACTACTACTCTTACTGGTGGTGTGATGTGGAGGTGATCTATGCTGTGAATATGTTTTATTTGATTGGTTAATAAAAAAGATGCTCTCAGCCAATGGCTTAACAGAGTAAAGCCAGGTGGGAAATCTGGACAGAAATGTAGGGAGAGAATAGGTGGAGTCAAAGAGAAGCCATGGAGGCGCTGCAGGAGACAGATGCGAGAGACAGACTCCAGATGGATGAAACCTTACCAGTAGGCCACAACCACATGGCAAGACACAGAATAATAGAAATGGGTTAATTTAAGATATAAGAGCTAGCTAGTAATACACTTACACTATTGGCCAAACAGTATTACAAATAATATAGTTTCTGTGTGATTATTTTGGGTCTGGGCAACCAGAAACAAACAAGTGGCCTCTGACAACAGTACACACTAATGTGGTCTGAAACTTTTGGGACTGGTGCCCTCTACTCACTTAGGGTCTGGATGTTTTTGTGCCCACTCAGGGTCTGGAGAAAGTAGCTGGGACCATGCCTGAGGCTCAGTGTTCCCTGCCTAGGCAGGCAGCGGGATGGGGTCGGCTAGCAGTACACAAGCAGGAGAGCATGGTGGATTCTTACCATCATATACAGAGATATTTCCAAGCCACGCAGTGCACTGTATGGAAAATTTAACTTTTACTCAGATAAAAATTGATTATATGCTGCATGATGCTACCCAGAGTTGAGGTGGTGAGTATGGCTCCCACCCAGCAGTCCCAGAGCCAGTGGTGAGCTACCTCCACCATAATAAAAGACTGAGAGAGGTGGAGCCAGCATCAAGGGCCACTGAGACCAAGCTGCTTACCATTTTAAAAGTGCTTCTGGTCAGACAATTATTACAGATATGCAATAAAGACAAATTAAGATGGAAAATACCTCTAAATGGGTCACAGTGTTGGATAAATGTACATAGGCCTGGGAGAGAGAAGAAATATTTATTTTAAAAAGAGTAAATGGTTTTAAAATAATAAAACAAAGTCTTTAAGAGACAGAGTAAAGACAGTCATAGTTAAAAGGAATAAAGAAAAATAAGCCACGCAAAAATGGAATATATAGAGAGAGTCTGGATTATGTATATTATTGGTTTTTTTTAATTTTTTTTGACTGTGAATGAGCTAAGTACAGAGAGACATTTCATTGTATGGGCTGCTAATCTAGACCAGCATATATATATTTTAAAGGTATGTTGACTTCAAAATTTGGGTCTAAGGATATGTTGCTTTGGAAAAAAGGTTCTTCTTTTGTTTCTACAGAAGATGACAACCTGTGGATTCCTTCCAGGCTAATGTGGTTTGACAGATCAAGACCCCTGAAAGTTCACCATGAACACCCCCAAAAGTTACTTTGTCCAACAAAAAGCAGGAAGCAGTTTGGAAAGAACTATGCCCAAATTCCTCAAATATTGCTTCTAAGTGCTTGCTTACATTTTAAGGGGGATATGCTATAGAGATTTGCATTAGTATGGATCTTGGTTTATTGATATAAATTTAAGGTCAATTTTGTTATATGTATATTTCTGCTCTTGATTTACAGTATTGTGTTTGTGTAGCTCATTTAAAAATGTAATGTATAATTAAGAAGTACAGGTTAATAGATAGTCATCTATAATAGGCAAGCTTATAGTCATGTTATCTAGGTTTTCTAGATGTACAGAGATATATTTCAGATAGATAGGTAGTCTTCAAACCTTTCAAAGATTTCAGAATATGACATTTAAAATGTTTTAAGAATTTAGGACTTTTCATGACAGTGAGACACATCTGCTCTTAGCAGCACCAATTAAAGAGGATAATGGGCATTGAAGAGGCTCCTTATGGAGTTTGCTGGCCATTTGAGCAAGAAACTACTCTTGCCTGGACTGTTTGATATTATGCTCTATGAACTGAACATGCAGGACCCACATAAAAATTATTGCTGAACTTGCCTAAAGGTGAGACAGTCCTTCAGGGTTCCTGCTTCATAAAAGAGCCTGCCAGACATTTTCCAGGACACAGAAAAAAAGCAACTGATGAACTTTGCCAGTACATGGCATAAGAGATCTTCAAATTTCCTGCTTCATGGAAAGGTCTGCCAGATATTATGGACCTCTAGGCTGAAGATAGGTACCCCAATGTTACAGAAGAACTTTGGGTGACTGTACAGGCAGCGAGATGTCTCTATCAATTAGAGTTTTAGAAGTTGCTTACAATGTACTTCTTGTTTACTTAGGTAATATCCTTCTAGGTTCTTTGATGGAGTTGAAGAATAGATAGTTATATTTTTCCTTAGTTATGATAAAAGATAAAGCAGAGAAAAATATTGTAACTATAATTCTTGCTTGATAACTTTATTTATTTTATTTTTTTTTTTTTGGATTTTCAAGACAGGGTTTCTCCGTAGCTTTTGGTTCCTGTCCTGGAACTAGCTCTTGTAGACCAGGCTGGCCTCGAACTCATAGAGATCCACCTGCCTCTGCCTCCAGAATGCTGGGATTAAAGGCATACGCCACCACCGCCCGGCTTGATAACTTTTTTTTATATCTAATTTTATTATGCTAAAGTTAAAACCTTCCTTTTTATTTAGCCAGAAAAGGAGAGGTAATGTGGGAGGTGATCTATGCTGTGAAAATGTCTTATTGCCATTGGTTAATAAAGAAGCTGCTTTCAGCCAATGGCTTAACAGAGTAAATCCAGGTAGGAAATCTAATCAGAGATGTAGAGAGAGAGTAGGCAGAGTCAAAGAGAAGCTATGGAGCCACAACTAGACAGACGCCTTATGGACGGAACCCTACCAGTAGGCTACATCCTCATGACAATACACAAATTAATAGAAATGGGTTAATTTAAGATGTAAGAGCTAGCTAGCCATATGCTTAAGCTATTGGCAAAACAGTATTACAAAATAATATTGTTTCTGTGTGATTATTTTGGGTCTGGGTGACTGGGAAAAAATGAGTGGCCTCTGACAACAGTGGTGATTTTCTCTTTCTTTCTTTCTTTCTTTCTTTCTTTCTTTCTTTCTTTCTTTCTTTTTTTCTTTAGGCAGTGTCATGCCACTCAGGGTAGCCTTGAACTTGCTGTGTAGCTAAGGATGAACTTGAGCTTCTAATCCTCCTGCTGCCAGCTTTCAAGTGCTGGGATTACCAGCATGTAGCACTATGCCAAGTATGCAATGTTGGCAATAGAACCCAGGGCTTCTCGGGGCAAGTGCTCTAATAACTGAGCTACAACCTCTACCCTATTTGTTTTTTGTTTTTTTTTCAGAACAGGGTCTCACTAAATAGCTTCAATCTGGCCTTGAATTCAAGGTCCTCCCAATTCAGCCTTCCTGGTGCTGGTGTAGGCCTGTGGTACCAATCCTAGCCCTGTATTCTCTCTACCCATCAGATGACACAACAAGGTTTCTTCACATGGGCTATGGTTTTTACCCAATGTATTCTCCCCACAACTTCCAGACTTGTACCTACCCCTCCCCATCAAAGGATGACACTTTTCATTATTCTAATCAGTCTCTTCGGGTTTGGTGTGGGTAATACATAAAATTTCCCAGGCATTTTAAAGTACTGGATATAGTTAAACTGCTTCTGATATAATCATCATAGAACTCTGAGAGTCCTGAGAACCTGGCCTAGAAACTGCAGCTGGCAGTTCCAAACGGATGGAAGTTGGCCAGCAGGGAGTTCAGCACCTAGACCCAGGCACAGCCTGTCCTCCCCTGGGATTCTTCCATTCCTTTGATTCCACTGAGTGTCATAACCACAGGCTGATGTGAAGCAGAAGGATCCGTCCACAAAACAGAGTTGCTAGTGGGAATGGGAGGCTCAGAGAAGTGTGCCAGCCCACGCTACCTACCAATGGAAAGGAAGAAGGACAGGAGGAAGAAAAAGAAAAGGAGCAAGCAAAGGAAGCGGGCAGAGTTTAGAAATGGAAAGACGTTATATGACTTAATTCTAGCTGCAAAATAAAAAAAAACACAAGCCTAACATCATCCTAAGGTTGAACTCTGTTTCTCTGTGCAGAGAATTCACAACAACTTCCTAGATGAAAAACAACATAATTGAAACAAAAATCAATATAAAAACAGATAGACAACAGAAACCAAAAAGCCCTCTGGGGACCCAGAAATCCAGGGCAACCTTGGGCAGAGACTAGCTGGCACAAGGATTTAACTGCTCTAAAACAAAGTATTTATTTGGAGATTAAAATTAACTTATTTTTTTTTAGAGGTTCAAATTCTTAGTTTAAAAATAACAATGAAGTTCTTTAACTTAATTTTGTGAGTCTTCACTGAGTTGGCTCTTCAGTTTGCAGCAGCCACAAGTCAAAAGATAAGAACAAGAGGGATAGACTCTCCCCCATTCTAAAATGGGAGGTACACAGCAAACAACTAAAGCTCTTGCTTTCCAAATAAATGTTATTCCTTAATTTTAAACTTTGGAACATAAAGTGATTTGTCAAGATGGACACACGCGCGCGCACACACACACACCACTTATTTTAGAACATTGTAAAAACAATTCTCTAATATCTGAGTTTCCAAAGTGTTCTGTCATTAGATAAAAGTCAGAAAAAAAATTGTCTACGGCTAAATTCTGGTTAATGACCAGGTTTCAAGACCCTCCTGGGGCCCAAAGAACACATAGTCTCTTTCAGACCTCGTATTTCCTATTCTGTGCTGATTAGCAAGCTACCCATTGGGATAAACTAGAGCTTCAGGACGGCATCCACACCATAAAGAGGCTAGTCTCTCTGTATCTCTGTTTCTGTGTCTCTCCCTCTCGCCTTCCATATATATATTTCCATATATATATATATATATATATATATATATATTTCTGTCTCAGTCTCCAACTTTTTATCTCCCCCTTCTCTGCCTTTTGTGATTGTTTGTTTTTGGACAGGTTCTTCCATAGCTGGGGCTGTTTCCTTGGACTCCCAATCCTCCTACTTTGACATCTCAAATGCTGAGACGTCAGGTGCATATCCCCACATCCAGCTTCTCCACCTACGTTCTCTAAGACAAAGACTTTGTGCCAGGCAACCATGACATGAGTCTTTAACACAGGGGTAATTCTTTCTAAAAGTTTAATAACCAATTCTCATCTTTCAAAACTTATTTAATAGGAGACTGCCCCTTTGACCCCTGACTCCCTATTAGCCTCATCAAATGGGTGGGACAACCAGACATTACTTCTAATGTCTTCTACATTAGAAGTAATTACTTCTACATCTAAAATGATGCAGCAAGCACACAGATTTATCCACGAGGACTTTACCCAAGTGTACGCCTGGTTCATATCGTCTTTGAATCTATCTAACCTCCAGTTTACAAGAAACGCAGAGAAGAACATGTTAAATAGCAGCATAAAGAAGCAATCGGATAATAGAGAACACAGGATATTCCATGCGACAATCAGATGGGACTCAACAGAGGCTGACATCATGAGGATGCAGTGCATGTGGCTATGGAGCGAGGAGGCAACACGAGACAGAAAGAATCTTCATAAATAGGATGCCTGAATGAAGTATGAGTTCTTGTTTGAATGAAACAGAATCACAAGATATTTGGAGGGGGAGGGAAAAACAGGATAGAGTCATTGTTTGGAAATAGTGGTGAAGGTTGCACAATGCTGTCAATATGTTTAGTGTCACTGAATTGTATGGTTAAGCTAGAAAACGTTACATTATGTACAGTTTACCACAGTTTTGAAGCAATATTTCATGAGACAAGCAAGGAAATTCAAAATGTAGATAAATGATTAATAATGTTAAAAATTACGTGGCTTTTCTGAGGCATGATAGCGGAACTGCGTGTCCCTCACAAAAATGTGCTTATTCTTCAGAGGTGAATGTTGAAATGTTCAGACGACCTATAAATCTTATTTAAACAGTGAATAAGCTTATCTTCCTCCAGAAAAGAGGAAAATAAAGACTGTATTGCAAACGCTTTGCAATCATTTGATCTCCATGATAGACATTGTGTGTTCGTGTTGTGATTCTGTCTCTAACTACACTAGAACCGTGCATGGGGAAAGGGGTGAAGGACAGAGGCGTCTGTTGTGAGCATCCTGATGTAAGTCTACACAAGATTTACATCCGTTTGAAAGTCAAAGAGGGGTTAAAGAGTAGACAGAACGTTAGCCTGTGTACTGAGTCTGTAAGTAGAGTCGCTGCCCTTTGCTGGAACCACGAGCTCCTTATCTACCCCCAAGCTTCCTTCAAGGGTTGAGCAAGCCTATCCTATTGAAAGATCAGACAGTTGCATTTCTGGGAACTAACAGAGAGGGATCACGACTGTTTCATCCAAGGCACCCTGCAGATCAATTCATTTTCCTTTTAAGAGTCAACATGCCACAAGCAAGTCACTAGGTCTCATCTCTTCCAGGTCGTCATGCAGTTCACATCCATCCTTAGGCTCTTTCCTGGATAGAGCCGTACTGTACCCTGGCTAGCTGTGATCTCAGAACAGAAGGGAAGGAGAGGAAAAACTCACCACACATATCGCCGTTAGAGTACGTCTCTGGGAATTGTAACTGATGGCTTTCTCTGTCCCACGCTGATAATTTTTTTTTTTTTGAGGCAGTGATAGATTCACCCTAGAAGAAGAATTGGCATTTTTTTGTTTTGTATTTTGAAACTGGATCTCACTATGTAGTTTTGGCTGAAACTCCCTCTGTAGACCAGGCTGGCCTTGAACTCAGAGACTTCTCTGCCTCCTGAGTGCTGGGATTTATGGCATGTGCCACAGTACCTAGCAATTCAGCAGATCTGAAGATAGAGATTTTTTGATGTCAAGATCAGAGGGAAAATATGAAGAAATATGGAAAAGAGTCTCAGACGAATGTGGAATTACTTAGGAAACAGAATTCCCGGATGGAGTATGCGATCTTGTTCTGGTGTCACAGAATCACAAGAATGTTTGAATGGGAGGGGAAAACAGGAATTAGAATTACTGTGTGGGTAGAGTTAGTGTCTGGAAATAGTGGGGGTGGTTGCACAATTTTGTCAGTGTGCTTAATGCCACTGAACTGTATGATTAAAATGGGAAACTACATTATGTACAATTTACCAAATTTTATTTATTTATTTATTTATTTATTTATTTATTTATTTATTTATTTATTTATTTTGGTTTTTCAAGACAGGGTTTCTCTGTAGCTTTGGAGTCTGTCCTGGAACTTGCTCTATAGACCAGGCTGGTCTTGAGCTCACAGAGATCCACTACCTCCTGAGTGCTGGGATTTTAAAGTGTAGTGAATATATCAACATATGCATACTGGGGGAAAGGATTTAGTGAAATAATGGGCAAAACCCCTGAAATTTTTTATGAAATATATCCATCTAGTCATCTAAGAACAGCTTCTACGCCTAGATACACTAAAGTAAAAATACAGACAGAGGAGGAAGAGAATTGTGGCGGCAACTTGATCAAGCAATAGCAAAGGCAAAACAAACAGTTAAGGATGTGTCTCAGTGACAGAGCATTTACTTAGCATGGGTGAGGCCCACACCACAAACAAACAACCACAAGAAAAACACAGGCAAAAACATGTACAAAAGAACCCAAATAAGATAAACATCTGACTTCTCCACATAAACAGTAGTTGCCAGGAGACAGTGGGAGATATTTTCACAACGCTGAAAGAGACAAAAAGGGCACCAACTAAGAATCTTCTCTCTAGCAGAACGGCCGCTCAGAACTGAAGTAGAAGAGGAGGGCTTCAGGCAGAGCTGTGAGGTTGGAGGTGGAGGACAAGGTCAAGCAGCCTTAGCAGATGCCTTGGTGAGTAAGACTGCAGCCCCTTTTTTTGCCAGTCAGTGATCCACTGCAGTATCCAGCCTTTTGACACTGTGACATGACGCTGCCATCTATAAATGAGTCGGGCTGCTTTCATAGCTATCCAGGGACGCGTGAGGACATGCTTGTGCTAGAGGAATCTGCACATTTCAAGATTTCAAGTAGGATTTTCAACCCAGAAAGAAATTGTGTAATTATTAAAGCGAGTTGTGCTTTATATCAAAGCCAGTGTCACTTTAAGAACACGCACAGTTACTCCAGGATGGCGGTGCTTTCAGGAAACCTGACTGTGTCTGTCTGTCCCTCCCTCCCTCTCCTTCAAGTTTTCAGCCTCTAGTGATATGATCCCTAGGTTGTAGGCTCAACTCCTTGCCATCTAATTGCACTGTTCCCCCCCCCCCAATGCTCTGGGTCATAGATTTCTCCACACTGATCCAATTACACAGCAGCCTCTTCGCCGTGGCTTTTGAGGTCAGTCTTCAAGATTTGTCCGAAGCCCAGAAGGCTGTCCTTGGCTCTTTCTTTCCCTAATATTCTCTAGCAAACCAACCAACCTAAAGCTTATCTAGTTCTCTCGCGGAGCCAACAGCTTCCTCTTCATTGCTTAGTACCCAAGTCTCAACTGTTCTTAACTGACTTCAGTGGGAACTTTGCCATGCCCTCTTCCAAACACAGCCTCTCCTCATCAGCACTCTGTTCTTACAGCTGGCCCCTTTCCTTCCAGAGTCTCTAGGACTCTCCTCTTGAATATGGGCACTTGGCTTAGCCTGCTTTACAGAAAGAGCACTGAGTGGGAGCAATAACCTCTTGTTTTGCTTTTCATTTTCCTTTGTGGAGACTGCGTCACACACCAAATAGCGTGGATGCAATTGGTCCCCACTTTTATGTGTCTGCCATATCTAAGTGGAGGCTTGGACAGGAATAAAGTCCTCCACCTTTGGGCTGCACTTTTGGGGGGGGGGAGATGGGATGGAATTTAGCACCTACAACATAGATGTGGCAAGGAGACACTGTTGGCCTTGACTGACAAGAGCCCTGCCTTCCTGGGCAGGCTGGAGCTTCTGTCACAACAATCTAGGTTAGATGGAGTAGGAGGGAGCATGGTTTAGATGCCATAAGTTTTCTCTCTTATTGAGATTAGTAGATTTTCTTAAATAAACGAGTACTTGCTGTATACCCTTAGGAAGCTTTCTGGAGACTTTGAATGGTTGTTTTTACAATATGAATGTTTTGTTGACAGGGGACCGTAGGGCTCTTCCCAGCGCCATTCTGGAAATCGCCTTCTAATAGGATCTTAATGGCTACAAACACTGTCCTGACTGCTAATAATGTTTTTCTGAGCTTCCCTCCGGGGTTCGGGCTCTGATAAATGGAGGTGAATGTGGAGATAAAGAACTGCTTGATCATCCCGGACCGAATGAAAACGCTATGGCCATGCTCTGAGAACTGCACAGAATACAGTGGCCAAAACAAAGCAGAAGACCTCCAAATCCCTAGATTTCTCCCTGGTGTTTGGAGTGATGACACAGAAAGCAGCCTGGCTCCTCTGAGTCGAGTTCCCAGGAATGGTTTACTAAAGCATTTCTCGCTAAGTTTCCCAAAACATGGTATGAGAGTTAGATTGGATTTACAGTAGAAAAAAATTTCATCAAATCAATCCTGCTCTTCTCCCTCCTTCTCCTTTGTTCTGAGCATGTATCCTTGAGGTGGCTGCTTTGAGCTTTGGGGCCCAGTGAGCTTAGACCTAGAGAATGAGCCCAGATGACGGCGACTGTTAGTACAACTGTCAGCTTGTTGGGGTTCAGAATCCCCTGGAACACGATCTCTGGGCATGCCGCTGGTGGACACTGTTGACTAGACCAAGTGAGCTAGGGAGACCTGACCACTGTGGATGATACTGTGCCCTGGGCTGAGTCCTGGGATGAATGGAAGGAGGAAATAGAGCTGAGGACATGCATTCCCCAACGTCTGCTTCTAATTGTTAATACGCTATGACCAGCTGCACTGGGCCCCTGCTGCTCTGACTCCCCTCCACGATGGACTGTACCCTTGAACACTGAGCCAAAATAAGTCTCCTTTCCCTTAAGTGGCTCTTGTCAGGGTCCTTTATCACAGCAACAGGAAGAGCAAATAAGACAACATTCTAAACACATTAACCTGCGGTTGGAGACATAAGCCAAGTCACAAAGTTGTGAAGTTGTAATTATGAAAGAAGATTACACCAAATGGGTTCAGTAAGCTTCATATATTTGTGTCTGTGTATTGTGCACATGCAATATATATATATAGCTACATATATATGTGTGTGCATATATCTATGTAACAGTGATAAAGAAGAATAGGTCATAAATTTGGAAGGGAGTGGGGGGCATGGAAGGCATTGGAGGTGAGAGAGGGAGGAGTGGAAACAACGCAGACTCAACTCTCATCTATGATATCGAAAATTAAGATAAAATACATTTAGTATTTAAATGAATAGTTACAAATATTTATTATGTAGAATATAATTTTTATAATATATACACATTGAAAAGTATCCAGATTGAACTGATAAATATGAATTACTTAATGCTACTGTCAATTTTTTCCCTAAGATGAGATGTACAGTCTGCTATTTTTGACCTCAAAAATATATGTATAGGCCAACAGTAATTGAACTCAATTGAAAATAAGAGCTGCACAGTGGTGGTGCACACCTTTAAACCAAGCACTTGGGAGGCAAAGGCAGGTGGATCTCTGTGAGTTCGAGGCCTGCCTGGTCTACAGAGCAAGTTCCAGGACACAGCCAGAGCTGTTACATCGAGAAACCTGTCTTGAAAAAGAAAAGAAAAAAAAAGAAAGAAAAGAGGGACTCGTTGAGGAGTCCCAAGGGGATCTGGAGGGGGGTATGGGATAGATACACTCAAAATGCATAATATACCTGTATGAAATTCTCAAAGAATACATTAAAAATATTATAAAAAATAATGTCTCATCTCTCTCAAGCACTAACTTTTTTTCTCACTTAAATTGAAGCTGGTTCCTAAATAGTTCCTCCCACACTATGTCCCACTAATTTGGGAACAAGGTTTTCCTCTAACAAGATCACTGTAAAGGCCCCGGCCCTGACATAAATTCTTAGTACTGCTCGACCATTTGAATAATTGCAGATCAAGAAGAGTCAGTTCTATCGGATCAAGAAGTTCAAATCAATCCTTTCCTTAGAGCAGGTTTAACAAGTTCACCCACACCATGAGGACCTTTATGCCACCATCCCCCATGTCTACAATGACGGTAACTGACCAAAACAGGCTTTGCCCAGTTTTTCCTCTCACTGAGGCATTAGTCACCTCATTACCCTGGCCAAGCATCTGACAAAGGCAAAGGGAGGGAGGGAGAGAGGGAGGGAGGGAGAGAAGGA
>NW_004949102.1:7956531-7985845 GCF_000317375.1 Microtus ochrogaster | reverse complement strand
CTTCCTAGACCAGGATGGAGGGGGGAGGACTTCGGACTTTCCACAGGGCAGGGAACCCTGACTGCTCTTCAGAGAAGTGAGGAAGGGGGAGAGGAGGGAGGGAGGGAGGAAGGGAGGGAGGGAAGGAAGGAAGGGGAAGGGAAGGAGGGAGGGAGGAAAGGAGGAAGGGAGGAAGAAAGAGCTTATTTTTGCTTACAGTTCCAAAGGATACAGTCCAGGATGATGGCGAGGCATGGCAGTAGGTGCTTGAGGTGGCTGGGCACACCGTATCAAACACTGAGGGAGATGGGTGCTTAGGTTCAGTTTGCTTACTCTTTTTTGCTCAATCTCCAACGATCCCAGCCCGTGGAATGGTATCACCCACCTTTACGGTGGGTCTGCCCTTCTCAGTAAAGTTGGTCGAGATAATCTCTCACAGATACACCTTGGTGATTTTAAATTCCACCAAACTGACAACTGAGATTAGCCATCGCCCTAACTATCACTCCGCCGGCAGAAACACCACAGCACGACTGCAGTGTTTAACATCTTTAAGGCATGCTATAAAGTTTGTCCCCCAGAAGGTCACTCATAGACTGGAGCCTAGGTCCCCAATGTTGTAGTGACGAGGTAATAGGGCCTGGTGTAAACCAATCAGGATGTGCAGACTCTGTCCATACAGCAGGTTGATGCTGATCTAATGAATTCCATCTTGCCATGTGACCTCCTCCACACGTATACCCACCCTTGTGGAACCATCTACCACGAGGTCCTCAACAGACCATGCAGATGTCAGCATCATGCTCTTGAATCCCGAGACTCCTGATAAATAAACCTTTCTTCTTTACAGAGTATCCTGCCTCTGGTATTTTGTTACATACAGCAATATAAAATTAACTAGGGCAAAGTGTAAATTTGGAAGTGGATAGTGATAATGGATGCAGAAGATTGTAAGCATACTTCAAAAAAAAAAAAGAAAGTGCTATTTGGAACCCACGGCGAGTGTATTCTAAGCACATGCTGTACCAGTGACCTACATCTCCAGTCCAAGATCATGCATGTCCTTTATGCCACTGAATTGTACACTTCAAAATGTCCAATGGTAAACCGCATGTTATGGCCATTTTATGACATACATGCAGACATGCTACATACTTGGGGCTTCATTGCTGCCGGCTTTCTTTTTGCTAGTTTTTGTTTTGAGATAGGGTTTCGCGTTGCTGCAGCAGGCTTTGAATCACTAATCACCTGGCCTCCATCTTCTGAGCGCTGTGAGCTGCTGGCTCTCTGTGCACAGTTGTTCTCAAAATGCTTCCCAACATCCAGCTTGGAGCTTTGCCAGAATCTGAGGGTTTTTTTTTTTTTTTTCAAGAGCCAGGCTCAGGCTTCCTGCATATTTTTTGCCATTCATATGACAAATGAAAAGGAGATTAAGTCTCCCGGTCGCTGCCTATGTCTCAGAGGGTTGGAAGAGAGATGCAGCTACTTAAGAACTCAAGGATACAGAATGGGCCTGGGATGGGTGTCTGCGCATTTGGGGTTAGCCTGAACTGAATT
This sequence comes from Microtus ochrogaster, assembly GCF_000317375.1. NCBI lineage: Eukaryota > Metazoa > Chordata > Mammalia > Rodentia > Cricetidae > Microtus > Microtus ochrogaster. The sequence continues at coordinate 7,984,309 of NW_004949102.1, read as the reverse complement.
GGTGTCTGCTTCCTTGTGCTTTCGCTAAGTGGCAGCTAGCAGGATCCCGATTTGTTAGCCTTAATCTAGAATTATGACAACACAGCCTCAATTAGCTGCCAATAGTTTTGAACATCCTTTCCTGATCGATCAAGCCTTTTTCCTGTTAGCCTGCTACAGCCTTGTGACCCAAGGCTCTGGAATGGATCAACCCGCCTACGCCTGCACACAGCACTGTGTCTCCATGGAAACAGCTCATCAGGCCCTGCTTGGCTGCAGGTACCGAAGACCTCTCATTTGCAGCCTGGGTTCCACAAAGACTCAATCTTAGCAACCAGGCAGGTGTTAGGAGCCCCATCCTTTCTAGCCTCCAGGGTCTGGCCTCTCATGAAGCCTCCTTTGCATTGCACGGGGAAAGTCCCCAGCTCCACTGACATCCACGTGGTCCTCAAGGCACTGAAAGGGTTTCTGCCCCAGGAGCCTCCCAACAGGTCTTTTACTGTTGCCTCCACCCACCTAAGCCTAGAGCCATTAGAATGCCTGCCGCCCCACCTGGAACAACAGTTCTATACCTCTGGGACCCTCCTGTCTGCATTCTTATTGCCCTGGTGTAGCTTGGGTCTGCATCATTTCCTTGTCTCTGGGCTACAAAATTCTCCACACTGGCCCTAAAACTACCGTACATTTAGTCTTCATCTTACAATTGCGTTCTAAAAACATAACCCAATAACATGTCATAAAAAGAGACTTCGCAGGGTAGATGTGGGACAGAGGAAGACTCAACAGTGCACCAATGAAAGGAATGATAGCACAATGGGGTGACTATCGTCTACAGAATATTACTCCACTATCAAGAGCTAGAAGACAGGCGTTGGCAGGGTCTGAACACAGGACATCACAGATGTCCAATAAGATGGAAAGGCCAATCCTGCTGATCTGATCAATGCACATTACATATATGGATTGAATCATCGCTCTCTACCCCGTAGATATAAGCAATTATTGCATGCCAATTTAAATCAGTTAAAAATAAGATATTGGAACCAAAATGTCAGAATTTGATTATTACCATAGTTTTTTTTCTCCTGTGTATGTTAATTCCCATATAAATTCTATGCAAAAAAGACTCAGCTTGAATACTCTGTGAACTATGAGATGGGTACTGTATGTTAGGTATTATAGAAATAAAATTGAACAGGGTCCTAACTTTAAATTAGCTTATAATTTCCTTAATTCTGATTAAGTCTGGTAGGAAAGTCAGAGACAGGATGAAGCCTATTTATCAAAGTATTCGCTTCTTTTTAAAAATTATTAAATAAAAAACCCAAAATATTATTAATGGGAAATAAAAAGAATAATTCATACTTTTCCCAATAAACATCTGTATAAACTTTGTTTGACTGAAAGCAAGATATAGGGCTGGGGATGAAGTTGTATGGTACATGTGATAGGCTCAGTCCATAGAGTATGCACACACACACACACAAACACACACCCCCACCCCTATCCTGGGCTAAGAGAACAAACATATTTTAATGTCCTTCCCTCATCCTAGGACAGTTAGTGGCTCCCAGTTCCCTCAGATAGACTTCAGACCCTATACCAGACAAGCAAGATCACACTGTTATTGATTAACCTGACTCACCTCCTAGACACATCCTCTCTCCTTCTCCCCAATTGGCCAACCTGATTGTGTTAGTTACTTTTCTGTTGCCATGATAAAAAGACCATGATTGAGGCTAGAGGGATCGTTCAGTGGTTAAGAGCACTGACTGTTCTTCCAGATGACCTGGATTCAATTCCAGACGCACATGGCATCTCACAACTGTCTGTAACTCCAAATCCAAGGGATCCGACACCCTCACAGACATACAGGCAGGCAGAACAACAATGCCCATAAAATAGAGATAAATTATTTTTTAAAAAGTTAAAAACCCACCATGATCAAGGCGGCTTATAGAAGATTTTACTGACTTATGGCTCCAGAGGGATAAGAGACCATCGTGGCAAGGAATCTTGGCAACAGGTGGCAGACATGGCGGCAGGAACAGCTCCCATCTCAATCGGCAGGCAACAAGCAGAGAGAAGGACCTGGAAATAACAAGAGTAAATTATGCTCTCAAAGCTTACCTCAGGACATAGAATCCACATCTCCTAAACCTCCCAAACAGCACCACCAAGTGGGGAGCAAGCGTCCAAACATCTGAGCCTATGGGGGGCTATCCGCATTCAAACCACCGCCCTGATATAGGAAATCCCTCATCAAGACTCCATTCCCAGCTGGCTGTGCACTGTGTCAGGTTGTTCAAGGTAACCATCACACCACCCTTTTGTACGACTTCGACTTCTCACACACTTTGGAGGGCTGTGCTCTCAATCCTGCAGTTGTGAGTTTCTTTTAGTTTTAAGTATCTTTCCCACATTCTTCTACTCATCTTTCTGCGGTGGAGGGCAAGCTGTGTGCCCACCTCCAGCTCAGTGCCCACCACGGTTACTCAGATGCCTGCCGCACAAAGGGAAGAAGAGCAGAAGCCTCTGGAATAACAATGTCACCCCATGCTGATAATAAACAGGTCCTGTTGATGGCTCAGTGCCTCTACGCCACCAGCCTAGGCCAGCTGTAACTCAGTCACACACCACGGCATTGTAGCACAGGCTGCTGGCCACTGGATATTGGAATGCATCTGTAAATGGGTCACTGCCTCTGCTCGGCTCTGGCTACCACTGGTTGCCTCCTTTTTTGTAAGATACCTGGGAGGCCTGCACCAACCTTAGGGCTGGGCCCATATGGCTCTGTCAGCAGCTGGAGAGCCATTCCTAAGAGTTGAGATAAGGAGGCAGGCTTTCTCCTGGAGTCCCGAAAGATTCCTTTCTTGCTGGTGGTGCAACTTCACCCAGGCAATGCTTTCCTAGGGGAATTCAAGATCAGAATCACAGTGAGAGGAGAAAACAGCCAGATGTCTCAAGACCTGTCCATTGTCTCCAGAAGACTGGGTTGTTTTGTCTTGTCTTATTTTGTTTCATCAGGGGAGGCTTGGGGTTAGTGACAGTGGTAAGTAACATATGTCATATCAATCAAAGGGAGGGGTGAATGGATGGGGGCCCTGGTCCCCCAGAGTATGACGGCTGGTCTAGGAAAGAAGCCAGAAGCAGGTGCCCACCACACTATGTGGCATGATGCAGCAGGTTGCCTTCAGCCCCCATCTTTCTCCTAAATCAACACATCTTTCATCTTCTAGAAATGAGAAACCAACTTTTGGCCGTAGACCTGGATGAGAGGCAGAAAGAATGGATTTTGTTTCAGTGTGAGCGGAAGGCTAGCGCAGACAGAGAGGGGGAGGAGCAACAAAGGCCCAGTTCCACTTTTTCCATTGCAGTAAGAAAGCAAAGCAGCCATTAAATGAGAAAATGTATGTGAAGGCACTTAGCACGGTGTTTGGCAAATGCACGGGATTCGATAATATTGACTTGTTCGTTTTACATTCACTCACTGGCAGGACCATAAGGCAGATTTGTGTGCAGAAAGAATAACAGGGTACAGTAAGGCTGGGGTGCATTCTCTACCTGGATAGTTGATCAATTTTGCCATTAGACGTTTCTGTCTTTGACTCTATAAAAACCTCCGAATCCATCAGAGGCAAAAAAAAAATTATCTTCACATATTTTCATTTTACTATTAAAGCCAATTATATATTCTCCGGGCCCGAGTCCCACCCCTGACTATAGTGGGGATAACGTAAATGCATTAAACACCATAGATGGGGGAAGTGGTACAAAATTTCTAGGGAAGCTGAAGCAAAAACTGGTCAGTATAAATGATAATACAACTATGCACATAACTTATACTATAAAACAGAGCCAGGCCTGACAACAAGCCTATAATCGCAGCTACTTGGGAGGCTGAAGCAAGTTCAAAATCAGCCTTGGCTATAAAGTGGGCTGAAAGCAACTTTGGGAACTTAATGAGGCTGTTTAAAATAAAAAGCAAAAGGGTGACGATGGCTCCATGGCTAGTGATGCCTCCTTAACAGGAGAATCTGAGTTAAGTTCCCTAAAACCAACAGAAAAAGCAGCTTCAGAGATGTGTGCCTATAACTCCAACACTGGGGTTGCTGGGGCAGGGGGATCCCTGGCTTTTGCTGGCCGGACAGTCTAGTCAAATTGGTGAGCTCCAGATTCAGCGAGAGAATTACGTGGGGAGCAAGAGAAGAAGATACATGCTGTTATCTCTGCATGCACACATACCCACACCTACATGTTCATACATAGACATACACACACACACAAAATAAAAAAGTGAACAAGAGGGCTGGAGATGTGGTCAGTGGTAGAGAGTTTACCTAACAGGCATGAAGCCCCAGGTTCCATCTCCAATCCTGAAAAGGGAGTTTTGTATGTGTGAGCTCTAACAAGCCTAGCTTCCCCATAGAGATGAAAGCAAGTGAAGAGGACAAGGAGACACCCAGCCATCTCACCTTGATGCTACGGAGATGCCATACTTAGATGGCTAGGGGTGGGAGAACGGGAGAAGAATACATCTGTTGATGGCTTGCTGAGTGGTAGGGGAGGAGGCCAAAGGCTGGCGCAAATCATGGGCTCGGATACATAGAGAACGCTCTTTAATGGACAGCCTCTAACTTCCCCTTCTGGTTCTCAGGACAACCAGAACCGAGGACACTACAGACAGTCCTTGCAAAGGCCTAACAAATGTTTGTTTAACCCAAACCAAACTAAACACAGAACAAAACGAAACTGGAATTTGTCAACATCGGTCACCGAAGCCCCACACACTGAGGCTCGAGAAAGCCACTGGATTCATTTCAGCTCTGACAGTGTGTTTGTACTTGCTCATGTCCCGCGTGTACCTTCTCTTCGTGCTCAGCAGTTCCCCGAGACGCGTAGTCCTCTTTAATACTTCCGTTTACAGAGATGGAACGCTACTGCAGCAGAGTCTTGCTCAGATTGGCAAGAAGAAGAAGAAACTGCTTTTGAGACAGGGGCTCACTCTGTAGCCCAGGCAGGCCTAGGAATCATTGTATAGCCCAGGCTAGCCTCACATTGCATGTCATTCTTCTGCCTCAGCTTCATGAATGCTGCAGCTATGGATGTGTGTCACCATGGCTGACTAAATTAACAATAAAATGAATACAAACTCCAAATTTAATTATATGTACACACATGTATATGTATATATATACACACATGTATATGTATATATATAGAGAGAGACTTCATTCCTTTTATTATTATAACAAAGAACTATCCTAAGTCAATAATTAAAAGCCAAAAGCCCCAGTAAAAAAAAAATCAGCAAAAGATTGGCCTATCAAATAAGTGGTGATCCCTGTAACAATCAAAGAAACAGGTTATGGGTTTCAGGTTCTCCCTACATGTGAGTTCTAAGCCTCCTGGTAATTTGAGCTGGATGAGACCTCACAGTCAGGGCTGAAAACCCATGAGGCCCTTTTCCTGTACTAATACCAAACCTAAATCTTACAATGTTAAGGAACACCCTTCACTGGAGTGAGGTTAGGAAAGAGACGGCGGCGTCTGGAGGAACAGTCCAGTACTGTCTGGGCTCTGCAGGCAAATGTCACCAGCTGAGGCGGAGGGATGCAGAGAGCGCTGTCCCTAAGCTGTGGGTTGTTTCCTGGAGACAGAGGAAGTCTTTTACCCCTCTTCTCCAGAGACCCTGGAGCCTTGCTGCTCCACATGTGGTCCCTGAGCTAGTGGGACCTCCAGGGAGCTACAGATGTGCAGAAGACAGCCTTCCACCCGGGCTGCTAAACTGGAAGCTGCATCTCAGCCAGCCTCCGAGGTGATGCAGGCACAGGGCAGACACAGAGGCTCCGTCCTCCTTGCAGGTGAGCAGGTGCTTTGTCACCGCCCGGTAGGATGGAAAGTGTGGGTGGTCTCTCGGGAGCCCTTCAGAACTAAATTGTTGAGTTTAGTGAAAACTGTCACACTCAGCCAAGTCGAACGGTCCCCACCTCACGAAAGGCTTTATGATTAATGAATTAATAATGGGGCCACGGAGCTGCTGTTCCTACAAGTGAATTTAGAGTTCTTATTAGCATCCTTTCACTGGGCGTCTTGATAGACCCAGGAGGCATCAACAGAGATAACTCCATCTCTCATCCTGCCTTGCCTGCCCACCTCCCACAAGAGGGAAAGCACAGGGGATGTAAAATCAAGAGAATTGAGATGGAAAGACAGACCTGAAAGGATGGGATAAAAGAGTCTCATGACCTAAGGACACTGATTGTTCTTTTCCTGTCTGTCCCCAAAACAGTCCATACACTTTCTCCTGATATCATCCAAGAGAGTGTATATAGAAGGGAAGGTGGGAGGAGAGGAAGAAAAGACTAGAAAGAGAACAGAAAGGTAGCTGAGCGTGGTTGTGCTGTCCCTATGACTCAGTACTTGGGAGGCAGAGACAGGAAAATCTCTGTGAGTTTGAGACCAGTCTGGTCTATAAAGCAAGTTCCGAAGCAGCAAGGGCTACACAATGACACCCTGTCTAAAACAGAAAGAACAGGGAGTGCACCAATATTCAGGGACCTTTGTGCTGCCCTCTAACCGGACAGAGGCGAGGTGGCTAAGCCTGGTCCCTGAAATCCCTCCAAGGCCACAGTGCACACACCACCATCTCCATCTAAATTCTACTCGGTGTCTGCCAGTCTCCTCAACAAGCAGACCATCTTGGGAGCAACCCACCCTCCAGCTTCAAGGTTGTCTCTGGCTTTGGGGGCTGCCAAGAAAGCTGCTAGATACAAGGAAACAAAAGAGATCCGGGGATGGAGAGGCGTTCTGAGTTCGGCTAATGAGTGAGGTGACTCACAGGCTGACTCAGAAGCCTTCGAGAGGGAAGCAGTGGGGGACAGACCTCAAAGGAGCCCTGCAAACCAGAGCTAGGAGGCCAGGGACAGGGTGGGTTGTCGTTGTTTTGTTTGTTTGTTTGTTTTACAGGATTACTTGGAGCTCTAGATGGGGGAACAAATCCTCAAACAGAGGGACATGAGGGTTGTTTTCCCTTTTCTCTTGTTCAGAAGCTGGGTTGTGAATCCTTCTGGGCTTGGAGAGCGGTGGAGCATCCTCCAGCTAAGCTGACCTGAGCTCCAGCAAATCTCAGGGCAGAAACTCCATAGGAATAATTGTCCTCAGGTCCCCAGGCAGTGAGCTGAATCAGGTACCACCCTCTAGTTTTCTAATACTCTCCATGAGGGGGGCGAAATGGCCTCTTTTGATTTTTTTAAAAAGTATTTTACATTTGAGAACACTGTGATCCAACCTGTGCTTATAAATACATTACAAATTGTTCTAAACATATGACTAAGGCATCTTCTCTTTTGTGAATGGCTAATTGAGGTTCTGAGATGAAAGAGCCCAAGGTCATTGTTACAAAGGTTGGTACTTGCACTGCCCTCGGAGGGTTGTACCAGAAATGAAATGACTGCCCCCTACACAGTACAGCTAGATCTCCCGAAGATCACACATTTATGACATGCTCGATTGCAGGGACAGGCTACCTAGGTGACGAATTTTCTTCATGCGTTAAATAAGCCACGTGGGTTCAAACCCGCAGCCTCAGCCCGCTCAGTCAATGTAAACCCACTGAGCTAGCTAAAAATAACTCCAGTTGATTACATATTTATATGTAATTTGATGGTTGATGTCTCAAATGTACTTCGGCAGAGCATTCTGAGCAAAGGCAGAAGGAGTTCTTGGCAGCTTGGCAACCTGTCACCTTTCACAAAAATGAAAAAAAAAAAAGTCATAGACTTTCCGCTTCCCCGGCCTCCAGCAGACAGCAGCAACGTTGGCTGTTGTTGATTTCAGCCCTGGCTAACGACATTTTGTCGCCATCGTGTTGCCTGTATTTAGTGCTGGGTGTTTTGTAACATTCGAACCCCATCTGTCTGATAATTACGAAAGTGCGGGAGAGTATTGGATGTGCTGATAAGAAGAGGCTTATTCTGGTGAAAATAAAGAGATCGAAGCACCCGGTGTAGTGAGAAGAGTCCTCGAAGCTGCATGTGGGTAAGGAGAAACGGGCCATCCATCTGCACCGGTGATCGAACCCAGGGTTCTACCATGGAGCGCTGGGAGTGGTGGGCTCATCCAGAAAGACAGAGAGACTGAAGAGACATGGGAAATGCTGGTGGGCTATGCGATGACCAGCGGTCTGCAAACATGAGGAAATGTCATCTGAGGAGTGGAAACACGCTGGCATGGGAAATGAGTCACAACACCGAATACCTAAAATCTAAGCACGAATTCAGGTGAGGGCTGAAGTTCCACGCAAGCTTTTGGAAGGCAGATGTGCTTAAAGATCCTTCGGAAACATTTGCTGAACACCACGGTGGCTCCATCGGGTCAAGGCCACTTAGAGCCACAGTTTCACCATTCTCCTGCAGCCTAGACATAAAACTTTGAAGGAACCAACATGGCTTCCATAACTTAAATAGCTCTTGACAGCTGACATATTAACAGTCGTTCAGAACTCACCGTTTTATAAAGCACATACACATCCCTGCGCAGTTCACTAACTAACTTTTTGTTATCTATCTGCATGCACAGAAGAGGGCATCAGATCCCACTATAGATGGTTGTGAGCCACCATGTGGTTTCTGGGAATTGAACTCAGGACCTCTGAAAGAGCAGCCAGTGCTCTTAACAGCCGAGCCATCTCTCTAACTTTTTTTTTTCTTTGCATAGTTCTTTGACATGATTCTGTATGCATGTGTGTGCACGGGCATGTAGAGGTTAGAGGTCAGCCAGGGTGCAGTTCCTCAGGAGTTGGCCACTGTGATATTTTGAGATACAGTCCCTCACTGGGACCTGGGGTTTGCCAATTAGGTTAAGATGGCTATGTCAGGAGTTGATGGCACACGCCTTTAATCCCAGCACTCGGGAGGCAGAGGCAGGTGGATCTCTGTGAGTTCGAGGCCAACCTGGTCTACAAGATCTAGTTCCAAGACAGGCTTTAAAGCTACAGAGAAACCCTATCTCAAAAAAAAAAAAAAAGGCTAGACAGCAAGCCCCAGGGTCCTCCAGGCTCTGCCTCCCCCATCACAGGGTTTACATAGCTGGCTTTTTCCAAATAAATGTTAAACAGGAGAGGATTCTCAAGTTTAGACAGAAGTGCCATACAGAACAAGCTGTCTCCCCAACAACTCGCCTTTTTTTTTTTGTTTTGTTTTGTTTGTCTTATTTTTCAAGACAGGGTTTCCCTGTGTAGCCTTGACTGTTCTGGAACTCACTCTGTAGTCCAGGCTAGCCTTGAACTCAGAGATCCACCTGCCCCGGCCTCCTGAGTGCGGGGATTAAAGACGTGTACCTCCACCACTCGGCTTCCTTTTTTTTTTTTAAGCAATAGTTTGGCATCCTATTTCCTTGCTATGCCATCTGACCCACTTTTCATAAATCAATCACTATACATTTCTGTCAGAATAATTAGCAGAGGTTACAGGTTATGCTTAACCCCTTAATATGTTTCTTATTTACCTTGAGATTGGGCTGACTAACATCTCTCCCAGAAACACATTGATGCTCCATTCAATCAACCCATAGACCTTTGTCAATTAACTAAGGATGGTTTATCCTTCATCACTATGGTATTTTTGTATGATCACACACACACACACACACACACACACATACACACACACACACACACCCTTGGCCAATTTTCTGCTGAAATATCTGTCTTTCTGTCTTTCAGCTAGTGATGGATAACAGTGTTTTCTTGATCAAAAGCCCTACTTTCCCCAGTTTTCATGGATCTTGTTACTTTGTTTATAATGGCCACCATTGTGTTTCATCTCTAAAGCTGAGATAATACCAGTCCCGATTAATGTGTACGGCTGATGGAAAGATTTACTGAGAAAATCTGGGCGGGGGGGGGAAATGCTATGAAGCACCAAGCATTTTTATCCCATTCTTCCAATGATGAGACGACCCTGAAAGCAAAAGGACTGGCTGATAAGCCTAGCATGAATTTGTAGACAAGCTCATACCCTGGTCTTCAAAATACCTTACCAAACAAGAAATTAATTTTAGTTTTAACACCTACAATAGGGATTGCTATAGTTCACACACTGACTGACTTCCAAATGTCTAAATGTTAAGATTGGTCCCAAGGGCAGTGCTAGAGCAAAGTGGTAAAATCCTTGCCAGGCAGGGTCTACTGGAAGGTCCTTGCATCCCTGAGGGCATGCCTTCAGAAGGGACTGTGGGGCCTTCACTCCTCTCTCTGTTTGCTTCCAGGACATATGGTGGACATTTTGCCCCGTCACTCTCTCCTACCAAGGAGTCTGTCTCACCTCAGACAGGGGGCCAGCTGGAATCTCTACAATGACAAGCCAAAATCAACCTTCTCTCTTTCTAAGTTAATTATCTTAGGTATTTTGTTACAGTGGAGGAAAGCTAAGACAGGAATGTTATGAAGATCAACAGAGGTTTTCCACAGAAAAGCACCCAGGAACTTTTAGATGATCCCGCAAAAAGCCAGGTCGCCGCTCTAACGCTCTTTTGCTTTTCGTTGAAAGCTCTAATTAGCCAAGGACAGACTTGTTGTAACAAGAAAGGCTCCACATTCCACATGGTTTTCACCCGAGTTCTGTGCAGCGCACCTTCCCAAGCAATCCTATTCTTGGCTCCTCTTCATTTGAAAACAAAAAGAGGTCAGTCAGTGGAACACTCTTCTGCAACAGAATAAGATATTTTTAATTATGCAGTTTTATAAATAGATAAGAAGAAAATATTTAAATGAATACACGAGTCTTCGTTCCCAGCGATGCTACCATCCTCCCTCTGCCCTCATCCCGGTCTCCATGGTTTCCTGCATATCTTTTCCATGTTTCGTATATGCAAACAAATCCAAACAGAGAGCATTTCCCTGTTCATACATGGAGTCGGCTTCATTTTCTACCTTGCTTTTTCAATGTAATGATGTATCTTGAGGGCTGAGGCTGACACTTCATGATAGAGCACTTTTTTTAAAAAATTTATTTATTATATATACAATATTCTGTCCGTGTATATGCCTGAAGGCCAGAAGAGGGCACCAGACCTCATTACAGATGGTTGTGAGCCACCATGTGGTTGCTGGGAATTGAACTCAGGACCTTTGGAAGAGCAGGCAATGCTCTTAACCGCTGAGCCATCTCTCCAGCCCCTAGAGCACTTTTTAGTATGTGGCCAGACCCCATATTCAATCCACACCAGCACAAATCAAAGTAAAACACAAGTCCTTGAATACATCGTGAGTAGAAGACCTCCCTTGGGAAGACACAATATAAACATGAGACACGATGACATTGCCTTTAAATATGAAAATTTAAAAAATGTCTCAGCCAGGTGGTAGTGGCACACACCTTGAATGCCAGCTCTTGGGAGGCAGAGGCAGGTGGATCTCTGTGAGTTCAAGGTCAGCCTGGTCAACAGAACGAGTTCCAGGACAGGCTCCAGCACTACAGAGAAACCCTGTCTCAAAAAGAAAAATAAATAAATAAATAGATAGATAAATAAATAAATATCTCACCACTGAAAAAAATATAATTATGTGAGGGAATGCATATTAACTAGCCTGTATATATTTATCAAAATGTGTGTATACCATAAATTCTTAAGACTTGCATTAGTCAACCAACAAATTAACTAAGCATAATATAAAGAAAATAAACAAATAAAATAGAGAAGCCAGCCCTCTCCCCCAGTCTTGTCTTGGCTCTGTCACCAGAGTCAGAGAATCTCGGGATTGGCTACTGTAAAGATTTTGTCGCTCAGGCATCAAAGCCTGCTTCCCTCTTCGGCTGTTGAGATTGCTGCATGTACCCCCGGCTCCGGCTGTCCTCTGTGTGTGTGTGTGTTGTTGTTGTCCCTGCTGCTGCTGCTGCTGCTGCTGCTGCTGCTGCTGCTGCTGCTGCTGCTGCTGGGGACTGATCTCAGAGCCTGGAGCTTGCACGGCACATACTCAATCACTGAGCTACACCCAAAGCCAAGGCTGTATTTGAACTCTTCTCTTGGCTGGGTGTGGACACAGAACAAATTCCAGCAGATTAATGTGAGCAGAGTACATGAGCACCACTTCCAGGTCCAGCCAAACCCAGAGCCCTAATACTCCACATTCTCCCCACTTGCTAGCAAGATGGTAACACCTAGAGTGATTCCATAGGCTACACAGTAAAGATGACGGAAAGCCCTGGTCTTGGGACTGTTGCTGGAAACAGTCCTACACATCTTGGATGTTATATGGTAGGAGAACCTTCCTGTGTGGTTGAGCCATGAGATCGGTTTTTAGGTATACTGCAGCAGCTAGTACTGCTAACACCACACTAATACCACAGCCAAACAAAGCACCTCTGTCTGTGAGTCTCTTCCCAGCATCCTACATCCCTGGGGTCCCTAGCAAACTGCTATGACCTCTGCACAAGAAGTAGGTACCACTCATGCTTGCGTCCTTAATGCTTAGAACAACTGACATACAGCAGGTGTTCAGCAAATCCTCCAAATCCTTTGGAGAAGTGAATGCATATTGGAACTCCTGCAGGGACAATGGATTAATTCATTACCATATCACTTAGTCTGATATTATCCCATGGCTTTTTCCTTTGATCAAGCATACTTTGTCAGTTTGAGATATCAGAAAATTAATAATGTGAAAATAAACTCCTAAACTTCACCACCCTTGAAATTTTTGTTTGTTTGTTTTCAAGACAGGATTTCTCTGTGTTACAATCCTAGCGGCCCTGGAACTCACTCTCTAGACCAGGCTGGCTTTGAACTCACAGAGATCTGCTTGCCCTCTGCCCCCTGAGTGCTGGAATTAAAGGCGTGCGCCACTGCCACCCAGTCACCACCCTCTAACTCATACCACTTCCTTATTGTCTTTCTCAGGTGCAGAGAATAAATCCAAGCTGTCTTCAAGACAGCCATTCACCTGCTTGACAGTACCCCCTCCTTCCTCTCCTATAACAAATCCTCTAGGACGCGAGCAAGGAACTCAGGACCGCAAGGGGTGAACCCACACACTGAGACAATGGGGATGTTCTATTGGGAACTCACCAAGGCCAGCTGGCCTGGGTCTGAAAAGGCCTGGGATGAGGCCGGACTCACTGAACATAGCGAACAATGGGGACTACTGAGAACTCAAGAACAATGGCAATGGGTCTCTGATCCTACTGCACGTAATGGCTTTGTGGGAGCCTAGGCAGTTTGGATGCTCACCTTACTAGAAATGGATGGAGGTGGGGGTTCCTTGGACTTCCCACAGGGCAGGGAACCCTGATTGCTCTTCGGGCTGAGGAGGGAGGGGGACCTGATTGGGGGAGGGGGAGGGAAATGGGAGGCGGTGGCGGGGAAGAGACTGAGATCTTTAATAAATAAATAAATTAAAAAAAAACCAAAAAACAAATCCTCTAGGATACAGGCTAAAAAGTTTCACATCCTTCATCTCGTCGAAGACTGTAGCGACCAGAACTCTTAACACTGATTTGCCCTCCACTAGATACACTCAGGGCTGTCACTGTTCCCTGTTCAGCTAGTACTCTGGGTGTAGCATCATACTCTTGGCATGCCCTGCACAGCCCGTGGTAGACCAGTTGTCCCTTCTAACTAGGTAGGGCTTCTTACATTAATCAAAGTAGCTTGTTCATTTTAACAGTCTCAGAGGCAGCTATGTTTCCTGGAGATCCATCTGAGCCTTGCATTAAACTTGCTATCTCTTCTCACCACCGAAGGAAGAAGTCCCCTGCCACCAACCTACACCTACACACCACCTCACCATGCAATCTTAGACAGGTCTTGTATGAAAAATGAGGTGGCTGGGCCACATGATTATGGAGCTTTGCTTCCCACTCAGAAATCCTTTGTGTGTAGAACAGTAAATTCTGGCAGGATGCATGAACTCTGACGTAGGATCTCTCACCCACAAAGCAACGGGAGTGTAAATCTGTCCAGAAACAAAAAGTTTACCAAACAACATGAGGCTGTACAGGTCGGTTTTCTCAGCCACGTTCAACTGATACCCACTGGTGTCTGGACACTGTGACCAACCAGAAGTAAATACTAGAGACAACGGCTCACTGGTATAAAAAGTCAAGAAAAACACAGCACCAGCTAGCAGTGACAAAGCCTAGGGGAAATTAACGTGTGACTCCTGAGAAGACAGTGCTGGGGAAGAAAGTATAATGACCATACTGTGGGGTGTCAAACTGCAGAAAGCCTGGCCGGGTGCACTGCCAATTTCCTCTTCTCTTTTCACACACAGAATAAGCATACCCACCTCCAAAGACCCTCAGCTACTGGGCCAAAAGTGCTGTTTGCTGGCGGCATGAGATCATGTCTGTACATCTCTTGCCCTTGGTCAGGTTCTTCTAAAGCAGACATCTTGCTTGCTTTTAGCTGATTAATTTCTCTTGCTGTTTCTGCGGGATAGCCCCCCACCACACCCCCCCGATCCACACTTCTGAGGCAGGATCCACTTCCCACCTCAGACCAAAATTCTGCGTATTATTATTTGACCTCTTTTGAAAAGCTCATTGCCAGTTTTCTAACCTGATCTGGGCACACTCCCCATCGGGGCCTGCATTTCCTGTGGATGATGAGTTGGTTTCCTAGGTGACAGAGGGAAGGAATAGACCTGTTAGCTTGTGGCTTCTGACTCACTCTCTGCCATGGACGTCACAGCATCCTGGCTGGGTAAGTGGATGCTGATAATAAGCTTGTGCGGAAGGTAGCAGCAGGGCCCTAATGGCTAAGACAGTCGAGCTGTACCAGCTCGCCCTCCCACGAGGCAAGCCAACAGACCCCATAAATTCTGGATCTGAAGAAACAAACAGCAAATCCCAAGCCTCTGAACCCAGACCTTTATAAATGCACAGTGGAGCCCTGTTCGGCAACCATCTTGGCATAATTTGCTTTTCCGGAACACGAAGGAAACAGGGTTCTCTAATGAAACGGCCCATGAAGCCTGAAAGGAGAGGGGGCAGCAGACCAAGTGCTCAAATTCGGTTTACTGGGATGGCAGCAATCTTTAAACTATCATAGTTGTTCCCAAAGGGAGTAAATAAACTCACAGTGACCTAATCAGTCATAGAGACCACAATAAAAAATGACAGATTAATCTTCAGAAAAGTTAGAAACTTGGAGCACACACACACACACACACACACACACACACACACACACACACTTACTTTTCAACTCCCTCCCTCTTTTTCTGTCAACTCATCCCAAGTCAATGAAAGCTGCTTGGAACCAAAACCCCCGAAGAGTTCCTTTGTTCATGGTGTCCTAATCAGAGAAGGCTGAACGGATTCTTAAGATGCCTAAATTCCTTAAATGACCAGCAAAGCTACAGTTCCTTCCAGGAGATAAAGCATCTTGTTTTTCTCAGGGGCCTTGAGGGGACTTTAAATAGCACCAGCAAGCCTCCGAATGAATTAGACAGCAAATGTAGGTTAGCTTTATTTAGACAGATGAAGAAGTAGAGAAAGTTGTCTGGTTCAAGGGCAGTGCAGCCTGACACGATAGCATTTCTCAGAGGAGGGGAAATGGCTCTGGGAAAGAGGTATTTTGGGCAAAGAGCAAAGTTCCTTTGTCTCTCCAGGGACAGGGATGCTATGTTCTTCAGCCCAGACAAGCACAATTTAAGAATGGCCAGCAAGTCATTGAAGGAAAGAGTTCTAGAATTGCAATGTAAAATGGAGCTTAGTATCTCTATGTTCACCTTTTTTTTCTTAAGAATGGCAGCAGAAAAAGATGAGCTTCTTGGAACATAAGCTGGGTCAGGGAGTTCCTGCAGCTTCTCAGAGCAAGGCTCAGATTTATAGCAATGACTCTAGTATCCACAGGGGGTAGTTCTGGGATCTCCCTGGGAGACCAAAGCATGAGCGTGCTCAAGTCCCTTCTACAGAACGGCATGCTGTGTGCACACATCCTATGCTCATTTTCCTGCATAGTTTAAATCCTATTTAGATACTTTGTAATACCTCACACCATATACACGCTGTGAAACTGTTGTTATGCAAGACCAGCCAGTCCAGGAATAATAAGAAAAAAAAATATAAGAATGTTCAGGATATGTGCACCCCGCCTCCCAATATCTTCAACACTGTTGGCTGACTCTGAGAATGCAGGATCCATGGATACAGAGGGCCAGCTAGACTTCCAGATGGAGGGCCCCTGGAGATACAGAAGCCCAGAAAGTAGGAAAACAGGCAAATGTTGTGGTGACATTTATGCATTCACAAAAATGTAAGGGCTTGAGAAAAAAAAGTCAATAAATAAGTTTGGGGTTTTCTTCCTCCCTTTCCTCTGCACTTTTCTCCCTGGAATTATTTTCTGGAGATGTTGTTCCTTTTTACATGTTTTCTGAAAGTAAGTGATGTGTGTCATAGATCTAGGAAAAAAAGATAACATCTAGTCATGTGTGCCATGGCCATGTTTACGGTATCTTCCCTAAGTCTTTGCTGGTTTCTTCTTGGTACAAAAAAGTCAAATGTGATCTTGTGTTTTAAAGTTCAGCAGCTATTCCCCAGGTGCAATTTTAAAATGAAAAAGACATTAGATTTATTCACTTGAATAAATTATGATTCTGAATAATAATTTTGAACAAACCAATTTTTTCCTAATGCATAATTTTGTGCTCTTAAAGTAACACCGAATTTACACTCATAAAAAAAATATAAGAAACAAACAAAATCCAAACCAAATCTTGAGCAACTTAGTTTTTTTTTTTAATTTATTATTTTACTTTAAATTATGCATACCTGTGGGGCAAGAGCACTGCACTCTTGAGTATAAGTGCCTGAGGAGGCCGGAGGTGGTAGATCTCCTGGCGCTGGAGCGTCAGGCGGTTGTGAGGCTTCACACGGGTGCCTGGACCTGGACTGTCCTCTGCGAAAGCAGGGCTCACTAGGAAACACTGTTACACCACCGCCATTTCTCCAGTTCAGTTCTGTTGCTGTTGCTGTTGTTTCCTGCTCTTTAGAGGAAATGTAGTTCTGGAAACAGAACCTATCTTTTGGCTTATAACAGTTTGTAGCTCCAATTCCACAGATCCAACACTTTTCTGGTTTCAGAGGGCACCAGGCACATATGGTATACACACACACACACACACACACACACACACACACACGGGCAAAGTGCTTATATACACAAAATAAAAGTAAATACATTTTACACTTAACACTTCTTAAAACTAGACATATTTATAGACTACCAAAGCAGTGTCATAGTGACAATGACACAACCCCGTTGTGAAGCCAGACCTAGGCTCTGAGTTTGATATGCATATATAATTTCTCCTCTACCCAATCCGTTTTCTTCCTTCCGTAATTATCAAGAGAATTATTTGGGCCACATGCAGAAGGTCCCTTAGTGTCCGCCCGCCTTCTTCCTCACTGCTCTTCTCTGCTTGACCACTCTGTCCACCCAAGCTCCTCTCCAGTTACTCTTGTTGGTCACTGGAGCGTATGCTGAAAGCGTACCCAGCGGGGAAGCACTGTTTGCGCTGGAGCCAAAGTACACATAACTTGCCTCACTCACTGCCAGAATCTCAACATACTTTTAACTCTTTGTGACATTGGAAAATGACGAGTCATCTGAAGCCATTCCAACTCTGGAAAGGTGGCAGAATGCCAAAAGGCATGACGGCATTTGTAAAGTAACATATTCAAAATGTCAAGTATATTCAAATGCTACCTCAACCTTTTACCGCCTTTTCATGTGTGCAGTTACGAGAATCTAATGTGTCTCAACCCCTGTGGGGGGTTAAACTACACTTTCACAGGGTTCACATATCAGATATCCTGCATATCAGACATTAATGATTCATAACAGTATCAAAATTGCAGTTAAGAAGTAGCAACTAAAACTTTTTTGTTGTTGTGGTTTTTCAAGACAGGGTTTCTTTGTAGCTTTGGAGCCTGTCCAGGCTGGCCTCAACCTCACAGAGATCTGCCTGCCTCTGCCTCCTGAGTGTAGCAACAAAAATATTTTTATGGTTGGGAGTCACTACAACATGAGAAACTGTATTAAAGGGTTTCAGCTTTAGGAAGGTTGAGAACCATTGATCTAATCAAAAGGAAAATTACTTATTTCTTTTTTAGTAAAGAGACTAATATTTTCTGCATGAACCAAAATGAAAAGTGAAGTAATACCCGTGGGGTCTCTCTTTCTTGCTCTGATGTCTTCAATCACATCACTGTCGTTAAAACGTATTTGTTAGAATTTCTCAGCGTGTGCTAATCATTCATCCTGTTAAATGTTCTTCACTGACACAGTTTCATAGCCTGTAAAAGTTCTTGAGAATAAAATATTTACACGAAGGGACAGAGCTAAGTTGTACTCAGTTGCTGATACAAATAAACAAAACACGGTGCACGTAACTGTAAAAGTAACAACACTCTCCCATCTCTGTATTTCAGTGTTCTTCATGTTTGCTTTGCCAAATATGATTCCAATAATCCCATGTCACGGTAAAGAAGAAAGCATGGTGACAGTGTGTGCCCGGGCAAAGCAAGACTCACACGTTTTATTTTTGTGACATTTGTGTCTCTTCAACATGACACTGGCAGTCTTCCTCTGATGATGCAACTTCCTGCTCTGTTTTTGTTTCGGCCGGGGATTGTTTCAGGCTCCCCTTGTCTGCACAGTTTGCCTGGGAGGTACTTAGCTGTGGCTTCGTTCTCTGTAGCTGTGCTTCTGCTGTCCGTGGCAGAAACTTCTAGAAACAGCTACACACAAACATCTAGTACCTCATCCAAATGGACACCCACCCAGAAGCTCTCAAACTCTCTCTCTGTCTCTGTCTGTCTCTGTCTCTGTCTCTGTCTCTGTCTCTCTCTCTCTGTCTCTCTCTCTCTCTCTCTCTCTCTCTCTCTCTCTCTCTCTCTCTCACACACACACACACACACACACACACACACACACACACACACACCTTGACTCTTCCACACTCCCACTGGGGGAGCTCACACTACTCCAGCTATTAGCTGGCCCTGTGGATGAAAGCAGTGAACACGTACGGATCTTGGCCACACAGGTTAAAGACGACAGAGGTGAAGGCTTCAAGCTGTCTGTCCTGGTAAAAGCAGAAGAAAGAGCAGTTGGGTTCCTTTACCTGGAGAGCGCTGACTACTGACAGCCATGCACTGGTTCCTCAAGGCTTAACTGGTGTCACCACTCTGGAGCTTTACCAGAGACACCACTGCCTCTGCCTGTGCCTCCTGCAATCCTAGTTTAGGTTTTTCTCTTTCTTGTGGCAGCAAACCCTTAGATTGGGACTTTCAGAAGCACAGACACTGGCTGTTCCAGCTTTACTCTTAGTAACTGCTATACATGGCAGTAACATGTACTCAAAGAATAATTGGAAGCCATGCTCCCCTCTCATGGGAGACGATGATGGAAGGAGAGAAGAGGCTTGGAGGCTCTGTATTGGCATCCCTCCTAAGACCGGCAGAGAAGAGTGGACCTCATACTGGGAGCTAAAGGTAGGAGTAGCTCAGCAACACATAGCACTGCCTGGTATCTCAGTGTTCTCGCCCACCTGTCTTCTAGTGACTAATAAGTAGGACCAGTGCTTCCCACAAGAGGAGTCAGGCAGGAAGGCACACACCTTTCATTCCAGCACACTGGAAACAGGGGCAGGCTGTGAGTTCATTGTGAGTTCAAGGTCAGCTTGGACTACAGAGCACGTTCCAGACCAGCTGAAGCTACACGGTAAAATCCTGTCTCAAAAATAAATAAGTGGAACAAATACATAATAAAAAAGAGTCTCTCAAAACCCTGCAAGAGCAGTTACACAGAGGACGATTATGCTGGCAAATGGGAAAATGCATCATACAACCTTGACGGATAAGGCCCGTATCTTAGAGTAAAATGGTTCAATATTGAAGAGGTCTGAGTATAAAGAGGAGATAAAGGTGGGTGGAACTTTGCCCTCCTCCTCTTCTTTATCATTAAAACCCTAGCACGCTTACTACAGAGGTGAACCTTGGTCCTCGTGGTGGGTGTTTGGATAGAATTTCTGGTAGCAAGCGCCGACACCAGGGCCTGAGGACTGGGTTCCTAATGACCAAGGTCAACTACTTCAGGGTCCTGTCATGCTGGATGGAGATGTCTTTGATCTCCTTCTTCCAGAACCTTGCCCATCTATTTCTGGTAATAGGCCACTAGGGTTTTGGAGACGGCCTGTGTGAGACAGCACAAATCCGGGTCAACCCTTCACACAGACTGGGATGTCCCGGCCAGCAGACTGCTTTCCACAGCACTGGGTGCCTGCTCACTACGGCCAGACCACTTGCCCATTTGCATCACACTGTGACTAACTGTAGCTGCCTACTGCAGCGGGACCCTTGGGTGCAACAGGACCTCAAGCCTGGGTGCCAGCTCCACCATGAGGAGGCAGTGCCCCTGAGAACGGCTCAAGGCTTTACTTGAAAGATCTCAGTCTAATTTGCCCCCAAACCAGAAGTGGTTGTCTTCCTTTTCCACAGTCACAATTAGGAAGCAGCCCCACACTCGGAGGAGTGAAGACTTGAACCCTGTCTCTTTGTTACTCCCAAGAGCTATTTTCTGTGAGCTTGTTTGTTTGGCTGTGGGCTTGGATTTTTGTTTGTTTGTTACAAGCAAGTGTCACCAAGCCCACCTCCAAGAGCTAATTTTAAGAGTCAGACAGCTTTTCAGAGGGGCTGGAAAAAAAAGCCTCAGTGTTGGGCTCCCTAGCAGCTCCGTGGTCCGGTGCTTATTTAGCAGGTCTAAGGGCCTGAGTCCGAGGAACTCCAGCCCCACAAAGATTGAATACTTTACTGGACACTGCGGGTCACATCTGACTCTGGACATTGTGGGAGGGATGGAAAAATGATCTTCCACTCAGGGGAGTAAGTATCAAGGCTGAGAAGTTGACACGCAGCTGCTGGCTGACTGATAAAATGAAACAGGGTTTGGGGCAAGGGATTGCCAAGGCTTGCAAGAGAGCTGGAGGAAGCGTCCACTCAGATTGCGGGGAATCAGGGAAGCTCCACAGAACACCGGGAGGCAGCTCTGAGCTGTGCTGGGAGCAAGCCTGGGCGCTAGACCACTGCAGCCAAGGGAACGGTTATGCGCTGGGTGGAAGAGTTCAAGCCAGTTCAGCTGAGTTCAGCTTGGGCCTGGGATAGTTGAAGGTGAAGGGGGTGGAGGGGCGGAGCCAGACCACAGAAGCTTCCACATAGGCGTCTGAACTAGAAATGGGGACTGACTGAAGGTTTCAGAGTAGAGAAGGCAATGATCCAATTAAGTCCTTGATTAAAGGACCCGAGGTATTGCTGAATCCATTCCGACTCCAGTATACAAACTCACAAAGCAGAGAAATATAAAAAGTCAGTATTCTTAAGACAAAACCACCAGGATGAACAAAACCTTGATAGAAACACAAAGGCCTGCTTACTTCTAAGAAAAAACAGCCAAATGGAGGCATCTTCCTCAGCCAAGAATGGCCCCATTTTCCTGACTGGCGGTCCTCCCCATCCACCAAAACCCCCAAGGCAACAAATTTAACCCCTCCTCCCCTCAGAGAAAAAAATTCCAGCTGGGAAATGACAGTCCCTTCCTTTCCTTCCTGTTGGGCAGTCAGCCTAAGGGAGATTGCTACCCTGTTCTCACCTCAGCCTCCCAGACCCACTAGCCAGAGTGGGAACAGGATCCTGATGGCTTAATTGAGTTAAAAGGGAAAAGTGCGGGTCCTCTAAAAGCCTCTCATGGCTTCAATGGCTTCAGAGAGGCACTCAGGGCTCTGAAAACCCTGTGGTAGCGGTGGTGGAGGCTCAGTCCCAGGGCTGGGGAAAAGCAAAGTGAATTTCCCATCGTGCAGAATTCAGGAGCACTGAAAGCCAGCTGCCCGAGCCTGCACCAACGGCTTGTTTACATTTTTCTCTTGGGCTGAAACCCATCTATTTAAACTTTAACCAGAGGCAATTATAAACCCAGGAAAGCCAGACATGGCAGCCTGCACAGGACGCGAGTCAGATGCCAGCAGTCTGGCACCGAGGGAGGAAAGAAGGAGAGGAGTATTTTGAGAAAGGGGTCGAGGAAGAACCACAGAGGTCTGGGAGTAAAAGGTGTTCATTGCAGGCTAGTCCCCAGAAGTCGCACAGAGGCGACTGGGTAAGGGCAAGAGAGCTGGCTGGTGACCGTGCCTTCTGAAACCTGCCAGGATTCCAAGAGCCTACCCACAGCCACAGCGCTGAGCCTACCACCTCAGCCTAGGCTAAGAACAATCCCTTTCTCCTGATTCCGGGGGCCATTCCATATTCCCAAATCCCAAGGTGCTCTGGTTTTTTCTCTGGTACACAGGCAGCCATTTCCTTACTGAGCTCTGGTTTGATGAAAGTGGCTACAGCAACTCTTAGGGCTTTCTCTTTGTAAGGACAGTAACCTCACTCATGAGGGCGCAGGCCTCAAGACCTAATAAACACCTTGGTTTCCTTCCTGGGTCAAAAGTGCATTAAACTGAAGAGTCCACGGCTATAGGAGAGACTCCCCTCCCCAAAGGGCAAGCAGGGTTTTCTGGGAGTCCCGACGAGCAGCCTAGTGGCCTAGGGTGTACTTGACAAGTGTCAAAAGACAACTCCTCAGCAGGCTTGACCTGGGTGAATCCTACCAGCCAGGGCTCAGATGTGAAGCCATGGCGTTCCAGTTGAAGTTTTATTCTGAATTCCAGGTCTTTGGTGGGTCTGATCAGTCAGGCCCGATTGGAGATACAAGAACTTGAGGAGGAAGGCATGGTGGCCCATACCTTTAAGCCCCACTTGGGAGGCAGAGGCAGGTAGGTCTCTAGGAGTTCGAGGCCAGTCTGGTTCACATATTGAGTTCCAGGCTAGCCAAGGGGACATAGCAAGGTCTTGTCCCAAAAAACCAAAAAAGCAAACCAAACCAAAAAGCATGTGAGGAGGGTTATGGGATACCAGCTGCTATGAAGATACAACCCTTCCTCCTCCAGCTCATGTGCTGGAAAATCTTACTACCAAAATAGAGGCGCTAGCAGTTGTGTCTCTAGGTGGTAATATTATCATGTTATGAGGCCAGAGCTCTCATGAAAGGGGTTAGGGCCTTTAATAAAATAAAAATGAGGGGGGATTAGTGCCTAGTCAGGCCCCAGAGTGCTGCCTTCTCTCCCCACTATGTGAGGACTGTCTAAACCAGAAAGCTGGGCCTCACCAGATATGAAACCTGCCAGTGCCTTGATATTAAACTCCAGCCTCCAGAACCATGAGGTATACATTTTGTAGATTTTAAGTCATCCAGGCTACGGTGTTCTGTTACAGCAGCCCCAAAGCACCAAGGCCCCAGCTAGATCTCTCCATAGCGAGGAGCCTGATGCTACTGCTGGATGCCATGCCTCTTGTTGTTAAGCGTCTTGGTTGTGCTGTCTCTCTAAAGCTGCTCATGCATCATGCAGAAGACAAGCCTTAACTCGGATGTGATCAGCTGATTTCTTAGCAGGATTCACTTTCAGCTCGTCCTAGCCAGGCTGACACCAGAGCCCTGTGGGAAGAAGGTCTGGGTGGGCGGAGGCCCCGGGAAGTACTAGTGGGAAGCAGACGTGGAGGAAAGGAGCTAAATGTTTGTGTGCCAATGAGATGCCAGCCTGAGTGCCGACAGCGGCAGCCCAAGGTCTCCCTGACTTTCTGTGAGTCTTCCTCTCTCCCTCTTCTTGCCAGGGAAAGCCATTTGGGGCCCAGCCAGGGGAACATAGGTAGAGTCTGAGGATTAGCCAGCACCTCGTGATGTCCAAGGCCTTGGTTATGGTTTCCTAGGGTAAACAGGCCAAGGTCATGGGCTTCTTTCCAGACCAGTTTGCTCCCATCACCGGAAGGTCTGTCCTGCAGCTCTGAAGCAGTCTCTTGACTCCAGCCAATCACCTAAAAAATTCATGACCCTGTTCCCAAGAGCCTGGATGGCTCCTCGCGAACTCATCCTGGCTGGCGACGGACCTCAGGGGAGTGTCTCTGCTTACGTGGGGGTCGGGCACTTCGTGCAAGGGTGATAACACCATGGCTGAAATTTCAGTTCTTCAAGTTTGTATGTTAAAAACTGTTTCCTCATCCTCTGGTTCCTGAAAAGAAAGGTCAGATTCTACGTCTGCTGTAGGGTGGAGCCTTGTGGATCTGATTGCTAACGAAAGTGCCAGGAGCTGCCCGAAAGGGTCAGAGAGAGATACTTGTTGCCCAACATTGTGATATTAGACATTGGTGCAGACATTTCATGAAGCCAGACCTAAAACTCCAAAGGAAATCTAGGGAACTATAAAGCAGAAGCACCAAAGAATGGTGGTTAAAAATGTGGATCTCAGAACTGTGGAATGGAACCCCCTTTCCCAGGTATCAGCTTGTCACCCACAAAATCCAGACAAGAGTCGTTCCCAAATTCTCGGGGTTATTGCATGGGAGGCCTGAATTACTATGTAAAGAATTAAATGTGTTAGTAATGTTTTTAAAATGCATAGAGCAGTGCCTACTACGTTGCTGTGGATGGTGTGTGTGATGGCTAACTTTGTCAACTTGATGCAACCTAAAATCACCTGGAAAAGAATCTCAGTGAAGGCCTGGCTATATTGGGTTGGCCTATGGGCAATTCTATGGCGATGGTCTTAATTAAACTAATTGATGCGGGAAGTACCAGTCCACTGTGGGCAGCACAATTCCCTAGGCAGGAGGTCTTGAGTTGCATAAGAGTGGAGAAGCTGAGCGGATCACCAGGATGCATGCATTCATTTTTCTCTACTTTTGACTGTGGATATGATATGACTAGCTGGTTTAAGCTCTGGCTAGTTCGACTTCCCTGCTATGATGTATTATAACCTGGCGCCGTGAGCAAAAAATAACCCTTTCTCCCCTAAAAGTCAGATTTTTGTCAGATTATTTATCCCAGCAACCAAAGTGAAACTAGAAAGGGATGGGGAGTGTGACCTCTGAAAAGTCATGTGACCACGTGACCACATTGTCCGGCATTGGACACTGGATTGGTTCTATGGTGGTCAGGGTCTTCAGTTGGTCCCCACAACAGCATGAAGAGACAAAGCAAAGCTCTCTGATACTTTTTGCCACCAGAGAGGTTCCATTCTGAATTCTAACCACAGAGTCACGCAAGACCCAGAACAAGCAGAGCCGACAAGAAGACCCGCACTATGGCTGCTCTGGAAAACAGTCATCCCTCCATTGGAATACCCCTCAGCTCAGGGACCCGACATACATCGCTAAATGCTGCCCCTCCTGGACACGCTGCACCAAGCCAGGGTTCCAAAACAGATACTGAGAAAGGGGTGGGGCTGCGAGAGCCAGGAGGTGGTAAGAAAAAGCAAGGGCCAGTGCAAGAGGAAACCAAAAATGCCAGGAAAAAAAAAATAGAAAAGCCAAAGAAAGTACAAGGAAACTTTTTTGCGTCTCTCTATTTTTGGCCAAGTGGGGGAAAAATAAGCACAAGAGAAAGAGACAGGCAGTGAAGGGACAAAGCCGAGCACAGAGCGGCAGATACACGCTAATTACCTCACCCTCCTCCTGTGTGGGGCTGCAGAGCGCCCAGGAGCCTAATCACGGTTTCATCTCGCAGCCTTTCTTCTACTTTTTTATTTTCTTACAAAGTCCATTGCAATTCTATTTTGCTTTAGGAAGTAGAAACAGGATCTATCTTTAGGACGCTGAAATGCCAACTGAGCTCGGAGAAGCACAACTGGGGAGGAAAGAAGAGTTGCTCTGACCAGGACAAATATCAAATCGCAAATATTTGAAATTCTTCCCCTCTGTGCCCTGAGAGAAGAGCCTTTGTTTGCTGAACTGGCTCCCAGAACCACTTGGCCCTTGTCCTGCTGCATGGGATGTTGAGTGGGGGAGGAGAAGCCAAAGACAGGCAAAATATTAGTCAAGTACCTACTATGTATCAAGCCCTCTCTCTGTTCGATACTAGAAACCTGACTGTGAGCACCACAGACCCCTGCCTGCAGGAAGCCTACACTCTGTATTTTTTTAAGCTAAAATCCTGTGGCCAAACATTATTCATCACCGTTACACAGCCGATCTCGATGAATTTCCCTCTTGCAAAACTGAAACTCTATACACCCATTAAATTACACCATCTCTCTCATCCCCAAGGTTTGGGCAACTAAGATTCACTTCCCAGCTCTATGAATCTATTTTAGGCACTCCTATAAGGGAGAGTGTACAGTAACTTCTCTTTCCTGTGATTAGCTTCTTTCACTCAGCACAGTGTTCTCAAGGTTTATCCGTATCCAAATTGTCAAAATTCCCCTCATTTATCAAAGTTGAATGATATCACATCCTTTACACACTTCGCTTACTTCTCTATTCTTCCATTGGTGGACACAGGGAGCTCCCACCTCTTGGCCATTGTGCATAATGCTGCTAAGAACACGGGCACACAACAACTCTTGAAATTTACCCCCTTCTCTTCTTCTGTTTCCTCTCTCTCCTGATCAGCTCTTACTATGTAGCCTAGGCTGGCCTTGGACTCAATCCTCTTGCTTCAACATGAATTCATATTTCTATCTATCTATCTCCCTACCTATTTATAGTTGGTTTTCCGAGACAAGATTTCTCTATATAACAATCCTGGCTGTCCTGGAACTTGCTCTGTAGACCAGGCTGGCCTTGAACTAACAGAGATCCTCCTGCTTCTACCTCCCAAGTGTAGTGGGGGCTGCGGGCTGCGTTTCTGCCACCCGGCTCCCGGCCACCTGGCTAGCTTATGCCCAGAAATAACAACACACAAATTGTATTCTTGGCCCATTAGTTCTAGCCTCTTAATGGCTAATTCTCACATCTTGCCTAACACATATTTAGTAATCTGTGTAGTACCAGTCTTACAGGGAAAGATTCAGCATGTCTGACCTGGCTGCTTGCTCCATCGCGTCTGCCCCAGAGAGGAGAGGCATGGCGTCTGAACTCACTTCCTCTTCCTCCCAGCATTCTGTTCTGTTTACTCCACCCACCTATGTTCTAACCTATCAGGCCAAGCCATTTCTTTATTAATTAACCAATGAAAT
Source organism: Microtus ochrogaster (assembly GCF_000317375.1). Taxonomy (NCBI): domain Eukaryota; kingdom Metazoa; phylum Chordata; class Mammalia; order Rodentia; family Cricetidae; genus Microtus; species Microtus ochrogaster. Next base: position 7,957,281 of record NW_004949102.1, on the reverse strand, counting down.
CAACAAGTTGATATGACACTCCCACATCACCCAAGTGCTGGGATTAAAGGCTTGTGCCACTACCAGCTGGCACAAATTTATATTTCTGGTCAAGGTATTGTTCAAATCCTTAGAAACGTTTGTTCTAAACTAAAAGCAAAGGCTGTTGTAGTAGTCTGTTTTGCATTGCTTTAACAAAATATATAAAACTAACTGGGTACCTTTATGAAGAAAAGAGATTCATTTGACTTATAGTTCTGGGAGTCAAAGATGCTGCATCCAATGATAACCTTCCTGCTGCCACAGATGCAAAGTGTCACAGAACATCACACTGCTTGGCCCATTAGTTTTAGCCTCTTAATGGGTAATTCTCACATCTTGCCTAACACATATTTAGTAATCTGTGTAGCACCAGTCTTACTGGGAAAGATTCAGCAAGGAGACAAGGTATTCATGTGCTTTCTGGTCTTTCTCTTCTTACAAAGCCACCTTCCCAGCCCATCCCCTCCACCCCCGGTTTAATCGCCAGGGCCCCACACTGGTAAGTCTACTCTTGATCACCCACCAAAAGGCCTCATCTCAAAGCACTATCTATGGTCATGGCCATGTCACCTACCACGCCCAGCTATGCTAACGGCAATTTTGAAAAAGATTTTATTTGAGTTTTTATTGTGTGAGTACACACACGGAGGATATATACACATGGAGGATATATACAGACGGAGGATATATACACACGGAGGATATATGCACACGGAGGATATATGCACA
>NW_004949102.1:7916413-7956431 GCF_000317375.1 Microtus ochrogaster | reverse complement strand
GAGGATATATGCACACGGAGGATATATGCACATGGAGGATATATACAGACGGAGGATATATACACACGGAGGATATATGCACACGGAGGATATATACACATGGAGGATATATGCACACGGAGGATATATACACGTGGAAGATATATGCACATGAGTACAGAACCCATGTCTGTCAGGAGAGAGCTGGAATTTTAGGTTTTGTTTTGTTTTGTTATTTTTTGAGGAAAGGTAACAGTCCTGGCTGTCCTGGAACTCACTTTTGTAGCCCATGCTGATCTCGAACTCACAGAGATCTGCATACCTCTGCCTCTGGGAGCTGGAATTAAAAGCTTGTGCCGCTACTGCCCAGCCAAGAGATGAAATTTTAAGCAGTTGTGAAAATCTAGATCTGGGTGCTCATAAGTGAATTCAGGATCACTGCAAGAGCAGTGCCTGCTCTTAGCAATTGTACCATCCCCCAGCCCCTAAACCAACACTCTTTTAATATATCCTATTATATTTGTTTTATATTACCCATAGGTCCGATAGGTCAATTTTATTACTATTATTTCATGTGTGGGGGGGTTTAGCCTACATGTATGTTTGTATACCATATATGTGCTTAGTGTGGACATCAAATTCTCTGTAACTGGAGTTACAGGAGGTTGTGAGCAGCCATGTGGGTGCTGGGAATTGAACCCAGGTCCTTTGGAAGAGCGAGCAGTGCTCTAACTGCTGAGCCATCTTCCCAGCCCACCAATTCAATTTTTAGTTAGACAGAGACCTGTGTCATCTATCTTTGTAGGCCTACTTCTTGTACCATGTGAACACATAGTAGGAGTTCAAAAAATATCTGTTAAACAAAATATTCTTATGCTTCTTAGTTACCACTGTTGCAGCTGTCTGCTTTGCACATTTTAATAAATAAGTTTTGCAATGTTAATGACTGCTATTTTGATTATATTTACATACTAAGTTTATATAAGGGGAGCAGCACAAAAAATATCTAGACCTCAATCAAAATTCGCTTTCCAGATGAAATACCGCTGAGAGTTCCTTCTTGCCCACTTTGCTGAGAGTCGACACCCGTTCCTTGGGTGGTGATACTGCACAAACCTGGAGGACACTCACCAGGGGTCTCCGTGGCCCATGGGACCTTGTCTGAAGGAAACTAGGCATGGGCTTGAGATGGGGTTGGCTGGCTCAGCTTAAACACTTCCACAGAGCGTTGTTTTCCTCAAGGCACAGGATAAGCGAGGCCAAGCCTCAGGTCTGGAAGAACTCACAGAACTCTCGCTCCGCCGGGTCATTCCCCACTACGATTAAGCAAGAGGTCTTAGTTTTCTCAGATGTAGAAAACAGCATTTACAACCGTTCCCCGCTAGCCAGATGACAAACGCAACACAACTCCAGTGTTCAGGAAGCACCAGGGCCTGAAGGACACTGGGAAAACTCTGAGGAGCTCCTTTAGGCATTGCTCTGTTGCTGTGATAAAGGACCATGGCTATAAGGAAGAATTTGTAGAGTCCAGAGGGGTGGGAGTCCATCTATCATGGCCATCAGGCATGGCAGCAGAAGCTGGGAGCTGATACAACCACAAACACAAAGAAGACAGAGGGAGGGAGAGTGAGCACACACACACAGACACACACACACAGACACACACACACAGACACACACACACACACACACACACGCATGCCGCCTTCCCAAAACAGTGCCACCAAATGGGAACCAAATGTTTAAGTGCATGGGTCTGTGGAGGACACTCTAGTTCAAACCACCATAGCCACGCTGTCTTTGGTGATAATTACAGCAGTAAGTATCAGCAGTGGCTGAAGTCACGTTTGTATTTCTTTTAAAAATGCATGATAGAATTCAGAATTTTGTTCAAGATAGCACTTCTGTACCTATGCCTTGGAGGCATTTGCTCAATTCCAAAACAAAGCAGTGGTTCTTGTGTTTGCCTTACTATAGAAAAGAACGTGTAAGGCTCAATCGCTTTAGAAAGAATAAAAGTTCAGCCGGGTGATGGTGGTGCCAGTCTTTAATCCCAGCACTCAGGAGACAGAGGCAGGCGGATCTTTGTGAGTTCGAGGCCAGCCTGGTCTACAGCGTGAGTTCTAGAATAGCCAGGACTGTCACAAAGAGAAACCCTGTCTGGAAAAAGGTTGAAGAGCCTGCATGTGATGTTAACCTATCAGACTCTCAGAGTAGCACAGGATGTCATATGGTGTGTCTGTCTGGCTGTGTGTCTGTCTGTCCTGGTTTTTCTCCCCCTTATAAAGACACCGGCATTAGTCATAGGACTCCACACTGATGACCTTGTCTAACCCCAGCCAAAAGGCTCCACTTCTAAGCCTTGCAGTTGATTAAATTCCTACTCTGTTAATATCTCAAAATGAGGGTTGAATTTCAACACGCAAACCCCTGCATATATATATATATCCACAGCCTAACAGTTATTAAAATACAAAAGGAAAATATTGGTCCAATAAGTAAAATTTTTCTATGGGCTGGAAATGTAAAGCGAAGAATGGGAGTGAAGACAGGGCCCTGAGTGGCCTGTGGGTCTGAAAGCTGGTGGAGGACAGACGAGGAGAGTGGGGGAGAGCGGCGTAAGCCAGATCCAACGCTTAACAACACGGGCTAGACTGAGAGCCCCACCCATACAGCCTTGTTTAGGAGCCCAGAAGGTTGCCTGAGGTCTGCTGGTGAGCCTCCACTAGGGAATACACAAGACAGAAAATGACAGTCAACACATCTCTGTGACGGCCTCTATCTGCTATCCCCGCACGGTAAGGGAGATATTAATTCTCCTTATTTGGGTATTCTAACTGTCTATCAAGAAAATCGAGCAGAAGCTGGAACACCTGCAATCCTAACAGTCGGGAGACTGAGAGAGAAGAGGCTATGGCGCTAGATCCAATCTCAGGGACACCCTCTCGATTCTACAGAAACATTAGACATTACATATTAAAGATGTTCATGAATTAGGACATTCATTATCATGAGGAGTTAGGTCTCCTCAAGCTAACATTTACATTCAGTGCACACTGAAAAAAAAAACCCAATCTGATTGGAAACATGGAACAATGATCACAAAATTCACATCGAAAACAAAAGTTCAGGGTGGGTAAAATGGCCCAGTGTGCTAAGTCCACTTGTCACACAGCCTAACAAATTGAGTGTAATCTCTGGGACCCACGTGGTAGAAGAAGAGAAACATCTCCCAGAAATAGTCCTCTGACCTACACACACATACACAATAAATAAATATAATTTAAAAATACAAGATCAAACTGTTGCTGCAAATAATAGGGACATACAACATAAAGTGTCTTCGGTGGTAAGAAATTTATTATTTCAGCTCGCGGGAGACCCAATATTGGTTACTGCAGCCACACGATGACATCATAAAGAACTGGGACCTTTCCATCTTTCTGTACAGGCAGTCTCAGTGAGCCAGCTTCCAGTGTGTCTCCTGCAGGGGGATGATGCTGCCAGAGTAGCAGGCTTTGTATTTTCCTCCAATTTTACAGAAAGAAAAGAAGGGCAAGTCTCCTTACAGACTTGTTAGAATAAAAGGGATCTTACCTATCCCCTCCACTTTGACTTTAACATAATTCCATCTACTTCTCATTGGAAAGATACTGGACACACTCTAAGGGCTGGATCTAGACTACACAGCATGGGGTGAGGGTCCACAGATGCCTGAGAACAATGGGGATTCCCAATTAGAAAGGAGAAAGACCTCCATCTGTCGGGCAGATGGTCTACCATGAGAGTGAAGAAACTGAAGGGAAATACAAGTCTGGACATGGTTCTACCAAATATCAAAATTTTAAATCAGAGATGGCACAAGAAAACAGATATGAAAAAACCAAACTACTAACTAGGTGTGTGTTGGGATAATTGTATTTGCATATACTGTTTTACCCCACAATGGCTTAACTTGATTGAAAGACTTAAATGTGAACTTTAAAGTTATATATTCCTCAGAAAAAATACAGATTATCTTTACACAGTTGGGATGGGAAAGAAATCAAATAAAATACAACAGTATAAAACATGAAAGACAGTAAGTACCACTGTATTTCAGCAATTCAGAATAGAAGGATGCCATTAACAACGTAAGTAGGATAAACTTAGATGTTTCCCAAATGTAAAATCATCAAAGTGCTAGTATTGAAAATTATAATGATCTCTTAGAGAACAATAAAAAAAACTAGAAAGAAAATTGTCAAAAGATTTGAATAAGACATGTCCCAGAAGGAGAAACCTAAAGATCAAACACACAAGGAAATGTTCACTATCTGTAGAAACTATGGTAAAACAAAACGTTAAATGTCACCATTTTATATCTATAAATTGCCAACAAAAATTTTAACTCTGAAAATATCTGATATTCAAAAGATAAAGATAAACAGAAGTCTTGGGAAACCAAAATCAAAACTTACATGGCAGCTGGGCGCTGGTGGCGCACACCTTTAATCCCAGCACTTGGGAGGCAGAGGCAGGCGGATCTCTGTGAGTTCGAGACCAGCCTGGTCTACAGAGCTAGTTCCAGGACAGGCTCCAAAGCTGTAGAGAAACCCTGTCTAGAAAAACAAAAACAAACAAACAAACAAACAAAAACTTACATGGCAATCAATGCTGAGAGCCAATAGCCCCAACTCTTGGGTCCCCCACCTGTATTAGTGAATCCAGTCAGCAGAATCAGCCAAGGTGATGCTGGCCCTGAGGAAACACCTGCCAGTGTCTGAAGGCAACTTTTGTTATCACACATAGGAAGCAGTGATGCTCCAGGAATCTGGGGGTGGAGAGGTGCTGATTGACAGACTACTCCCCAATGAAGAGCTCCCTACCCCCCACGCCAGCAACAGCAGAGAGCTCTGGCCTGGAAACCCCTGGCATCACATGCCCGGGAAACTGGTATGCAAATGTTAATTGCAGCATTGTTTGCTAGAGCAAATAGCAAACTAAAAATAACCCAGGAGTTCTTAAAGTAAGGGACGAGAGGAACTTGCAGAGAGTCAAAGGAGGCACGGATCTACAGCAGTTCTAAGAAAAGAGTTTATTCTTTGGGTTGCAATACGAAATCTAAAAACTGATGATGGATAAAAACCATATGGTGATGCCATGCTTTATATTTTATACTCTAAAAACTAAGCAATACTATACATATTGCTTATTAATGCAGCCATAAAATGAGGGTATATAGATAATGGGAATGATTTATGACTTATAACAACTTAAAAATAACAATTAGTATTATTATTATTATTTTGATTTTTCAAGACAGGGTTTCTCTGTATAGCTTTGTTGCCTGTCCTGGAACTAGCTCTTATAGGCCAGGCTGGCCTTGAACTCACAGAGATCCTCCTGCCTCTGCTTCAAGAAGACTAGGATTGAAGCCATGCAGCACCACCGCCCAGCAACAGTTATTTTTGGGAAGGGAGGGAGAAAGAGATTGGGGTAGAAGAAACTGCAACATTACTTAAAGACTTCTTATAACAGATGCACAAATAATTCAAATACTAAGATCTGAACAGGTGGGTGTTTCAAGTGCAGATGTCTGATAAAGCGTTTTCTGTTTGTTTGAGATGTTTCATAATGAAGATATATTTAAACATCTTAAGAGCAACATTTGCAAAAATGAGTGTGTGTGTGTGTGTGTGTGTGTGTGTGTGTGTGTGTGTGATTAGCTGAAAGCTAGTGTAGGGAGTCCTGGCTTCTGAAAGAATCCCATCCTAAAGGAAAAGAGAAAGAGAAGTGGCCCTTCCAGAAAGCTGAGCAAGCTTGTGCAAAGACCCTCTTCCAGGCTTTCTTGGCTTAAGGAAAACCGACTTTCCTGACTTTCCTGCGGTCTGGGGCCGGGTAGCCGGACCACTGTCCATGGTCCTATTTTGCCCTTGCAGAATTCAGAGGCAAGCTCAACTCTGCTTGGCAGGAAGATGTGCAAATGTTGTAGACAGAGCCGGGGAGCAGAGAGAAGGGAAATGTGGACACAGCTGACTTGAGTATTTGGACAGAAGCTCCTCCCACCTACAGCATATGTCACTAGCAGAAAGAGCTCTGTCTGGAAGACCATTCTCTGTGGTTAAAGAGCGGCTTCCCACAGTGAGGAACGGAGGCCTACCTGGTGAGACAGGGTTGTCATCTCCCCAGCACCTCACATTTACAGCCACGAGCTTTCCTGTCCCAAAGCTTTTATCGTCTCTTCCCTGGAAGACCAGTCAATATTCACCTCTGCTTCTGCAGAAATACACAGACCAGCAAGTCCTCTCTCAGGCTCAGGGTCTATTAGCCAACGTTTTATCCTAAGTCAAGAGGGCTGAAAGAAAGGTGAGGGGAACTCAACGAGGAAAGATCTCTTATGGGCACCCTAGAATAATTGCCCATCTCCTTTTTTATAAAGGAACAGCATTTCCTGGGATCCCAGGAGGTGTCTGGCGTCACAAAGTGATCTGAGCATGAGAGTGCAGAATACAGTGTTTGGGAACACAGTGCTCCTCGGGGACTTCAAATTAATGCAGATCCAAAACAGCGCTTAACAAATACAAGAGCTGGTCGGAATAAAAAGGGAAAGACAAAGTGAAAGGCGTCGGGCCCCACCCCTCACCCCAGCGATAAGCGGGGAGAATGAGAAAGCAGAACAGGTCAAGCCAGTGTGGACCCGAGGAGAACACAAGCTCAACAGGATGGGACAGCACAAGGATATTTACCCTGCAAAGCCATCATTTTAGAATTGGTTACTTGCGCGTGCGCACACACACACACACACACACACACACACACACACACAAATAGCTATTTCTGAGAAGACTCCCCACCAAACAAAACCCCTCCACAGCCCCTCCACTTGTTATTTTCTGTAGATGGAGTCAAAGCCATCTGGAAACAGAGAAACTGTACAGGGGGGAGAAAGCACTAGAGTCAGCAGCCATAATGACTCAAACCAGGAATGCAGCACAGGGTAAGAGCTCTAATGGCGATGCCGCGATTGGGTTGCGGACAGTGATTTTTATCAACAAGAAGAAACTGTGCTAACAGCTCAATTTGGCATACTTTAGGTTCCTTGGTAAGTTAGTGAGGGATTTTCACAGGCTGTTTGTTATGTAATGGGGGAGATGCAGCAACATACGAATTCTGTGCTACGTAGGTAAGAAAGCATCCTAATGGAAATAAGTTCTCTGCAGCGGCGCTGCTGCCCCGCCCAGGCGACAGAAGGCCACTGGAAATGCAGGAGCCTTCCTGGTCCTCAGAGTCAGCTCTCTCTCTCACTGGAGCCTGTGCTTTCTGCTATAACTTCAATCTTGCTAACCTAACCAGAGGAGGTGGTGTTTAGGGGATTCAGTTTTTAAGTATCTTTATTTTTTAAATTACGTGTGTGTGTGTGTGTGTGTGTGTGTATGTGAGTGTCTTTGTGTGTGCATCTATGTAGGTATGTACAGATAAATACAGGCACCTAGGGAAAACAGAGGTGTTGGATTCTTTCTAGCTGGAGTTACAGGTGGTTGTGAGCCAACTCACTCAGTTTGGAGCTGAACTTGGGTCCTCTGCAAGAGCAGTTTGTGTTCTTCACCATGGAGCCATCTCTCCATCCTGAGTCAGTCATATACACTAATGTCCAGCTTCTAATTTGGGGTCTCTAAAGCCACTACAATTTGCTCACCTTGACACTTGGATGCTCATGCTAGTATGATAGTCACAGGCTACACGCCTCTATAGGTAGATTTCAAGGGTCTAGAACTTTTATTCCACTGTGGAAGTTAAGTCACCAGACGGTTACTTCCACATAGGTATCTAAAGGGCATTTCAAAACTGGCATGGTCAAAGGATGATTCTTGTTTGTTTCCTTAAACTTCTTGTATCAAATAAAATAATGGGCCGAAAGGGAAGTTAACTTTTTAATTATTTTTAAGGAACAAGATGTGTGGCTGGGATGTAGCTCAGTGGAGAGAGTGCTGGTCTAGCATGCACAAGGCCCTGGGTTCAATCCCCAGCATTGCATATGACCAGGAAAATGCCCAGCACCCGGGAGGCAGAGGCAGGCGGATCTCTGTGAGTTCGAGGCCAGCCTGGTCTACAAGAGCTAGTTCCAGGACAGGAACCAAAAGCTACGGAGAAACCCTATCTCGAAAAATAAAAAAATAAAAAATAAAAAACCAAACAAACAAACAAACAAAAACCTTAGAAATGACCAGGAAAATGGCAGCACATAATCTTAGCACTACCGAGGTAAAGGCGGGAGGGTCCGAAGCTTTCACTCACCCTCCCTCTTCAAGTATAGAACGAGTTCACGCCGGCCTGGGGTTATATAAGACTACAGATCAATGACTGATTAATGGCGTTGCTTCAGCCACTCAACGATACTACTTAGGACCCAGGCACATTTTCTACCCTGTCATCTTTAACATGTCGAGGTTTAATTTTCACGCCTTTTTCTTAAAATCAGGATTGCCTACCAAGGTTCCGACAATTGTGATGGAACTCCAGACAGCTACATAGCCCCAACGGCTTTCACTCAAATCTCATTAGCCAAACAAGACTCTCTTAGAAGACGGGAAATTGAGTACCTATGGGAAGAGAATGGGATTCTTATGACCGACTCACGCCACTGTGATTCAACACTTGGTGCTGGATGCATTAGAGGGCTCCATCAGCAAGGAGGGCGAGAGGAGCAGCTACTGGGGGAGGAATAACAGAGCTATTCCTTACTCTGCCCCTTACTCCCAGAGGAGGGCTTCAGCTTCCCTGGAGCTGGAGTTACAGGTGAACTGCCAGATCTGGGTACTGGGAATGAAACTCAGGTCCTCTGGAGTGAGCAGGCGCGGAGTCATTCTCTCCCTGCCCAAGGATCTGTTTTACTTTCACTCGTTGACTGTCGATGTGACTAATTGCTTGAGTTCCTGTCTTGACTGCCCCAAAATAATGGACTTGGGATTGTCAGATAAACTCTTTCCTCCTTTAGGCTGCTTTTTATCAGGTTAACTGTGACAGCAACAGAAATGAACATCAAACACGTCTTCTCACGTCGCCTGGGATGAACATGCCTAATCACGTAGCCTGCAAGAGGAAGCAAGGGTGCCCGTTTTCTAACCCCTCATCTTAGTACATTAGCGTCCGGTGAGCGGGGATGCCACCTGTCGCTGTGGTGTCCCTGCTTCCCAAGTGATGACACATGTTGAGGTCTCACAGATGTTTCTGAATGAATGCATGCATGCGTGAAAGGTGAGATTTTTAAAACACGAACCTTGGGGTAAAAACAACATCTGTAACGTATTACCGGCCTCCCTGGAATGATCCATTGTGGAGAAAGATCACTAAATTAAAAGACACAGAATGCATATTGCTTCAGGATACCACAGTAAATATCACTGGCTGCAACAGCGATACCCCAACTGTGCCTCTTTGCCCACGCCCTCTCTTCCAAAGTCGCAAGTATCATTTGGACTCTCGTTCTGTTACTCAATGCCATCATTAAATGTCTTCTACAGCAGCTGAACTTTCTCTCTGCGACAGCATGACAGCCTTTTCTAGCCATTTTCTGAACGTCTGGGAGAACTCGAAAGAAACATCTGGGAAATGTCCTCCCTCCCTGCAGTTTTGGCCATGGTGTCAAAAATGGGGAAAGCCTAAATGTTCTTGAGAAAAGATGGGAACATTTAGCCTCTGAAATGCTTTCCCTTTTTCTTACATTTTCATATTTTTACATATGCTCCTTCCAAAGGCCAAAGCTATCTCCTCCTCCATAACCAAAATATAAGTTTTCATTGAATAGTTCACCCAGTAAAAATAATGACAAGATCAACAAAATGAATATGGCGTCTTTTTTCTTCTCTCTTTCTATGATCTTCCTCGCCTTTTCCTGGCCTTCTCAGTTCTAAGACGGCCGGCTGTGAGCTCAGATTTTGAGATCAGCAGTTAGTAGGGTCCACACAGCTAGCCTACACTGCAGATCTCCAGTATACCTACAGGTAATATAGCACATGGAACTTAAAATGGGGGGCGTTCATATCTACAGTAGGGATACAACACCTTAGTAAAGCTTATTCGCATATCCAAAATGCGCCTACATTGAGAAAAGTCAAGTATCCCTCAAAAATCACACGCATGTGCTCACCCGCTCACACACACACACAATCACTTCATGTTTGAAATTCTAGGATTGTTCATCGAATCTAGTAAAAGGGCTGGAGCTGGAGTCTAGTGACAGGACACTTGCCGAGCAGGTACAAGACTCTGGGTTCAATTCCTAGTACTGTAAAACAAACAAACAACAAACAAAAACACATGAAAATAACAAAAGGCTTACTATCCTCAAAGATCTTCAGCGACTATACTAAAAACAGGAACAAACTATGTTCTGGGTTCATCAAAATCTTAGCCTCTGTCCCTTCTTCACACACAACTGTCCTTCTCCAGCACAATGGTGTCCTCTATACACAAGATGCCCTGCTTCAACCCTAACCCTAGTCTCTACCTCTTAAAAATCCACAAGCCCAGGCTGGAGAGATGGCTCAGTGGTTAAGAGCATTGCCTACTCTTCCAAAGGTCCTGAGTTCAATTCCCAGCAACCACATGGTGGCTCATAACCATCTGTAAAGACGTCTGGTGCCCTCATCTGGCCTTCAGGCATACAGACAGAATATTGTATACATAATAAATAAATAAATATTTTTAAAAAAAATCCACAAGCCCTTGAAGCATAATGTGTTTCAAAACAGGCCCATCAACAGGTTTTTTTTTTTTAAACCATGTATTGTTGAAAAGTATCAGGGTGAAGACCCCCAAATACATATGCATTTAAAAATAAGATCTACATGTATGTTTAAAAACTCAACAATGAAGGGGACAAAATAAATAAAGTCTTTGATATAGCCCTATCAGGAGCTCATTTCCAGACTGTATCTCAAGTTTACTGAATGATTATTTTACTACAGTACGAGAAACTGTGACAATGGTTGCTCCAGACTGGTTACTCAGACTGGAAACACTGATCTAGGGACTGCTGTTGAGGGATTTTAGTCCCCAGTAAGTTGACTTGAATCAATGGAGACTACTTAGGTAGCCTGGGCTAGTCAAGTAAGTACTTTAAAGGAACCATTTTCCTCAGCTGGTAGAAAAGGAAGCTGAGATTCCAGATGGGGGAAAGATGTCAGGGTGCTCGTTGGCTGTGGAGATGGAAAACTCGGGGAAGAAGGCACAGCCAAGTTGCTAGGAGCAACTGACATTGTGAGCCATTTTTTCTTCCCCAGGGCACCCAGAGGAAAGGTGAGTCTAAACTGACATCTTGCTTTCTAGCTTCAGAACCTTAAATAGAAAACCCAGCCAAGGCCACCTGGACTGCTAGGATGCCTGGAATAGTGAGATCCACTAAAGACCTGGGGTGGTCCTCCAATCTCTCAAATCTGTGGTCATTTGTCCCATGGCAGCAGAAAACAAATACATCCCCTCAGCTTCCCCTATCTTGAAATAAAGTCAACAGCACCTGGCTATTCCTAAGAAACATTGCAAAAGCAATGTGAAGCGTCAATAAGCATGTTGCAAGTTTGGCTGGAAAGAAACAGAAAATTACAGCTGCCTACTGAGACGCTCGTCTTAATTACAATGCCCACTGAAGTTCAATCAGGAACAAGGAGACGCTTTGACCCCAGGTACGTTGGCTCTGGCATACTTCTTGCCGACGCATGACAGAGCTAACTTTAGAAGCCACATCATAGGGGCCGAGAGCATGGAACTGTCCCTTCAGGGAGGAGGTGACTTAAGCAGCCACTTTTCCAGTTCACAAAATGGTCTGCAGAGTTTATCTTGCCTCTACACTTCAAATTCAGATTTTTTTTTTAATGTTCAAGCTTTATTTCTGTAGGAGTCAGGCATGGTAAGCTAAGTAGAAACAGACCACCCAAAGGAAGTTCTTTACTTCCAACTATTATCACCTGCCAGTGTAGGACTCAGCCATGGATAAGTTTAATGGAGGCCTAGTTTCAGTAGTTTACCCTGAAGCAATACCTGATTGCAGGAAGGACCAGAAACTGAGATTACCCGAGCACCACCCAAGAACAGACCATCCAAAGGAAATGCCTAACGTTCCAACCGCTGTAGATAGGATCACCTTTCAGCCCACACTTATCAAAACACCCCTTGACAAATGTCAGCCAATCAGGGGTCCTGAACCTCAGAAACCCCTCACCCCCACCTTTACTACTATAAAAACCCAATCCAATTCTAACTGTGCTCTTGGGGCTCTCCGATTATTCCAATACGCTGGACATGCTGAGAGACCCAGTTGGAAAACTTGTATAAAATAAAGGCTCTTTGCTTTTACATACCGGACTCGATCCTTGTTGGTTTTGGGGATTTAGCAGATCCTGGCATAACAATTTCCCTTCCTGAAAAACGACCTTCTCCTTGGAAAATTCTGTTGAAATTTGGCAGGCTATTTCTGATCTTGAAAAAAAATCACGAGAGAAGAGACAAGGGGAATCATACACAACTGATCACTGAGAAGAGAGAAAGGCTCAAAACAGGTCACAGACATTCTGAGCACACACTCCTCTCTAGATAGGGAAGGGAGTGCCACTGAACCTTCTAGCTCCGATTTCTCCTCCAGAAAGTGAGAGGTAACCATGGACACTCTGATGAAAGCAATTCAAGAGCAGATGTAGTTTAAACAAAGCTATGCGGGGAAGAGAAGGGCTGGGGAGTTAAAGAACAAGAGGTTGTATCCAGAGTGAGAACACTCCAATTCTGGAGTCAGCTTTCCACCGAGGAAGAACTGGCTGCAAGCTTGGGGAGGAAAACAGCGTGGTCCTAGGCAAGGGACTGCAAGTGATACCAAGGCCCCAGGTTGTGGTTTACCTGGGCCAAAGTGGTAATTTTTCAATGTTCTCAGCACAAGGCCGGGACGGTGGAACACTCAATTAATGATGGCTGCCCTGTGAGCAGGCAAGCTCCTTCCCTATGCTTGCCCCAGAGTTCCTATCATCATCTCTATTTGAACATATACAATCCTACTCGCTAGATCCAAGCAACACCTTCAAAACTAAAGACAAGAAGTCATTATCTAGCCCGGAAGCCCACAGCAAGAACAGGAGTACTTACTAGACTTACAGGCGGAAGGACTTACAGGCAGCCATCCACAGATAAAGATTTCATTCTAAAACAATCCTATTTTCTGGCCCCATCAGTTGACAATGACTTGGCCATTGAAGAAGATATTTTTCCAACAAGGTCCCATTTTCTTGGCTCTCCTAAGCCATTAATTACGACCATGTTTTCCCAAATGTGGAAATTCCCCTTGCTCAGATACAACCAATTGCTGGCCAACCCTCCTTTCCTGAGAAACCTCCACAGCACAAAAATATTTTTGTTTTCCCCAACTGCCTACAGGGAAAATTTCCTCACTCTTTTTTTCCCCCTCTTCCTTTAAAGCCTTCTGGCAATTTCCAGGAATACAAAGTAAGGCATCACTACTTGCATAGATTACTGGAGAGCCGCTAAGACATCCTGCATCTCACACAAGAAGGGATAGAAGCTTCGGATTTCACATTAAGAAAACCACGTCTATGAGTTTCTCTTAATCAAGGGAGGCAATCTGACTAAAATCAAAATGCCTCCCACTCCTCCCCAAGAATATGTTTCTAGGACCATGATAAATACTGGTGGCAAGGTTGTAGGGTGTCCCCTCTAGATAAAGTAGCATCACACAAAATGTGATTAAAACATAGGCAAGCCTTTTATGAACACAGGCACTAAAGCAGATCTACGATATAGACAGATCAGTCTCAAACAGTAAAAATCTTAGAAAGGAGGCAGGATATATCTCGTGTGATAAAGTGTCACCTTTTAAAGCACTATGATCCACAGAACTCAAGTTTTAGGAGGCTGGTGGGTGTGATGGCAGGTGAGTCCAGAGAGCTTGGCGGGACGGCGTGTGACTTCACAGAGTTTGCGTGATGGCGTGTGAGTCCACGGAGCTGGGCGTGATGGCGTGTGAGTCCACGGAGCTGGGCGTAATGGCGTGTGACTCCATGGAGCTGGGCGTGATGGCGTGTGACTCCATGGAGCTAGGTGTGATGGCGTGTGACCACGGAGCTAGGTGTGATGGCGTGTGACGCCATGAGTTCACTGGCTAGCCAGTTTACTGTACTTGGTGAGTTTCAGTCTAGTAAGACACCCTATCTCAAAAAAACAAAACCCAAAACCCCAATTTTTAAAAGGGATAAATAATTAAGGAAACAAATAACTCGGGGGGTGGGGAGCAGAGCCTGAAGACTAAGACCTGAGGAGGTTCTCGGCTCCTGCATGCATGTGCAGCCTGCACGTGTTCCTTGAGCGCAAACAAACACACAGAATGTTAGATGAGTCATCCAGGTTGCCTTATTCCTGTTCCGAGCTTGTGGAGCAAGGCTGACGACAGCAGAGGAACCCTGGAGATATTTTGTTCTTTTCAGAACATTCAAGAAGCATTTCTGTGCCAGAAACTAAATTTAGTTGGTAGAGAAGGGGTGATAGAGCGATGAATCACACTGGGTCTGTGCCCCCCGCCCCCAGTCTTCACAACCTAGTCAAAAAGGCAAGATGTACATCCCAGTTTTCGGGTTGAGGGAGCTGCCAATCCTCCCTTCCCTTGGAGAACTCTGGCAACAGCTGGAGACATTTTTGATTATCAGAACTGGAGGGGGACATGCCATTGGCACCTAGAGGATACAGCTAGCCATCCGATAATGCAAACACAGACTTCCAATGACAGAGAATTATCCAGCCCCAAAGTCAATAGTGCCAAGACCAAGAAGCCTTATCCTAGCTGTATTAGCTAGAATAGAGGACTTATTGATGGCCTGCTCAGTGAATTGACTGATTGGTGGTGGGCTACATGGTAAATGACTTTCACCCTAAGACCCCAGTCACTCTGCATTTACTGTCACCCACAATATCTGCCAAGGTTCTTTTGAACACACGCACATTTAGATGGGTGCCAAAGAAAGCGTCAGTTCAGGAGACACCGGGCAACCTGAGTGGCAATTTAGGGTGAAATGTCAAAAAGATGACATTTGGGATAGACGGGCTTAAGGGTAGCACATTTCACCCAGCATGCTTTAGGTTCAGTACCCAGCATGGGAGGGGTTGGGTTCCGAGGAACAAAGTTTTTCTAGATGATGTCAGGGCACTGAATGTTCAGTGAAAGTGAACCGAGCATAGCAGCTATGCTTAGCAACACTTGTTTATCTGAAAGAAGTCGATTCTTACAAAAACAATCCCGGTGCCGGCGTCTTGGAAATTCCTCATTGTAGGCTGGGATTACATACAATACCATGAAGAGGGTTTGAGATTGGCATTCAGAATGTTCCAGACTTCAAATTAGTCTGTTCTTTAAAGCATCGGAGTAGTGATTTTGAACAAAGTTTGAAATTTCAACTATTAAAAAACTGAGATTATCACCTGACGAATTTAGGAGAAAGAGGGAGTGGGATTTTAAAGCAGACCCTGAACATTTTATATATGATGCGGCTCCTGCTCCTTCTATGCAGTAACAGGCAAAACAGAGCTTCAGTTGTGAGCATGTACCACGTACTTTTGTTATATCTGCATAGTTTCACAGAATCTGACAGAAGACTACCTAAAGGAGCACAGACACATCCCTTTGTTTCTTCCTCCCGTCCTTCCCTCTCTCCCTCCTTTCCTTTTCAAATTTCTTTTTCTAGTTTTGTACATTTATTTGTTTGTTTGTTTGTTTTACATGTATGGGTGTTTTTCATGCCTTGTCTCCCTCAGAGGCCAGAAGAAGGGGTCAGATGCCTTGGGAAAAGAGAGAAATACAGGTTGCTTTGAGCCACCGATTCCTCCTGAGAATCGAGCTAGGTCCTGTGGAAAGGCAGACAGTGTTCTTAACTGCTTAGTCATCTCCCTGGCCTCGCCTTTTTAAATAAAATTAAATCATTTTGAAGTTTTAGAGAGAGAGAGTCCCATACTGTAGCTCAGTTTTGTCCAGAACTATGTAGCCCAGGCTGGCACGAAACATGCCGCAACCTTCCTGCCTCAACCTCCCAAGTGCTGGATTGCTGGCTTGTGTATGACATACTATAGTCTGGCAGAGAGGGATTTGTTTTGGCTCATAGATTTGGAGGGTTTCAGCCTATTGTGGAGGGAACGTATAGTGGAGGAGTTGGGATTGTGGGAACAGGAAAGAGATATTTCAGTTCTGTAGGCTAGGCAGCAAAGACTATGCTAAAACCAGGGGGCCAGGCTACAACTTTCAAAGGCCCACCCCTAGAGACCCACTTCCAGGAGCTAGGATAGGCTGCACTTCCCAGGGTTCTACCACTTCCCTTAATGGTGCCACCAGCTGAGAGACAAACATTCAAAACAGGAGCCTGGGGAAGGGGGGAGTGAGGAGTGTTTCAGATACAAACTACAGCACAAGTCGCTATTAGAGAAGAGTTATGTATCTCTTTTAGTTTGGGATTAATTAAAAATGAAACTATATTATCAAAGCTAAACACATCAGTAAAAAGACATAATCTACTTTACTAAAACTATTAATATCTCTTTTTTCAGGAAAAATGGTGAGGTAGTCTAATATTCTAATGCCAGTGAAATAAACAGCTATTGTTACCGAGAAATCTGTAATTTTGATGAAGCAATTACCTTCGCTGTGCTCTGTGGGTTACCCAGGAGACAGTGGCTTTCTTCTTTGGCCTATCTGACCTGTATGTAAGTTGGTGAGTAAGTCAGGAAATGGCCTGTAATTGTGTATTAGTACTTATCAAATACAAACGGGAAGGGAGAACTACCGCGCAGATCTCAAAGACAAATACCTAGAATAATCTGTCATTTGGATTAGCATTGCTGTTCTCTGAATGTAGCACACAGTACAGAGACCACAGGGTGCTTGGTGTTCGCAACACGAAGGAGCAGAGCTTTGGAATTTTCCAGTCAAATTTTTTGCCTGATGCGAATTTAGTAAAGCATGCTTAGGAGCAAAGACGGACTGTTCTCTTTGCTCCTCATAGAGGAATAAATAAAGAAAATCATTTCAGTTCTACATAACAAAGGCGATCTCATGGAGGATAGGGGCCCTAAGTAAATAAATGGGATTTTAAAATGATACACATTTTTAATACCAAAAATTCAAAGTTTAAAGGAATAAGATTTGGACCGAGGCAGCTTGCCAAGGGAGCTTGCCTATCATCAATGAGGTCCTGGGTTCAGAGCAACCCTTGCAAAGAACTGTCTTGGGAAAACATCTCATATTTCAGAAAAGGTGCTGGAACTGGGGGCCCAGGAGGTGTTTCAGCTGGTAAAATCATGATTGGAGTTCAGTTTCCCAGCACCCACATACAGTTGGGTGTGGCAGTCAGTGCCTGTAATTCCAGCATTGGGGAGATGGAGACAGGAGGCCCCCTGAGGATTCAGGCCAGCCTGTGTAACTGGATCGAGTTCCAGGTTCAGTGAGAGAGTATGTTCCAAAAGTTAAAGCAGAGAGGAACTGAAGAAGACACCCAAGGAAAGCCTCTGACTTACCCTATACATTCACCCACACACGTGCACACACACAATACAAACCTTCACACACACAAAAGTGTTGTAATTTGTTAAAGTGTGCCATGATTGTTGCCTCCTTTTGGATTTTCTTCTATTTCCTACTCTAGGGATAGTGTCTGGGGTGTTTAATAACTCATACAGTGAGGCACTGACCAGTCAAAAGGAATGCCCAAGTAACCAGAGTGGCTCAGCTAATATGCACAATTTAGACAGCAGCTTGCATTATTTAATATCGTCCCGAGTTTATTTCTAAACTGAAGACATTAAAAAATATACATCCTTTACTGCAATATGGTTCAGAACAGAGGGGCTGAACTGAGGATTAGAATATGTGTATACAGAAGAAAATTCAAATATTCTCAAGGCTTATCCAAGTCAGTGTTATAATTGCTTATCAATTGAGAATTCTAATTAATTGCCTTCCTATCATAGCTTTCAGGTGGGCTTTTTAAAAATTAAAATTAAGAGTTTGGGTTTCCTTATTGAACTTATAAAGCCAAACATTACAGCTAAACTACCCTAGCACTTAGAAGGTTTGAACGTGAATCTCATATTCAAGGCCAACCTGACTACTTAGTGAATTTTAGGCTAGCTCTGGCTATTTAGCAAGACCCTGTGTCAACAAACAAACAAACAAATTAGTAAATAAATGGGCTGATAAAGTGGTTTAGCGAGTAAAAGTGCTTGCTGCACAAGCCTGAAGACCTCAGTTCAGTCCCTCAAACCAACAAGGTAGAAGGAGGACACTGGCTCCCAAAGACTGAACTCTAACCTGCTGTGGGATAATGCTCTTGTACACCATGAAGATTTGTCACTCATATTGGTTTAATAAAATGCTGATTGACCAGTAGCCAGGCAGGAAGTATAGGTGGGGTGACCAGAATAGGAGGATTCTGGGAAGAGGAAAGGCAGAGAGTCAGTCACCAGCCAGACTCAGATAAAGCAAGATTGGAATGGCTTACTGATATAAAAGGTACCAAGACAACATGGGCAAACATAGACAAAAATTGTGGGTTACTTTACACAATTTAACAAGAATTATGGGTTACTTTAAGTTGTAAGAGCTAGTTAATAATAAGCCTGAGCTAATAGGCCAAATAGTTTATAACTAGAATAAGCCTCTAAGTGTTTCCTTGGGACTGAACAGCTGCAGAACTGGGTGGGACAGAAACTTCCGTCCACACTGATCTCTATTCTAGCACTGTCACATTGTGTCCTGCACACACACACACACACACACACACACACACACCACATTCTCACATGTACACCCACACAATAAAAAACCAAATCAATAAGCTTTTATTTCTACATCTGAATTTCTACAATGTTCTCCTAGCATTCACAAAAAAAAGTTATCTTTAGGTGATGGAATACAACATAGTTTCACATTCTCTCTGTGAAATTCAGCATATGAATGTCTTTACAAGTCATTAAATAACAATCATCTAAAAATCCTCTCAATTCTACTTATTTAGCCAACATCTCAGTTCAAGCTTCTTGCCTCTCCTAACTCATCGCCCAAATTTGCTTCTCAAAAACTCATCGCCACTTCCACTGCCGTGAGTCATCTGACAGGAATCTCGCGTGTATCCACAGGGAAAGGACGGGCTAGCTGGCTGCTTTCTCCTGGCACTTGACCTCTGCGGAGCTTCTCCTCTGCTAGCCACATTCCTGGTGTTGTCATCACTAGTCGGTTCAAAACACTGCTGCACTTTCCACAGCCTTCTAAAAGGAGGTGCACAATACAGAGTATTTAGAAACTTGGGGACTCAGGGCTCAGCTTAAGTAGTACTTGCAAACCTTGGACTGTCATTCAAGGCAGGGTCTCTGAGTGAAATAAGCTCATAATTTCTTGTGTTGCAAGGTGTGTTAGCGGGTAAAAGGATGAACCAAGAAGACATCCGGATGATGCTCAGACACTCAGGCTTCTGGCAACATCTCACTGTTTTGCCCACATGGTGTGGTAAGTAGGCAACTTGAACCAATCAAATCTAAGTACCCTTTAGCCATATGACTCAGCTTCCCTGCTCTCCCCAGGGACCCTAAGGGGTATACTTCCTTGAGACTATGTAGTAGCAGGATCCTCTTCCTCTTCCTCCTCCTCCTCCTTTTCTTATTGTATTTATAATGCCATGTGTGCTCTAGTGGTCCACCTAAATAAAGTGAGGGTAAGAAATAGGATGAGTTTTTGCCATGGGAAAAGTCTCAGAGTCAGGCCGCATGACTTCCAGGTATGGCTCTGAAGGGCACATGCCCATGAAAAAGGACTTGAGTGGATGGACCTCTCGTTTTCATCTTTGGATTCTGCGACTTGAGTGGACCTCTTGTCTTCATCTTCAGATTCTGTGCTCTGAACTCTGCTCGTCCTTCTTACGATCCATCATCCTGGAAGGGTGACAGTCTCTACTGGCCGCCATCCTCACTTGGTGTGGAATCAGAGGCCTCTCTCTGTGAGAGCACCTGCTCAGAGAGCTAAACAGAGGGGGAGAGGTGGGCGGACAAGCACTTGTGCCGATGTGGAGCTGTCCAGCAGGGAAGGAGCTGCAATAGTGAGGTCCCAGAGAATCACACTCAGGGTGGCAGCTGGCAGCGGGGATTCCGGGAGAGCATTCCTAACCGGAAGAATGCGTGGATGCCTGCAGGTAGACAACCGTTTTTTCTTTTACCTTAGGTTGCAGCTACTCACATAATCCTTGGTCTTAAAATAGGAAAGGGACAGTTCAGAAATGAAAAAGTTGTAAGTTTGAAATCGCGTCCCATTCTGAGAAGCATGACGCAAGCTCAGGCCATGCCCTCCTGAGATAGGTATTATCCCCTTGCCCGGGGTGTCCACATTGCAAGTGGCACGTGAGCCACTTAGCAGCCATCTTGGCTAGCATGTTAACTGCCATGAGGTCAAAGGGATTCCTCGAAGTAACCTTAGTTGACTTACTAATGGCTTGAAGGCACAATGGTGCAGACAACAAAGAAATCATAAAGAATTTCCTTTAAGTGAAAAGGTGAACTCTGTTAGCTTGCTAAGGAAAGGAAGTAGATGCAGAGGTTTTGGAGACATACAGGAAAAACAAATCTATCTGTAAAAGGGTAGAAAACAAACAGGAAGCCTATGTGTGCTAACTTTACTGTCAATTCCAAACTGCCAAAGTTATGGTTATCACAATTCAGTAAGTGCTTGGTTATGATGGAAAAGGAGTTAAATACGGGCCTTGGTTCTATGGTTTCAGGCATCTCCTAACTATCCGAGCATATCCCGTGTATGAGAGGGACTACTGTACCCAATCTACGTATGTGTTCACCCACCCACCCACCCTGAGGGGAGGTGAAGAGAGAGAGGAGCAGAAGTGTGCAGGGGAAGGAAAAAGGGAGACCTGAGGAGGAACGGAGGCAAAGGCAGGGTTACCATAGACACAAACAGTCTCTCAGCTTGTTACGTTGATCCACTTCCTATCTGTATGTGTGGGTGTGCACAAGTGCACGCTCACACGCACACATACTACACACACATACATGCCCAATAAACATGCCCTGTGAGTGTGTTGAAGCTTCGGTATTTATGCTCTACAATCAAAAAAAATAGACATTTTAAGTACTTTTTTTCGGGGGGGGGGGAAGTAGCTAGTCAAAAGTTTTCTTCCAACAGTGAGTGTATAACTTAAAATTTAAATACCAAGTACACGTGTCCTATAAAAGCCTCTTAGTTTTGTCTCCTTTCTAAGTGGCAGGTGCATCCCTTCAGTGTATGCTCACTTGCCTGATAAAATACAATAATCTATTGCCCAATTATTTTTTTTATCAAGCAACTTGATACCTAGACATATTTGTCTCTCCTTTTCCAAAGGAAAAACCAACATGACCACAAATACCCTAGAGCTGGGAAAAGGGCCAGAATTGGGAGCATTTCTTGTCCAGATTTCATATCCCAGGCAATTAAATATCATCCCAATTTTCTAGGGACATTCAATTGATGATACAAAAGCAAGGTATTCCTTTGTCATTTTAAAATACTTAAAAACTATAAGCTAATAAATAATATTTTTATTTCAAAACTGAAAATCCATTAGAGAAAATGTGGGAAAAACAAAAATATGTATACCTCAAAATAAAAACTTTGAAGTCTTATTTCAAGATCACTGTTTTCTGAATAAAAAAAAAGAGCAAAATAAAAATAATGTTTGGTCCAAACTAAAAATCATTGCCTACAACAACCTACTCTTTGAGTTCAGGGAGCCAGGGTCTGGGTACGCAGCCATGCTACTGTGCTACCTCCCCAGCCTGTTGATATATCTGAACCAGCTCCTTTAGCATCCTCTCTTCTTGGAGACCAGTGGACAGGAAGTTATTGATGGAGTGCTAGATCCAGCAGGAAGGTTGTGGGCAACTCTTTATCTTTCTCTTCATAACCAGATACCCAAGAAACCCTAAAAAGGAACATGGTATCCCAGGACAGCCTTCTTTCTGTGAACCAACACTGAGGGTTCCCCACTTCGGACAGCTGTCGTCAACCACATGCTTCTCCGAGCAAAGAGCCCCACAGAGGAAGAAGGTAGCTCTAGCCTTGAAAAAGTCTTTTATCCTTCGTGATTTTGATGCCTTTAAATTTGTCACCTGAATGCGATATTAACATAATCGTCTGCGTTTTCTGCTAATGAATGCACCTGCTTCTAAGACTTTATTTTAGCAGTTTTAATGAGCTCTTCAAAAGAGTTTGCCTGGACTCGCTGCACGGCTAGAGAGAAAGCAGCTGTAAGCAACTAACACTGCATTCAGAATTCGAGGGAAGGCTCTGTGAAGTTGTTAAACTTGAGAAGCAGTATCTACCCATCTGTCTGCAAGGAGATGGAGCTGAGCTGTAGCTACAGCAACTGGGAAAAGCGCTAGCGAAAGCGGGCCTGGCCAGAGAAGCCTCTTTGCCGCTTGGCCAAAAGGAACGGGCCTCAGGCAAGCCTCTGAATCTCCATTTTCTCATCTGTATAATATGGTGTCTACTTGTTCGTGATGGTTTCATGCCTCATGTGATAAACACTCGATAACGTCGCATTTCCTTATACCCACAGTGTTCATTCTGAAGGAAATGCGGTTTAATGAAGGGCCACCTATGGCTGGGATTCATGTATGTGAACGATCCATCCCTGGGAACCATGGAGACAGAAAGGAAACGGGTGGTGGCCAGGTTCCGGAAGGAGGGAGCGAGCACCAGGCCGAAGCCGCTTAATGGATACGAGGCTTCCCTTTGGGGGTGATAAAAATGTCTGGGAACTGGATACAAGGGGAGGTTGTGCAATGTCACAAAGATGCTAAAGGCCTCTGTGCTGCTGCCTTTAAACTGGTGAACGTTGTGATGTGGGTCTCACCTAAGCAGGAAACAAAAGCACTCCCCTCAATACAGAAGGGGACGACAAAAGGATCAAGCACACGTCTTAAGACTGCAGGTTCTGAGCCGGGCGATGGTGGCGCACGCCTTTAATCCCAGCACTCGGGAGGCAGAGGCAGGCGGATCTCTGTGAGTTCGAGACCAGCCTGGTCTACAGAGCTAGTTCCAGGACAGGCTCCAAAGCCACAGAGAAACCCTGTCTCGAAAAACCAAAAAAAAAACAAACTGCAGGTCCTAAGAGGGCTCTAAGGTGAATAGTGACTCATCAAGCCTCCTGTGAAGGAAACCAATCTGGTCTCCTCTACCGAAGCCATCAGGATGCCCTTTCAATGCTGAGTCACACCTTGCTTCAGGGTGAAAGCATCCCAAGGAAGAGTCATCAACCAATTCCCGGATGTTCAAATCCCCACGCCATCCAGAAAGACTCGGAGGATTTCACAACACTCAGTGGGAGCTAGCATAGTAGGACAGACACGTGATGCTTCGTGTCACCAGATCCAGCTCGCGGTTGCTACCCTCTGACTTCAGTCACATCTGCATGCTGTCGTCTGGGACCTCCACCTTCCCTTCCACACGGTTCTCTGTGGAACTTTCATTGCAAAAGTCTGAAGTCAGAACCAATAAACTGCCCCAACCCCAACTCCATGGGAGGTGAAAGCTAGGACAAGCGCTGCCTTAAAAAAAAAATGTACAGAGCAGACCTGGAGATCACAAGGCAGGAGCACCCTAGATTAATGGTCCCCCCCTCACAGGCGAGATAGCTGCTAAGAAAATCTCCAATTCCCTTTGAACTTTTATTTCAGTAATAGTGAACAAGAGCGGCAGCAAGGCCTCTCTGGAAGCCTCTCCTAACAGGACGCTGGGTAAGAGTCTTCCCTAGGAGTTGGGGACTGGCTCATCAGCCATTCACCCACACTCCTCAATGCTGCAGCAACATGCACGAAATAGGCCCAGCTTAGGAATCATCACCAGCTGAACATGGGTTTCTCTGGAAAGGTCCTGATTTCTAGAATTCTCCAAGCCAAGGCTTCTGGCAACTCCGCGCACCCCTACATTCTAATAGAGCCCCTCGATCCAGACTGAGGTGAAACATCTCTCCAGAGGACTTTGCAGTTCTGTTCTGAGACCTCCGCTGTGTAACCTGAGCTCACCTCCAGCCACCCTCTGGCACTGTTCAGCCACCAGGGCACCGGCTGCATGCTGACGAAGGTCTCGCTATACAGCACACTGTGGGCCTCAGAAGGGCAGCGTCAGCATCACTTGGAGAGCATCCTCAGTTGGCAGTGCAGGCCAGGTCCCACCCTCAACCTACTGCATCAGAGCCTACAGCTCAGATCGAGGTTCAGGATCTATCTGCTGGAGGTTGCTTCGGCTGGCAAGGTGACTCACCGTGTCGGGTTCCCAAGTTGTATGGTGCACTTTGCACTTCAAGGTTCTAACATAGATCTCCCTGCAGTGCTCCTGGGCAGGCTAGCTCTGTTCTGGATGAGTTCCCACCCAGTATGCCTCTTGGTGATCTCTGTGCTCCTGTGTGCTGAGTGGTCACACATTTATACAGCACAGCCTCCTGTTAAGCGAGCTACGCCCACCCCCTGGGTCATCGTGCCCTCCTGTTCCCGCAGCTCTAGTGGTACCATGTTCATAAATTGTCGTTTAAAGAAGGAAATCACCAGAAGGGGAAAAAATAATGTCTATAAACCTGCATAGTTTAGAGCTAAAGAATATGTTAAAATTTTCCATTGTGGAAATTTCCCAGCTACTGGGCTCTTTAGATTTTTTTTTTTTTTTTCAGAGCCGCAAGCAAAGAATGGAAATTTCCAAAGGCAGCATCAAGAGCTGCTGTTCTGCTGATTGTCTCGCTCAGCCAGGGTCATCTGCTTCTCTAAGACATCAAGGAATGCCAAGGTAGGTCTGAGAGAACACACAGGCTTCCTCCAAAGGCAGGAAGGAGAGCTGGGAGGAGGGGAGGGGCGGCAGAGGTGACAGCCCCTGCTCCCTCCCCCTGAACAGGAAGTTTATCCTACTTGAGGTCTTTCCAGGGGCAGCTGGCTGGCAGGATTTTTTTTTTTAAACATTCCTAAGGTGGAGATACACAAACATGAAAGAAATAAGTATTTGTTGGGGTCTAATCTTGAAAGCACTACCTGGTAGGTTTATCATTCCATCTTTATGTGACTTGCCCAAATAAACGGTTTTGTTTGTTTGTGACTGTGTCTCAACTAGGCAGGCTGGCCTTGAACTCCTGACCCTCCTTCCTCCACCTCCCAAGTGCTGGGATTACAGGCACGTGTGCCAGTGTGTCCAGAGTTAAATTCTGAGTTTAGAGTCTTCAGCTGTACCTCCCAAGACAACCGATCTTCCTGTCCGCCCCCCCTCAAACCAAATCATCCACAAATATCCCAGCAGGTTCTGTCCCCACCTTGGCACTAACATCAACAGCTCTGTTCCTTTCCACTGTAGCTACGTAAAAATACGTTCCAACTCACAGCTGGTCCTGCTGCCTGAGTCAACAGGCATCGAATAGTTCTCTGAGATCTGGCATGTTCCTTCCACCCACGGATGCTGCTCCTACAGAAGGCTGATGGCAACAACTCCATGGAAGTTGGTGTCAAGGCATCGGGATCCTGCAGATGCCCAAGGACCCCGAGCGGCTTGGGAACAGAAAGAATATTTTCAGACCGAAGCCATGTGGTTTCTGTCTGAATTGTTTGGAAGTTTTGTTTTCGTTTTTCACTTTTCAGAACATTCTTAAGAAACAGACGCTACCTGTGAGTTCTGTCTTCTGACATGCCCTGGTCCCAGGGAAAGGACGCCTTTGGGAGGTTTTCGACATCCTTATTGTTACTTATATTACACATTACTTATTGAGACAAATTTGCTAACAGTTAAAATTTTCTGGCAATAAGCTTTAAAAGAAACCACACGACAGCTCCTGCCTATAATCCTAACACCTGGGAGGCTGCAGTGGGGGATTCCACGAGTTTGAGGCTAACCAGGGCTACATGGTGATCCGAGGAGGAAAGGGGGTTAGGAAGGTAGCTCAGCTGGTAAGATGCCTGCTGTGTGAGCATCAGGACCTGGGATTGGATGCCCAGTACCCTGTTAAAGTCAGGCATGATGGCATGTATCCCTAACCCCAGTGGTGGGGCGGCAGACACAGGAGGCTTCCTGGAGCTCACTTGCCTGTCCATCTAGCCAAACCGGTGAGTTCCAGATTCAGAGACACCTTGTCTCAAAAAGTAACGGGAGGGGGGAGTAATTGCGGAAGACATTCAATGTCTACCTCTGAGCTCCTCACACATGTCCATGTGCCCTACAAACACATACATAGACCATGGAGGGGGAGGGGAAGAGGAAGGGGAAGAGAGAGAGACCTAAATGGAGTTGGGAAAGCCATCAAATGGTTAATGATGGCTGTCACTTCAGTCCCATCTATATGTAGCAGCAACAGTGCCAATTCCAACAGCACCTGTAACAGTAGTGGAGCATAGAATGACGGCAAGAACATCCAGTGTAGGTCTGCTTAGACATTAGCCCCCACAGCTGTTCAGTGTCCATCACCGGGTGCGTCTGTGATAATGATTTGCTTTATACCTTTAACGGGTTAAAATCATGCCTGGTTCCCCCGGTGAAATTCATCAGGTGGTACTTGAATGGGGGTCTGGGTCTCATGCGACAAGCCTCATTTTACCCCTCCTCTGTATCTGTCATGTACTAGAGGATAATGGTCTCCTCAGTAGAAGACACCCATGATTCATAGCTGTGGGTGGGGCTGAGCAGACATGTATGATGAATACATCTTTCCACTTGAGACCACAGAGATGACATTTAAAAAAAAAATCCGTGCTTGGAATGCATGCTGCTTTGGATTATGATTGCTTGTGATTTCAAACACGGCCCTGGTTCTGTCCCTCCGGTCCTCCTGCTGTTTGCAGTGTCACTAAGCACCGGCTCTAATCAAGAACTGGAGCCCATTTCCAGACCCTTCCAGTCCACGCTGGCCTCTTGCCCCCCCCCCCACCCCCCTGTCTCTCTGGCTACCAGAAAGGAACAGAAGTAACTGTGCTGAATCCAAGCTGAGCCTCAAGTGTGTACTTCCACTTTCTCTCTTGAACCTGCCACTGCTGGCTGAGCGTGTCGGCCAACCCGTGGGAGGATGAGTGATTGCATACAGCAGGGATGAAATGTCCTAACCGGTGGTATCCTAGGTCACCCAGCCCCAGGTAGTACACTGTGTCTGGCCCCGAGACCAGGTTTTGCTGACCTTTTATCTAAAGAAATGCATTACCCACAAAGGCGTTAGTACCCACTCTGGGATGCCAGTAGCTTCACGGCAGCTCATCTCCATCACTCCGGGGAGTGGGGAAGGGAGAAAACTAGCTTACTCATAACAGGAGATAAGAAGGGGCTGGGGATAGGGCTCAGTGGATAGAATGTTTGCCTAGCAAGCCCAAATTTGGAACGTCATCACCAAATAAAACTGGGCATGGCTAGCACATGCCTGGAATCTCAGCACTTGGGATGTAGAGGCAGGAAGACGAGAAGTCAAGGTTATCTTTGGTTACATAGGAAATTTGAGACCAGCTTGGGCTACATGAAACCCTACTTTAATTTTAAAAAAAAAGGAAAGGAAAGAAAGAAAAAAGGGGAATTGACACAGTACCGAGATTGCACTGGGCAAGAACCACACGGAACAATAAAAAAATTAAAAGCTGCTTCAACCCCAATGGTTGTTTGGTTAATGCTACAGGCCAGAATGATCAAGCAATGTTTCATTTCCCAGCCTCTAATACTCATTTAACAAACGCACACTGCATGTCTCAGTGAGGATGGGGCGCCACTTGTTCCTTGCCTGCTTGGAGTTCCCCGAGTGTATTGTGCTGTTTCACGCCTCCCTAACTCTGCACACAATGTTCCTTCTGCCTGGAACACTCTTCTCTCACTGGCGAACGCCTACTCACGGAGCAGAGCCGAGCTCAAGGATACTGCCTCTTGGAAGACTTCCCCAGGAGCACCTCCACCTCCTCGCCCTCAACCTCCGGCCACACGCGCGGTCTCAGCATCCACTCTGCCAGCCTAACAATTAAAGCAGAAAATGCCTCTGTGGCACTGGGCACTCACTGTGTGCCGACGCTGTTCCACGGCATCATTTGATTGAAATTTTCCATATCCTCACGTCTTTCCCCAAGGCTGGAGTATGTTCCGCGCTTCGTGCTGGGTTCTTCCCACCTGTTGG
The DNA here is from genome assembly GCF_000317375.1 of Microtus ochrogaster. NCBI lineage: Eukaryota > Metazoa > Chordata > Mammalia > Rodentia > Cricetidae > Microtus > Microtus ochrogaster. Next base: position 7,928,289 of record NW_004949102.1, on the reverse strand, counting down.
GCAAACAAGGTATGCAGTAATGTGTCACACAAACCGTGCACCCGCTGAGGGCACCTATGGCATTGTCTCACATGTGCTGTCTCCAGAGCAGACTCTCAGGGGGGCAGCGGATGAGCGACTGAAAAGAACAAACACTTAAACAGCCCAGAACACATCTCGGCTCTCCACCGGGACAATCACGTCCAGGAACTTTTTAGAGGATGCTGTTACGATTATCATGGTGCCACATATCAGGGATGGAAGGTATCAAGAATTCTCTGATAACTTTCCAAGGCTGCACAGCTAGTGTGTAAGAGAACCACTCCCAGAGGCTATGCTCACAACCACAGGAGGGAAGGGAAGCTGGGCTGACGCAGCATGAATCCATTTCTGTCCCCAAAGGGTGAAACTTTGTGGATATGAATGGTGTGGTGGGCATGACCGGATGCTCGGGCTTGATCGCCCATAGGCTTGCACTCACGTGGGCACTTGGTGCTCAGTGTGAAGAGGTGGAGGTAACTGATGGTACCTCCAAAGGGTTTCCTCTTGTCATGTGTGCTCAGCATGGTGCCTAACAGCCCACATATGCTGTTTAAGGCCTCCCTGACAGCAGGCCGAGTCTTGCGGCATAACCCCTATGCTGGTCCAAGGCCACTTTACAAATGAGCATCTGGAAGACAAGTACTTGGGATTGTCTATGAGGCTGCTGAACCTGGCTAGGCACTGGCACTTTCTGTAAAACCCCAATGGCCAGCTGCTCACGGAAGCTTTGGTAGTCCCCAGGGGGCCTCCCAGGCAGAGTGCCTCTCAGTGACACAGATAAAGGCAGGGACACACAGTGACCAGACCATGCTGTCTCAGTACAGACCAGCTCTGCTGAAAAGACAAAGAACAGATACTTGGAATTTTGCTTCTGAGACAAATACGACCTTGGAAAATGTTAGGTCTGAGCACTGGGACATTAGAAAACGGAAATGACCAGTTTCTGCAGCCCCTTCATGTCCACAGTCACTTTAAATTCAGACAAGTCCATTTTCTGCTTCTTGGCCGTGTCCAACCTGTGTTCTATAGGCCGTGTGAAACCAAGATAGCCATGGATGTGGCCTACAGTATTTGTGGATGACACCATCACATTGCAAGGTCAAGAGATTGGACGCCCCTGCAGATAGCCCTCGCCCTAAAACTGAGCCCTCTCTAACGGTTTAAAGGGCCAAACAGTGGCCAGAATGACCTCCCACAGGTTCTGAGTCCTTAGCACAAACACAACAGAGGGAATAAGAACTCCAGGACCCCAAATATCCACCTGCCCTATGAGCCTGGACAAGACTGTGCTCACTGGCTTTCCTCCTGGTGAGGAGCTTCTCCCAAAGACACTGATGGCCTGGCTGGAAAATACTAGAAAATCCATTTTATTTGTATTCATTTTCAGGGCACAGGGTAGAACTGATAGCACCTTGCTTTCCAATTAAAATAATAACCCAACTGTTGTGCTTACCACCTCCAGATTAACAACTAAAAGTCTTTTGTTTGGTTCACTGGCAAACTTTTACTTTCCCAACTGACCATACACTCCCTGAGAGTCAGGATCGTAATCTTACTCCTTTGGACTCCTTCATGCAGACAATATGTCACAGTCCTTGGTGGAGGTCAGAGGGACAGAGGACAGAGTGTTTGGAGACACCCACCAGCCCGCCCGTGCGCACACCCAACTCCGGCTCGGTGGAGGTCTTGAGGAGCACTTAAGTCTGAGATGCAATTTCCTCATCTTTAGAACCCTCTCTGGCCTTCTGCCTGTTGGGAAGATCAAGTAAGATAATGCATGAGAAAGTATTGTGTAATCCAAGAACTGCCAATGACTGAAATGTTAGGAACCCTTGGAGAGGCACTTAGTGAATATCTGATTGATTTTTAACGATAAGGTATTGTCTCTCCTCTTCTCTATAATCAGTCCCTTTAAGGATTTTATTTCTTAGAATTTAATTTTATTTGAGTAGCAAAGCCACTTCCCATTTTCCTGATAGTGCGTACTTGCCCCCATAGTCACCTTAAAACCTGATTGTAATCTAAGCAAACCAACCCCAAAGAAGTCACAAAGCACGCTACTGTCATGTCAATCACCCGGGATTCATGGGAAGAAACACATTCAGACCCCACTTCAATTTCAGGACTTTTCTTGTGCTGTTTTCAGACCATGACAAGTGTGTTGTAGCACACTCAATGGACACAGTTCTAAGCGTGTATCATCACTAAGTTGGGGCCAGCGGGTAAGATGAGAAATGGCACGCCTCGTGTGAGAAATTTCACAGCGGTGATACTAGAATATGGTCTCTTAGAACAAACCACTTATTTGTAGTCTTCGTTCTGAATTTGTTCTTAGCAAAGACCGCACTCCTGCTTATCAGAGAATCCTAGATGATACATTAGAAGTCTTTCAAACACGGACCTTGCTTAAGGTGCTTTTAGAAAACATTCAGTATAGTTTCTGGCTTTCTTCTCTCTTAGCTAATAAAAGAACCAAGAAACAAAAACAAGAGACACAAGGAAATAAATAAGTTGTATATTCCAGGGATGAGTTTACATCTGATTTCCCATCTAGTTCTCTGGGACCAAATGCCAGGAAAGTAAAAATACCTAGATTTTATAAAATGGACAAAAAACCAAATAACTAAAGAACCACTGGCTCAGCTTAAGTACTAGCATCTCTCACTGAATAGTTCAATGTCCATTTTAAAACGCTACTTATGAAACTGCATGAGCCTATGTCTCTTCCAAGTTCAACCAAAGTGTGAGCCATTGGATTTGTGTGCGGGTTTGAAATGTGTCATTAATGTTATTAGACTTGGGCCAGTTTTGAATAATACTATTGATTTATGAAGCCCCTTTTAGGGGGCTGCCTTCCAGAGGAGTTAATCACTCTAAAGCGCTTGTCTGTTGTGTGGTATTTTGTGTTCTGACAAATAAAGCTTGTTTGAAGTCAAAGGGTAGAGCTAGCCACTAGTTAACCATAGAGGTCTGGAGGTCTGTAGAGAGAGGAGACAGGAAGTGATAAGGCGGGGCCTAGACAGGATCTTGGCCTTTTTGGACAGAGGAACAGAAGAGATAGGAAGGGATTGTGGTTCTCTATGCTTCTCTGATCTTTTAAGTTTTTGCCTTAGTATCTGACTCCTGTGGGTTCTTTTCTTTTTTTGATAAAGATTAATTAGATTTACACTTCAGTTGTCTGTGTTAAATACACCAAAAATAAAAAGAATAGTAAACAAACTGACAGACAAAAACCCCAAACTCATCATCAAACATTTGACAACTGTAGATATAAAGCCAATCTTGAGAGCCTTAGTTTGTCTTTGAGATGGTCTTACTAGGTAGCTCTAGCTGGCCTGGAACTCCCATTGTAGACCAGCCTGGTCTTAAACCTGCATTGACCCACCTCTCCTAGGCCTCTAGAGTGCTGGGATTACAGGCAAACACCACCACATCTGGACTCTGTGTTTAGTACCCGAGAGGGAGGCTAGGACCTTGCACATGCTAAACACATTCTCAGCTCCTGAAGCTTTAGTTTTTAGTAGATATTAGTAGTAGCCATATGAGATATCGAAACACACCTTAATGTTCAAATCTGATAGCAAGCTTATCCATCTTTATTTTCCTCTAATTAATTCTATTTTCAGCAGACACTTTCTTTCTTACTCCCAAAGCTTTCCCACTTCTCCTGAGGCTGGTAGGAAGCCAAGTTCCCTTCACAGTCAGACCAGAGAGAAAATACTTAAAGGGAGACGTGGTAGCTTGAAATTTTTACTCATTTATTAACTATTCTCTTCTGAGACATGGCCTCTCTGCCTGAATTGTTGAGGAAGTCGGTGGTGTTGGGAAGGCAGTCATTCCCAGCCATGGAACTGGTTCTCAGACCCTCTTTTCTGGTGACACAGGGACTTTGGGGAGTGGCAGACACTATGGGGTTGGGGTAGGATTGTCCTACTGCAACTGTTATACTGACTGTTATACAGGGGCAGATATCATAACCTGTGAATTTCAGAGTGCACGGCTTCTCGTACATGCAGGTTATTTACTTATTTCATATATATTACTAAATGTTTTCTCAGAGTGCAGTTTGCTATATGGAATCATCATTCTAAGACTTACCAAAGTCTACATCCATTTACAGTCAAATCATACTTATACGCGATCTAAAATACCTTAAGAAAAACAAATGAGAAGAGAGAAGTTGGGTAAAAGCTGTATGGCTTTAATAAAAGTTGAATTTCTCCATTTATACTGTTCCTGTGGTTAAAAAAAAAAAAGCTAGAAGCTTTCCTATCTAACTGGTAACACTGAAGCATTTGGTTAATTTTAGGATCCTTGATTGCTATTGGGAACAAGCATACTGCTGAGGCATGAAGTGGAAGGTGTAATTGGGAACCAGACAAGAGACAAAAGGCTTCCTTCACAAGCATTACACTCAAAAAATATAGAAAGCAAAGAAAAGAGATCGGCGATTTCACTGAGTAACATAAAGCTACATTTCCCATGCAAGTAAGTTCCTGAAAGAGCCAAAACCGACAGTTACACAGACCTTCCATGGAAAGTTTTCAACCCCTTAGAGATCAAATGCAGAAGCAGCAAGATGACTCATCAGGTAAAGGTGTTTGCTGCCAAGCCTGATGCCCATCTCTGGGACTCAGATGGCAAAAGGAAAGAACTGACCTGATTCTCACAAATTGTCTTCTGATCGCCACTCAGCCATACACATTCGGGCAAGTCTATTATTAAATGCAACATTAAAAATACAACAAGAAGGACAAAAACAGTCAGGTGATGGTGGTGTACTCCTTTAATCCCAGCACTTAGGAGGGAGAGGTAGGTGGATCTATCTCTGTGAGTTTGAGGCTAGCCTGGTCTACATAGTGCGTTCCAGATCAGTCAGAGCTACACTGTGAGACCTCTCTCTCTCTCTCTTACACACACACACACACACACACACACACACACACACACACACACACACCAGAACAACAAACAAAAGCAAAAGTAATAAGGGTACTGTAATGTTTTGAATGTGAAAAATGCCCGACAAGGTCACATGTTTAACACCTGTGCCCTAGCTGGTCATGGTGTTTAGGGACGCTGTGAACTTTTTAGGCGGTGGAGCCTAGAGAGAGGATATAAGGTGTTGTGGGAGGTCCTTCCGCTCCTCCAGCCTATAGCCGCTGAGATACCAGCCCATTGGGGCGTGGTCTCTCTCCCTTTAAAAAAGCGGCCACTTCCTTCTCTCGCTCTCTTCAATAAACAACTAGGAATGGGCCTCGGAGGGACCCAGCCCATCTCCAGCTCCTTGTTGGTCCACCTCTCTGCCTCTCTTCTGCTGCCATTGTGACCAGCCTGCACCTACTCCTGCCACCAGAAACCTTTCTGTGCTTTCCTTACCGTGACAGACTGGAACGTGAAGCCACCCTAAAGCTCTCCTCAGTCAGAAAAGCCAACACAGACAGCAAGTCACGAGATGTCCCACCCACAGTCTCACTGTTCCTGACCCTCGGTTTGCGTTCAGTAGAGAAAGCCGAGCACAAGGATAAACACTACTTCTCATTCCTGCTCACGTAGATGCTTCGTTTCGGTTTGTTTTGAGACAAGGCAGCCCGAACTGGCCTTGCACTCATCAGTTCTTGCCTTAGCATCCAGAGTTCTGGGATTATAAGCATGGTTCCCTGTGGCCTTTGGAAATCTGGGATAAAAACTTAACTTCTTCCTCCATTAGGAAGACCTGGAAAGGAGTCTAAGAATTAAGGGCAGGTCTTCTTGGCTGGGTCAGACAGGGGTCATATCTAGCTCCCTCTAAGAGTGTAGGTGAGGTGAGGGATCCATAGCTGTCTGGGAATGACGTCAAAAGGAATGAGGAAATGAACTTCCTTAATTACCAAATATCTCCAGTGACCTTATGTGTCATGGCTGAAAAATTAAATTACAATTGTTCCTCGGCATATTGGTGGAGAATCTCTGAGTCAAGAGTGCATGGTTAGATTTGCTTATTTTCAAGAAAAAGAAAGAAGAAGAAAAGAGAATTCTCTGATGGGTAACATAGAAAAAATACCCGGGGAAATGATCATGTCAGTAAACATAAAGAAGGAAGAAGAGAAACAATGAGATCTAAAAACCAACGAACATATGAAGGAACAGGAGTAAAAATACATTGGAATGGGTTTCTCTTTCAAAAGACCTGCGGGACTGAGCTAAAAAAATTAAGATATGTACAAGGAAATTATCTCAAAAAAGTGACAAGAAGAGTTATAAAGTAAACGTCTGGGGGATCTATGCCAGGCCAATCCAAGGTGGAGGCGGTGGTACTGATGAAATTCAGGGCCACGCGCACTTAATAGGAACAAACGACGGAGGTTCAAGGCAGAGCCCCATGGATGCTCCGTCGAATACAGTTGTGTTGGTTTAATCTGAGGTGTCGGGGTGTTTGGAATAACACTTCCTCCACTCCTCTTCCCTGTTCTTCTTTGTGGTGCCGAGGACTGAACCGAGGGCCTTGTGGGTGGCCCGCAAACACTGCACCCTGAGTCACAACCCAGCCCTACAGTCTTCTGCTATAGGTTGAGGTTAGGGATGTAGTGGGCGGGCCTGCTGAGGCAGAACTGATCTGGGAACTTCTCCAACGAAGAGTCCTCTTTTTTTCTCTTCCTGTCTGGAATGCACGCGAGAGAGAGCGGGAGCCGCATGTGCCGTCTTACACCTGTGACTTGGAGAACGACTGCCGGATATTAAAGGTGGCGGAAGAGGAAGACAGGAAGCAGCACCGCAGACGATCAAGGGGCCACGAAGCCAGTCCTGGACTTCCCATGTTTGAGAAAAATGCATTTCTATTTATTAAGGCCCCAATCTTTGATTATTTTGTATAGGTATGGGAGTCTAATTCCGGTGGAATAGATACAAAGACGAAAAGGTACTAAAAATTGTAAGCTTTTTTACACTAAAAACAAGGCACAAAATTAAAAAGGGAAATCAAAGACAATAAGTACGTGATGACTCAGACAATCATAATGGTAGGCTGTGATGTACCCTTTCAGAACTCTCTAGAACACAGCATGAAAAACACGTAAGGATAGCCAGGACTACAGACTCCAAAACACTGTCTGCACAGAGACGTGAATATATGTTTCTGATTAGCAAAAAACCATATTTTATATACAAAAAGGGAATATACAACCTTTTATGGAATGTTTACAAAATCAGTCAATATACTTGGCCAGAAAAAAGGAATGGAGACTGTGGCCCAGCAGCAGAAGAAGGAGGAAAGTTGATCAATCTTCCCGTGCCTCATTTCTTAAGTTACTGAGGGCAATTACTAATATAATAGTCATTACCCTTATCTCTTATCATTTTGATTGCTCCAGCCTAGCATTGTCCAGCCTGATGCTGGCGTGGCAGGTCACTAGCTCTGGGCAGAAGAGCCAGGCCATCAGATGGCTGTCCCTGCTCCACACTGATGGGGCCAGCAGCAGGCAGGAAGGTCGGCATTTCTCGGACTGGCCCCAACTGAGCAGGGAACACAGGCCCTACCACAGAGTTCAAGAGCACCGAAAGAATGTTAAATGGATGGATTGTTGCTCACAGGAAAAGAAACAGGCACCATGCTTCCAGTCATTCTTCACTGCAGACAACAACTAGCTGTTTCTGCTGGCTGGCATGGCCGCTGGATGGGGACGCCACTGAAGAAACCCTGATGAGGACGGATGAATGTGGCCAGTGAAGTTTCTGACACAGCCCCAGCTATATTTTTGCTTATTGCTGGCAAGCGAACATGAGGGAAACAATCGACAAAACACGTCGTGAAGAAGGCCGGAAGGACAAGAAGTCTTTATAGCCCTTCGCAAAGAGAAACTTCTTATACCACTGGGGATCATCTAGGGCATGGGACAGGGCTTCACAGTCGAGCTGTTGGTTCAAAGGTGAAAAACTAACCAAATTCTTCCAAGAGAAGAACATACAACATTTCTACTACGAAATTTAAATGTTGAAGTATTTAAGACACTTAAAAATCGATCAATTGAGCTGAGTACACCGGTGTGTGCCTACAGTTCCAGTTGGTTGGGAGGCTAAGGCCAGAGGATCGCTTGAGTACAGGAGTTCAAGGTCAGACTGGGCCATACAGTGAGATCCTGCCTCAAAACTCACCACCGGGACCACCAATAATTATAGGGAAAGATGAGGTACCAGTGACATAAATAAATCCTCTATTTCATGATAATGGAAGTCTATTAAGAATCCTATATATTCACCCTATCTCTTAATCATTTGTTTCATATAATTAAATTACAAACATATATACATTATAATATGTATTTAGTTCCTCCGTCAAATTAAATATAATAAAAATATCAACTATATTAAAAAAAATCAGTTTTGCTGCTGAACTCAGAGGACAAGCAAAAATGAACGGAAGACAGTAAGTTCCCCAACTCATTTTAGGTCACCGACCAGACAGAAACTGGCTGGTGTCATCTGGGGATGAATGGGGTGTTTGTTCCATTGCTTCTGGGAACCTAGAGCTTGAGCGGCCCCCTCACGGGAGGCCTGTGCTTTGAATATAGTTATATCTTAAACATGTGGATATATAAGTAGGTGAGCTAAAGGTACAGGGGTTTTTGTTTGTTTCTTTGATTGTTTTGCGGTGAGTGTGGGTGTCCAAAATGACTCCTACCTAGCTGTTCTTAACTTTTTTTTTTGCATTATCTTAAGGCATCTTGTTTAATTTTTTTAAAAATGGGACTGCAAGCTCAGCTCCCTAATCAGCAAACACTAATTTCTGCACATACAAAGATCTCTTCCCAAGTAACACCTGTAATCCAGAAGTGGGTGGCTGAGGCAGGAGGAAGTTCAAAGCCAGTCAGGGCTACATAGCAAGATTCTGTCTCAGTAATAATAGTAATAATAATAATAATAATAATAATAATAATAATAGCAATTAAAAAGAAGGAAGAACAAAGGAGAGAGGTGGGGACAGAGGAAGAGGAAAGAAAGAAGGGTAAAGAAAGAAAAAAAATTTCCCCCCTAGTGTTTGATAAAGCTGGTGTCATTTAAGGAAAAGTTCACCTAACAAGAGAGTATCAGACTGAGGATAAAACTTTTTTCCAGTCTCTCTCTCTCTCTCTCTCTCTCTCTCTCTCTCTCTATCTCTATCTCTATCTCTATCTCTATCTCTTTCTTGGTTTTTCGAGACAGGGTTTCTCTGTAGCTTTGGAGCCTGTCCTGGAACTAGCTCTTGTAGACCAGGCTGACCTTGATCTCACAAAAATCCTCCTGCCTCTGCCTCCCGAGTGCTGGGATATACAATATGTACATCTCCATGTGGAAGCCCAAGGCTGGCACTGATGCTGGGACCCATGGCTGTCTTCTACTTATTCCCTGAGGCAGGGTCTCTCTGTTAAAGTCAGAGCTCACCGATATGTCTTGTCTAGCTCGCCAGCTTGTTCTGCGAATCCCCTTTCTCTGCCTTCCTGGGATCTGGGATTAGAGGTGGGTTACTACGCCCGCCCCGCACTTAGCACAGGTGCTGGGAATGTGACCTCCAGTCTTCATGCTTGCTTGTCATGTGTTTCACCTGCTGAGCCACCTCTCCTCGCTGTCTGTTTATCTGGGGGTACTGGAATCCACGCCAAGCCCTCTTGGCAGACAAAATTTCTAACTCTACCCAAATTTCATGAAAATTCTTAGAAAACCAACCAAGGATCATTATCTATGGTGAAGGATGTCTTCACAAGACAGGCCTGCATGTGTCAAATCAGGTAGGGCACTGAGTCACCTTCCATCCTTGCCTCCTCCCATCACACAGGGGCGACATAGCTCCTGTTGTCCTTGTTCTGTGATGAGAAGAGATGCCCTGAAGACCTTTTAACTAGTGGAAAAGAACAGAGAAGAAAGGAACACACAGTGTATGGGATCAGGACTCTCTTCCCGTGTGGTTACTTGGGAATTCTATTTTTTTTCTTGTCCCTATTTGTTTTCCTGTCACCAAGCATGGAAACTCTGTAGCTTTGGAGCCTGTCCTGGAACTAGCTCTTTTAGACCAGGCTGGCCTTGATCTCACAAAGATCCTCCTGCCTCTGCCTCCTGAGGGCTGGGAACTCATCTCTGTCCATTAAGAATTTCATCCAGGGCTGGAGAGATGGCTCAGTGGTTAAGAGCACTGACTGCTCTTCCAGAGGTCCTGAGTTCAATTCCCAGCAACCACATGGTGGCTCACAACCATCTGTAATGAGATCTGGTGTCCTCTTCTGGCCTATAGGCAGGATACTGTATAAGTAAATAAATAAATCTTAAAAAAAAAAAAGTTATTTGCCGGGCGATGGTGGCGCACGCCTTTAATCCCAGCACTCGGGAGGCAGAGGCAGGCGGATCTCTGTGAGTTCAAGACCAGCCTGGTCTACAGAGCTAGTTCCAGGACAGGCTCCAAAGCCACAGAGAAACCCTGTCTCGAAAAACCAAAAAAAAAAAAAAAAAAAAAAAGAATTTCATCCACCAGCTGAACATGGTGGTGCGTCTCTTTAACCCCAGCACTCAAGGGGCAGCGGCAGGCAGATTTCTGTGAATTCAATGCCAACTTGATCTACATAGAAAGTTCCAGGCCAATCAGGAATACATAGCGAGACCCTTATTCAGTTATTCAGACCTTTTTTTTTTTTTCATCTGCCTCTCTGCAAGAATAGAGACAGCTAGGGACGGTGTGGCAGGAAGTGTGGAAACCGAGGGTTCAAAGTTCTTAAGGCGGCCAAAGAAGGAAGGAAGTGACAACCAACAGGTAATTCCCACTCTTGGTCTTGACTTCACGTAGCATTTCCGGTTACAGGATCACACAGTCTGTGTTTTCTAGACCTCGCTCACCCTCAGAACTCTCTGCGGTACCCTTCTTTGTTCATTAGTCAAGAAGGAAGCTTCCTCACCCAGAATTCAGCCACCGAGACTGAGTCATGATAAATGAGTCAAGGGTCAACCAGATACAGTACTGTACTCTGCTCTGCCAGGTACTTCCCACCTCCAGGGAGCTACAGATTTTGGTTCCATTGTATGTGTCGTACAAATATCTCTGTGTATGTATATAAAATGTAATGTAGAAGGCTGGTTGTGGTGCAGCACTTGGGAGGCAGAAGCAGGTGGATCTCTGAGTTCAAGGCCAGCCTGGTCTACAAAGCGAGTTCCAGGCCAGCCAGAGCTGTTACACAGAGAAACCCTGTCTTGAAAAACCACCAAAAAAAAAAATGCAATATATATGCATATAGTGTTTGTAGCGTGTTATACTGATAATCACAAGTTTGATAAAGTGCTGATTTGTCAGTCCACCCAAGACAAGGACAAGTGACACATTATGGATTATCAATTTTGAAATCAAATCATCATCATTCAACTTTACAAACTTGGCTCACTCTTTCCTCATATACTGGGGATCAAATGCTCTATCTTACATTTCAACCGTTCATCAGGGATGTCAAATAACACATAAAGATTTACAGTGAGATTAATATTAAAGATGAAGTACAAGTGACTGTTCCGCACTGTATCTGACAGCATCTCTGTTTTTCAGTTTGCTGACAAGCCCAGTAATGGGTTTCACTCTGCAATTCTCTGTAGGGGACATGGGCCTTCCATATGGCACAAGGTGAGAACATTTGCTTCTTATTAGCTCATGTTCTGGGACTTCATCTTTCCTGCTAATAAATTAATACTTGTTGCAGCCAGATAATCAACCTCGACAAACCTTCCAGGGCCCAGCATCACTTCTGGTCAGAAACAAAAGACGCAGGCTCAGCCGGGGGGGGGGGGGGTGGCATACACCTTTAATGCCAGCACTTGGGAGGCAGAGACAGGTGGATCTTTGGGAGTTCAAGACCAGCCTTGTCAACTCA
>NW_004949102.1:7910814-7915898 GCF_000317375.1 Microtus ochrogaster | reverse complement strand
ATACACACACACATACACACACATACACACACACACACACACACATACACACACACACACACACACACACACACACACACACACACCTGCCATGGTTTCAGTGTTTCCACCACAAGTTCACAGATTTGAATCATAAGCCCAGGGCGGCAGTGTTGGGAGGGAAACTTAGAGGAAGGGATTTAGGTCCAAACTTGACTGGGTCAGCATCCTTCTCTCAGGAACCAGTGAATTCTCAGGGCTCACCAGGTTCTCTTCCACCACAGTGGGCTGTCAGAAAATCAAATCTGGCTTTCTTGGCTCTCTTGTTCCCATCCTCGTGCCCCTTCAGCCACAATAGGAGGTGCCACAAAGCCTTCTGCCCTTGGGCTCCCCAACTATGAGCCCAACTTTCAGTTGTTGCTATCCATAGATTTCTGTGTTGTTTGAATCTTTTCTTCTTAAACCACCTAGGCTGTGGTGTTCAGTTATAGCAATAGAAAAGCCAGGAAGACATTCCTCCTCACTAATTGCTACGTGACCCTCAAGCTCTTTTTCTTTAATATATTCCATGAAGTCATATCCATGTGATATATAAAGCCATAAACATATATCATATAAAGGCATGCACATGTATAATAAAGGGCATGTTCATGTATTATATAAGGTTATATACATGCATTGTATAAAGTCATAAACATTTGTTATATAAAGTTATATACATGTATTGAATAAAGTCATATACCTGGTAATTTTATTTTGTTTTTAGGCAACAGGACTGTATATATGCAGTACTCTAGACAGCTTCCTTTTCTTCAGGGCCTGTTTCAAATTTCCTCTCTGCCCTGAAGCCGCCTTCATTCCTCGTCATCTTGCCTTCCATCTCAAACACTTGGCATCTATGACTCTCTATTGCTTTCTGATTTGTCTCTGACGCTTGGGCTGATTCATTTTTTTATTTAATGTGGGGGTGTCTTATTACCAGAATGCAAAATCTTTGAGGGCCGAGATGTTATCTTGATCTTTTGTGGTATTTAGAATTGTATTATGCATAAAATAAGTATTTGATATGATTTTACTGAACAACTGAAGTTTGGGTTCCGGTTTCCTGATCTGAGGCAGGAAAACCCTGCTCAAATGTGGGTAGAAGTTCAAATGAACAGAGGTAAAATGCATGAGGCTTCCTGGGCTCGCCCTTGAGCTCCAGTCTGTTCCCCACGGTGGGCAGGGGAACAGTCTGGGAGACTGGACAAGCGCAGCAGCCCCAGGGAAGTCAGACCCTGGGTGCAATGCTTCCCCCGACCCTCAGACCAAGGACAGCTCCACTGGCGGAGCTCTGGGGGCGGGGGGGGGGGGGGGTTTGGGGGGGGGGGGGGGGGGCACCCTGGAGGGTTCACAGGCTGGGTAAGAAAGAAGACTGGGAAGGAAGTCAGACTATCCAGGAAAACACTGTCTCAGACCGGTCAGGTTTCTAAAAGTTCGCCTCTCACAGAACCAGTTCTCTGGTGGACTTAATCACTGGCACCAAGAGTTGATCTTGCAGCTTCTGCACAAAATGTCACTCTCCCGCATGACAGGAAAATAGAAACGGATAATGGAACAGACTTTGTGTTTTCTTTACTGCTGTTTCCTGACCAGTTTCCTACTCTGTGTGCCTGTTGCTTTCCCTTTCCTCTGCATATGTGTGTTCACGCTCATGTGTGTGCCCGTGTATGGAGGCCAGAGGCCAACCTCAGCTGTCATTTCCCGGTCACCATCGGCTTTCTTACTTGAGACAGGGTCTTCCACTGGGCCAGACCTCACCAAGTAGACTAAGCTGACTTGCTTGCCCATGAGCGCAGAGCTCCTCTTCTCTCCACCTCCCCAGTGCTGGGACTACAACTACACACCACCACAACTGGCTTTTGTCCTGTGGGTTCCTGGGGTCGAACTCAGAGCAAGGCAAGTGTCCACCTCCTTAACCCTATGGCTCAGTCTCGTAGCCTAGATAGAGTTTTTAGCACAATTTACTTGTGTCTGAGCATGCACAGCATACAGCAAAATCTGGAACACGGAAAGTTGTCAAAAACGTTTGTAAGCCGGGCGGTGGTGGCGCACGCCTTTAATCCCAGCACTCGGGAGGCAGAGGCAGGTGGATCTCTGTGAGTTCGAGGCCAGCCTGGACTACAAGAGCTAGTTCCAGGACAGGAACCAAAAAGCTACAGAGAAACCCTGTCTCAAAAAACAAAAACAACAACAACAACAACAACAAAAAACCAAAAAAAAAAATGTTTGTAAAGGAGGAAGGTCCAGTGTTGACTACTCATACCTGGGCCAGGAACGAAAATGGCTTTTTGCCTGGCCTTTTAGCCACAAGAGGCACACAAGAACCCTGGTGAGCTGTTGGAATGGTGGGCATTATGAGCAGTGTTTTCTGAGAAATTTTATTCAATTCCCGTTACAACAGATTTATTTCAGATTTTTATTAAACTTTGTTTCTTGAAATAAATGGCTTGTTATATGGAAAATCTCTTTTTGTTTGAGATTTCCTCTGAAAGAATATTAGTCATAACTTGTGGGAACATTCCTTTTGATAACGTACATGTCTCCTATTAATAGACTCAATCCTTAAAGTCCAAATAACCATTTTTAAAGACCTGACTTAATACTTAACAACCAAGACTTTTACTTCATAAAAAAGAGTTGATTTTTGTCCCAGAGGAGAACTTATAAATCTTTCAAAAAAAAAAAAAAGGCGATGAAAGCAGTTGAAATTAATTCTAGTTGGGAAGCTAGTGCTTGGGATAGTATAGATAACCAAAATTATTAAACTACTTAGAGTTGTTCATTGAGCCAGTCAGAAGGTTCAGTCTGCAAAAGAGCTTTGTGTACATGCCTGAGACCCAAGTCCTGTCCCTGAAAGCCATAAGAAAAAACTGTGTGTGATGGTGCCCATCTGAGACCCCAGCAGTCCTACGCTGGGGGGAAGGCAGTGATAGGGAAATTATCAAAAGCTCTTAAGGGTGAGACAGCTTGGGGAACACAGTCAGCAGAGAGGTGACAAACCAAGGTGAAAGGCAAGAATCAACTTGTCCTCTTATCCCCATTCACGGACCACGGGATGCACGTGCCCACACTCTCACGCATCCACAAACGCAAAGGTCTCAAGTGCTTTGGAAAAAGAACCCTGCTCATTCTATAGTCTGTCTAGTTGTAGAGATACTGGTTAGCAACCAAGAAAATCTGAAGCAATGAGAAGTGATATATGAACACTTACACTTGGCATCAATTGATAGTGAGTTTTAGGTTAACATATCTTTGATCATAGTGGCTAGGTCTATAAAATAAGTTCATACAGCCTATTTTAATAGTTGATGAATGTCCATCAAGGGTAGCAGCTAAGAGTATAGGTCTGGAGGTCAGTAAACATGAGAGTTTAAATTTCACCTTGATAACTTTCTGTGTAAGTGAATTTAGGCAAATTATTTAACCTCTCTAATCCTCCCAATGTGTGACACTTATTTCTCTGGTAAGGATAAGAAGACATAATACAGGTTAAGAGTTTACCAAGTGCTCAGTGGGTAACCACTGGATCTTTTTCTTTTAAAAATCACTTTAGGCGGGAAACAGCAATCTTGTGACCATCCAGCTCGAAGCCCCGTGCAGTGTACTCAATAAACTGTTTTGTTCTTAATAAATTAAAAACAGGGCCGGGCGGTGGTGGCGCACGCCTTTAATCCCAGCACTCGGGAGGCAGAGGCAGGTGGATCTCTGTGAGTTCGAGGCCAGCCTGGTCTACAATAGCTAGTTCCGGGCCAGGCTCCAAAGCTATGGAGAAACCCTGTCTCGAAAATCAAAAAAAAAAAAAAAAAATTAAAAACAGGCCTGGGAATAAGCTCAGTTGGTAGAGTGCTTGCTTGGCATGCACAAAGCTTTGGTTCCACCCCCAGCACTGTGTAAGTCTGGTAAGATGGTGCATGCTTCAGTCCCAACATTCGGGAGGAAGAAACAGGAAGTTCAGAAGTTCAGGGTCATCCTCAGCTATGAAGCAAGTGCAAGGATATCCTGGGCTACATGAGAGATCCGCATCTTCCCAAATCAAATCAGATCACCACAGTTCTCTAGTCATGCTAAAACACATAATACATTATCTAACAACCTGTACCGTGAAAACAGTCAAGTGGGAACATTGAAATGGGGGTAGGAGTAGCTAAGATGAAAACAAATTCAATGAGTCATTAAAGTCATTAAAGAGGCTTAGTTTGTAAGTGTCAAGGTGCAGTATAAGTTGTTTGTCTTTTGCCTTTATTACCCAGTGGTGTTGACTTTCAGGGTAAGAAGGACACAGCCAACAGCACGAGGAAGAGACAAACAAAGCAGCCAGGAATGGAGGGATACTGAGTCTTGGGGGTACTGATAGGCTGTAGGGCCAGCTATACTGCTGACCCTTGATGCTACAGACAGGTTCCAGAAAAGGCGTGGAATTCACCTGCTATGGAGACTCAGTTATGCAATGTCAGTGAGTTGTATAGCACCTCAGATCATAATACTTTTTAAAGGACTTACTTTTAAAAAAATCTAATAACTTTCTGTATTTAGGATATAACTAAAATACAGAAAATCCAAAAGACTTAGGAAAGATTAAAATCCAATTAACGATGCAGTTACTATCAGCATTTAGGTTGATAGGTCATATGTCTTAGTTACATCACATTGCTACTGTGATGATAAGACACCATGATCAAGGTGACTGATTAAAGAAAATGTTTTGGGACTTAACAGTTTCAGAAGGTTAGTTTACTCCATGGCCAACATGGTGGCGAGCATGGCAGCAGGCAGGCAGGCATGGCACTGGAGCAGGAGGAGAGAGCTCACATCCTGAGACAATTAGAAAGAGCTAACTGGTCAACCTCAAAGCCCAGTGATGCAACTCCTCCAAAAAGGTCATATCTCCTAATCCTTCCTAAACAGGATATATCTGAAATATAGGTATTAGAAAGTAGAAATACTTCCTAAACAGGAAGGATAGAACCAGGAATCAAGCATTCTATATATGAGCCTATGGGGACCATTCTCGTTCAAACCACCACAGTGAGTGTGTGTGTGTGTGTGTGTGTGTGTTTGTGTGT
>NW_004949102.1:7904732-7910714 GCF_000317375.1 Microtus ochrogaster | reverse complement strand
TGTGTGTGTGTATGTGTGTGTGTGTGTGTATGTGTATGTGTGTGTGTGTGTGTGTGTGTGTGTGCACGCACATATGGAGGCCAGAGGACAACCTCTGGTCCAGTTCTTCAGGCATAAACAACCTTTTGCTTTTGAGACAGAACCTCTCACTGGCTTAGAGTTCACCAATATGCTTGACGGGCTGACCAACAAGCTCTAGTGATCTCTGTGTCCCCAACACTGAAGCCGCAAACACAGACTACCACATGGCACTTAATGTGAATTCTGGGGATCAGACCCTGATTCCCCATGCTTGAAAGGCAAACACTTTACAGACTAAGCAATCTTTCTTCGTCTCTTTTGTGTGCATATTTAAGGACAGTTAAACCATAGCTATGCAACTATGGGTCCTGTTTTTTAATATAGCATTGTTAGGAAAGCATTTTCCTAGCTCCTTATCAGCCTTCATAACCATCTTTTCAACAGGCGAATAATATATCAGTAAGTAAAGGCGGAGTAATTTATCTTGTTTAACTGTCTCCTATTTTTTGATGTCTTGAACCTCTCCAACTTCATGACATTATAAACATCACTCTTTCCTTCCCAGATCCGAGACTATCTTCTTAGAACTGATTTTTTTTTCCTTACACATAAAGTTGTAGGACATGAACATATTACAACTCTTCATCCTTGCTGCCAAATTGCTTTTCAAATTGTTTATCATGCCCAGTCCCAAGACTGGTGGACTGGTGTATGAGAGGGGCAACCCCTGCCGCACTCTGAAAACACTGGATTATATAAATACATACCACAGCTTCAGTTCCCAAACTATGATGGTAAACACTGAGTGTGTCAGAGGGTAGGCGAGTGAGGGAGGCAAAAGCAGCAAGAGAGAGCCAGTGTCACTATTACAGAAGACGATCGGGAGGGGCTTTCTGAAAGGGGGGCAGTTAGCTTTGAAGTGTGGCACACTCCTGTAATTCCAGCTATGAGGAATGGTGAGGCAGGAGGATCCTAAGTTCAATGATAGCCTGGGAAATTCAGTGAGAACTTGTCTCAAAATTAAAAAAAATAAAGAGATAAATAAAAAGTAAAATACTAGGTGTATAGCTTAGCGGAAAAATTCTTGACTACCATAGACAAGACCCTGGGTTCAATCCCCCAAAATTGCATCATAATAATAATAATAATAATAATAATAATAATAATAATAATAATAATCTGTCTTAGTTAAGGTTTTATTGCTATGAAGAGACACCATGACCACAGCAGCTCTTATAAAGGAAAACATTTAACTGGGTGGCTTGCAGTTTCAGAGGTTTACTCCATTGTCATCACGGGGGGACATGGTGGCATGCAGGCAGACATGGTGCTGGAGAAAGAGCTGAGAGTAAAGAAGGAATTACATCTTGATTTCACTGGCAACAGGAAATGGCCTGAGACACTGGGCGTGGCATGAGCATCTGTAAGAACTCAGAGCCCACACTCACAGGGACACACTTCCCTTTAACAAAGTCATCGTACTTCAACAAGCCACACCTCCTAACAGTCACTCCCAGTGAGCTTAGGGGGGCCGTTACATTCAAACTACCACAAGAGGCATTTAAATGAGAGCTGCCTGAAGGAAAGGGCAAGGTACTCAGGACTGAAGAAAGATGGTTTCAGGTAAGGCCAGTGTGAGGACAGAAGGAAAAGGGCAGCTAGGACAGGGAAGGCTTGATGAAATATCGTAACTTCTCTCCTCTGAGCCGAGTAAAATGAGAAGCCACAGTCGAGCTCCTGTAAGAGACACGAGTAGGGCTAAGTCTGAACCGGCTCGTGTTTTATATGGCTCTGTTATCCAGCATATTCAGCACAGACTCACCATGTTCGTTCAAACCAAACTCAGTATCTTCCCTGGCAAGCCTCCTACATTCTCAGCATCCCTGTCCTCTGACTCAGTGGTGCTCAGAACTTTCTACAATCTCAAACCAGTGGGCTGTCAATACCCTGCCAGGACGTCCTCCATCCGTTTCTTTCGGACTCTTTCTCCGTCATTCCTATAACTCCAACTCTTTCTCAACACATTCATAAGCCACCTCCAATTGTCTTTCCCCTCCCAACCAGAGCACCTGGGACTGTTGTAGCAATTAACTATGTAAAGATGTGTTTATGCTGTGGATTATCACTTTAACCGTGTAAAGATGTGTTACACGTGTTTATGCCGCATTTGTTTAAGGATGTAAAGATGTGTTTGTTTCACCTTGCCCGCCCAAGGCACCTGACTGATCTAATAGCTGAATGGCCAATAGAAGAAGAGGCAGGCTTGGCGAGCTGAGAGGATAAGGAGGAGAGAAGAAAATGAGAGAGAAGAATGAAGAGAACTAGGGAGGAGAAAAGGGAGATGCCCAGCATCAGAAGCCAGGCAGCCATTAGCCAGACACAAGAAGTAGTGAAAGCAGGACAGAAAGAAAGAAAGAAAGAAAGAAAGGAAGGAAGGAAGGAAGGAAGGAAGGAAGGAAGGAAGGAAGGAAGGAAGGAAGGAAAGAAGGAAGGAAGGTAAAAAGCCCTGAGGCAAAAAACACAAAGAGAAACAGATTAAAATAAGAGCTAACTAAGTCAGGTGGTAGTGGTGCACACCTTTAATCCCAGCACTCAGGAGGCAGAGAATCTCCATGAGTTCAAGGCCAGTCTGGTCTCCTAGAGCTAGTTTCACGACAGCTAGAACTTTTACACAGAGAAACCCTGTCTAGAAAAACCAAAACCAAACCAAACAAACAAATAAATAAGAGCTAAGCTAAGGTCCTAACATTCAAAACTAAAACTAAATCTCTGTGTCATGATTTGGGGGCTAATTGGTGGCCCAAAAGAAAGCCTGTTACAGGCTGGTCCCTCTTGGAGCATGGTCTTAGTTTATTTTCTATTGCAGTAATAAAATGTTGACCAAAACCAACTAGGAGCAGAAAGGGTTTGTTTTAGCTAAAGCTCACAACTCATCATCAAGAGAAGAGTGGGAGCTCAGGGCAGGAACCCGAAAGCAGGAGCTGAAGCAGAGGTCAAGGAGGAACGGTCTGTTGCGGGTTTGCACTCCATGGCTTGCTTGGTCAGCTGGTTTCTCATACACTCCAGAACGACCTGCCCAGGGCTGGCACCACCCACAGCGGCCTGGGCCTTCCCAGATCAATCACTGCTCGAGAAAGCGCCTCCACCAACTTGCCTACAGGACAATCAGAGCAAGGCATTTTCTCAGTTCAGGTTCCCTCTTTTCCAGACGACTCTAGCTTGTGCCAAGCTGACAAAAACCAGGGCTGAATCTCTGCCATTTCCCTGTTCTCCAACACCAGGATCCAGATTCTTCAGAATGAAATCTGAGCCTAACCACAATTCTAATCAGCTGGTCAAAACTTGCTATTATCCAGAAGCATGCTGCCTTCCGGTCTAACAAGTTTTCCAAACCAGCTCTGCACTCTCCTACCCTGCACCTTTGCTTACCTTGTCTCCCCCTTCTCAAACCTTCCGCTTCAAGTCATTGCGGTCCCACCCACAAAGTCTATCCATGCTTCTAGAACCATCCCAAGTAGCTCCATCTCAAAGCCAGCTCCAGCCCCTGGCTAGAACTATGCTGATTTACTACCGTCCTCTCTAGTTCCTTTATTACCAACATATCTGGTGCCATACTAAGCCACGGCTCAGTAAATATGCTTCCTCCTCATGACACTAAAGCAGGAAAATTCTTCTAGAAAAATTCTATGCTTCAAGCAAAGACACAGGGAGAAAGATGCTCCCCAGAGGCAGACATCCTGGCCTTTGTTTCATATTTTGTATAACCTGTGATATGGCTGTCAGACCTTAGGCAGTCTGAGAAGGCCTCTCTTTCCAGCTATGACCAACCCTGGACCTAAGTTCAGTTTTCCATTTGTCTGTATTGTTTTCTTCTTAATGCAAGTGGGCGCTCAGCCTCAGCTGATGTGGCGGTGGTGGGGCTCCAGTGTGAGTCCTTAGAAGAGCTAGGGATTTTGTTGTTGTTGTTGTTGTTGTTGTTTTATTGTTTTATCTCTCTAGCTTTCACAGCACCCATTTCCAATCCGTTGAACTCAGCGGGTGTCCAGTCAGTGTTCGTGGAACTCAGGTTCCCCAGGGCTTTGTTCCTAACTAAGTCATTAGCGATTGAACTCACTGTATCTGACTGCCGGCTTTCCACACCTTTCCTGACAGCCCTTCCTCTCTCTGACTTCTATGGTCCACTGGCATCTCAACTGAGCTGCATCCGAAACAGCTGCGGGATTGGAAGTCAGAATGACTAGGCAAAAAAGGAAAACTGAAATGAACCAAAGGCTGGAATTTATTTTCCATGTAGCTATTAAAGCCAGTGTGAACATCTGACTTAGAATTCGAATTAGAAAGTAAACAGTGAAAAACAGCGACAAAGGCCAGCAGCACTCAAGAAACATTTTAGCTTGGAGAGTCTGATGTCTGAGTTGCACGTTATAGCCATTAAGTCGCCATGTTTCGTGGTATAAACTTGTGGTCCAAGGAAATAAAGGAAAGAGGAAAAAAGAAGTATGTTTTGAGTTTTCCTTCCTTCTTGAATAGCTCCCAGTAAGGCTTCTAGTCCCTAAGAATATGACTTGGGGATGAGGCTCTGAGGCCAAGTCTCATTCCCAATGACCCTAGTCATCCCCTGACTTCCAAACTAGGAAAACACAGCTAACGGGCCAGTGGGTGCTAGGCTGGGCTTCCTCTTTGAAATCTAAAATTAAAGAGGTAAATTACAAGCACAAAACATGTCATATGCCGGTACATGCTTAATGAGAATAAAATTAAGTTGTAGATGTGAAATCTAGTAACTGCTAGCATTAATGAAGCAGACATGAGACTTCAGGAGGGACACTTGAGATGTCCTTGGGAAGAGGAAGGTTTGGCTGACATCGAACCTGTGCTCTAAGGACTCGCTGAAGGTCGTAGGGTCAGGGGGTGGGGGTCACGACAGGAAAGGTTGTTCCTCCCCTCACAGTCTCCACCGTGAGTACAGCAAGCGAGAAGAGAGCAGGATTACAATGAAGAGAGTCCCACCGAGGTGTTCATGAATTTAAATAAAAGCCTTAGCTGGTCCTACAAGAGGCAGGGGGAGGGGGAGGATGAAGTGGGAGCAGGGATTCTCCTCACTTGCATACATCTCCCTGAGAGCCAATGGGATTCCTGTCAGGCAGGGGCACACGACAGGAATGGGACATAAAAGGAAGCTCAGAAGTCATTTCATAGCCCTCCTCTCCTGGATGGCGGACCGCAAGCTTTACAGTTTGTATCTAAGAAACTTCCCTCTAAGAATCCCTCAGTTCTCCCCTGCAGAACCAGACCTTCCCCCCCCCCCGCCCTGTTCTCCGAAGAGACATAGAAACAGCTTTTTGCCATAGCTAAGGCTCATAACTGCTTCTGTAGGACAGGCTTGTGTTTCTGGACTTGGGGGTAAAGGGTATAGAATAATGGGTAAGAATTGAGGCTCGGAGACAGATTTGCACTTAAGCCACAGCTGTGTGATCACAGGCAATTTACTTAAGCCTTCTAAGCCTCAATTTCCTCACCGATAATGGAGAAATGATAATACCATCCAGCTGATCAAATTACTGTGTGGAACAATCTAGAACAAGGGCCGTCCAATACAAATAGAACATAAGCCACAATGAGCGCCACACGTATGATTTTTTTTTTTGAGTAGCTGGTTAAGAAAAGTAGAAAATAAACAGGTAGATTTAATTTTCATACTATAGTTTACTTAACATGTACAGAATATTGTGATATACTCTGGGTCTTTGAAGATGACCTCACACTCCTGATCCTCCCTCCTCCACTTTGCAAAGACCAGGATCACAGGCATGTGCCACTATGCCTGTTACATGTGGTGCTGAGGACTGACCCCAAGGCTTCGTGCATGCTAGACACACATTCTACCAATGGAGCCTTATCCCGGTCCTGAGCAGCATCTTATTTTTATTATTTATTATTATTATTATTATTTTGGTTTTC
>NW_004949102.1:7890680-7904632 GCF_000317375.1 Microtus ochrogaster | reverse complement strand
GTTCCTGTCCTGGAACTAGCTCTTCTAGACCAGGCTGGCCTTGAACTCACAGAGATTTGCCTGCCTCTGCCTCCCAAGTGCTGGGATTAAAGGTGTGCGCCACCACCAACCGGCGGCACCTTTCCATTCTTGTACCCCATTTCAAGCCCTTGATAATGAGACACAACTAATGGAGAGTTGGTCTAGGGAAATGCTGTGAGGTGTTTGGCTTTGTTCCAGGCACACAATGCTACAAACAAGCATAATATTAGTCTCAGGAGGCTCCCATAATCTCAGAGCCTCTGCAGACTGTCCATGATGCTCTGGGAAATGCCTGGAAAACTGACTGCTCACCTTTGAGCCCTCACTTACCTTAGAGGCAACTTCCTCATGGCTACAGCCATCTGTTATATGGAAAAGATGTGTAAAATGTGGCCTTGGAAAGATGTGTGGAGAGTAGATCCCGCAAAGGCCGATGGCTTTCGGGGTCCTGACTCATGAAGCCTGAAGAATGGGGCACCTCTGCTGTGGAGCTCTGCATCCAACAGGATGCTTCTGGTCATTTGGTCTTGCATTGTCCAGTTTCCAAATAACGAGAAACTAAAGTCATACACTGTGATCAAAGTTGACTCGTTAAGCTAATGCTTGCAATCCCAGTACTCAGGGGGCAGAGGAAGGAGCACTAGATGGTCAAAGCCAGCTTTGGCTATATATAACAAGTTCAAGGTCGACCTCAACTACGTGACACACTGGGGGAAAACACAAGTTAAACGTAGAGTTACAATACCAGGCAGTTTCACTAGGGATATCCTCAGGAGAATTGTAAAATATGTTAACACACACACACACACACACACACACGTACATAGCACCGTTTTTCATAATAGACAAGAAATTAGCCGGGTGGTGGTGGCGCACGCCTTTAATCCCAGCACTCAGGAGGCAGAGGCAGGCAGATCTCTGTGAATTCGAGGCCAGCCTGGTCTACAAGAGCTAGTCCCAAGACAGGCTCCAAAGCTACAAAGAAACCCTGTCTTGAAAAGCCACACACACAAAAGGAGCCATAATAGACAAGAAATTGAACCAACAGATCAGCTGAGGAACGTGTATAGTCAAAAGCGGTAGGCTCGTACCATGGAAGACTATTCAGCTATAAATGGGAATGAAGGATGGATGTGTGCAACCTGAATGGGTGTTAGGCAGCATGCAAAATGAACGAGGACCGTCACAGAGGCCGAACCATGGAACTCCACTGCACGAGATGAACACACACACGGAGATAAAGTTCTGCGGGGGAGGGGGGGGGGTTCGGTTCTCTCTGGTGGCAGAAATGTTCTAGAATTAGACCCTGGCAGTGCTGGCTCCACATTGTGAATAAACTAAAAGCCAATGACTCGCTCAACCCAAAGGTTGACTTGTTGCTCACAGGAAGCAGAATCACACATTCAAGCACTGTCAGAGCCCCAGAATAGACAAGGATTTGTGAGATTTTAAAAATAGAAGAGGTTACTCATGACCAAAACATTATTTGATAAGATAGCATCTTGAACTACAGCACATTTTATACTGAACCTGCCCTTCTTTCCCATACATGAGAACTGTTTCAAAGTTGAGAATCAAGCATAGCTACTACTAAGCAGCCACAAACCTAAGGACACAGGCACAGAGATGCACAGATATCTATGTATGGGATTGGACAGGTATCTCTGAACAAAGGTGCCTGCCGGTCCTCTGCTCACGATTCTGCTGTAGCTCCATCACACCCTGGGAAGCAGTCCTTCTTGTCTGCATGCCCGCTGTCCTCCTATGGAGCAGTGAGATAGACTATAGGGCCAGGCTTAGAGTCCAGATTTTACTACTCTCTAGCTTCGAGACTCCTGGCATCTTCTCTCTCTCTTCTATGCCTCAGTTTCCCTTTACAAAAAGAATTAGATCCCAGTACTCAGGAGGCAGAGGCGAGCAGATCTCTGAGTTCGAGGCCAGCCTAGTCGACAGAGTGAGTTCCAGGGCAGCCAAGGCTACACAGAAAAACCCTATCTAGGGATGGGGAGGGTCTGGGCTTGTGATGATTGTGTTGGGGGGTGGAAGAGAGAGGGTTAGAATGTTAATCCTCTCAGATGAGTGCCTGGCCATGACAAGCACTTTCTCAGTGTTTTATAAAGAAGGATAAATGAACATGTCAACTAGGCCCCGACACCGTGGAGGTACGTTCTCTGGAACTACTTTCCACACAACAGCTCTTCCCCAATCTTCCTGTTCTTCCCTCCATACTCCAGGTGTCATTTGGTGACCCTGGCTTTCCTTCTTCCTGCTTGTAGAACTTATCACTTTTCAGAATTCCCTGCGGCCACCTGCTCAGCTCCCTTATCCGTGGCCATCAACTCTCCCAGAAGACACAAGTCTGACTGTCCTGTTTGCCTTTGCATCGAAAGAACCTAGGACGGTGGCCAAGAAGGAAGAGGCAGCCCTTGCTGTTTTCTGAGTGGACGGGAGAGGCTGTGGGGAGCAGAGAGTCTGACAGGGGATGAAGAGCACCCAGAGTGAGGGGAGAGCTGGCCTTTGTGTCAGTGACTGGCAAGGACTCTGGAGGAGAGCGGAGGCTGCGACTGCCGGCCACTGGGCCGAGGGAAAGGACGAGTCAGAAATGGCTCCCGGACACAGGCTGAAGGCAGAGTGTGTGCAGGTCAACAAGAACTAGTTTTCATGTTTTCTTCCGGTGCCAGAGGATGAACCCATGCTCCGAGACCTGCTAGGTTAATACTCTACTCCTGAGCTACATCCCGGCCGGGACGAGAAATTTTAATAAGATCTTTCGTGTTGCGCAATATGTATCCGGAGCCTACGGGTACAGCGAGGTACTTTTCCATGGCATAAGGCCTGTTTCCAGGCACAGTAAACAGAGGTTGTCGCTTGCTTGTACAACTGCAGTCCGGATAAGCAGGTGGCCACAGGGCCTGGGAGTCCTTGGACGGGACACAAAGCCCACAGATAATGGCTTTTCTAATTCTCTCATTTTCTGTCCAGCCCTCCCTCAAGAATCCTAATAAAGTCCCATACACCAGCACACTGACTCCAAAGACCCGTTCTATAAACGTACCCTGCCTGGTCTAGAAGCCGGGTGTTGGGGAGGGGGTCCTAATTGTCTTCGGGGCCTGCTAACCCCCCATCTGCATCTCCCACTTCGTCCTTGTAATAGGCTTCTGTTTAATATTGTCCAGAGAAAAACAACCGGTGACTCACCAGCCCCTTGGGAAATGTGTCACCCCTTCCAGGAGTTTTGCATTAAGAAAAAAGAGGTCAAAATGGAGGAAAAGAAAGACAAATGGCGACAAGGCGATGAGGACATTAGCAACCCTGCCGATGACAGTGGCCCCGTAGGTGACAGTTACTGAATATTTACTATGTGTCGGATGCTCTGCTAACAACCAACACCATTATCCTGCGTGCCTATAACTCCAGCCACCCTTCGAGGTAGATTGTATCTCATCCATGTTTCAGATGAAGAAACGCAAAAATCACACGCCCCGAGTGGCAGACAAAGGGCTGAAAACTATCTATGTTCCATCATGGTACTCTAAGGAACACGTTTTAAAAATCTTTGCTCGTAGGTGTATATGCGCGCATGTGTGTGCACGTGCATGCGTGTGTAGCTATGTGGATGATGGGGGGTGCCATGACATCTGTGTGGAGCACTGATGACAACCTCGGGTGTTAGCCCTTGCCTTCCACCATGTTTCTGGAAAGGTCTCTTACTGTTGGCTTCTGCATTTGTCAATCCAACTGGCCAACAAGCTCCTGGGGATTCTCCTGTCTCTACCAGCCATGTCACCAGAGGACTGCTGGGAGAACAGAGGCGTGTGACCACATCCAGCTTTGACAGGAGCTCTGGGGATTCAAATTCAGGTCCTCATCCTTGGGTGGTAAGGGCTCATTGCCCTGGTCCAAGTGAAGAGATTGTGAGGGAGTTCTGGTTCTGTAGGGAAAAGGGGGCAGAGAGCAGACAATCACAGCAGCCCCATGTTTCTGTGATAGCCGGGTTCAGATCCTCCTGTGAAGGTTCCCTGGGCAAGGCACAGACTCTCCTTTGTGCTGGGAATTTGGGTTCTAGCTCAACGAGACAAAGCCATGACAACAGCCACAGGGCCAATCACAAGGCCCTGGAGGCTGCATGGTTAGATCGCAGACTCCAGTATTAGAAGCCCTGTTCTTAAGGTCTAGCATTCCAAATAACAGAAGTGTTCTTTTACCTGGGTTTCTACTGTGGTTACTGGCCCATTTTCTTCAAATTTTTAATGAAAAAATTACCCCCTGGAATTTTGAAAGGAGATACCCTGAATTCAAGTTCCCTAACACTGATTTCCTTTGGACTTTCACTCACTCTGAGAAGCTATGTGGAAAGGACACCGTGCTGAATCAGGCTTGGGCTTTTGTCTCCAAGAAGCTGTCCGACTTTAATAAAGTTACATAACTGCCCTTTGCCTTAGTTTTCCCAAGTATAAAATGGAGGGGTGAGGCCAGATGAACTTTAAAATCTCTCAACTCCAACAGGAGGTGATTCTGCCTCTCAGCTCCTTTTCTGGGCTCTTACCGTCCTCACAGGGAGATGAACATATAAAGTGATGTTGACAGAGTTTGTTAACTTCTCAAACTACATCTGGGGAAAACACGTCACATACAATGAGTCTGTAAGGGAAAGGTGATAATTAAAAACTCAGGAAGCCTCAAAGGTAGCCACCACATGCTACACAAATTAATACCTTAATGCCTGCATGATGGCTATGTATACACGTGACGTATTAATCATTTGAAACCTTAACTATAAGTAATATATTAAATTTGATACGGGCCTTCTAATCTCTGTTGAAACACAATTCACACGGTAAACATGAGAACGTTCCATCAATGGAAATTTTCCAGACAGTATTTGTAATTCTGTTAATGTTTCTCTGTAAGAAAATGGAAAAGGACAACCAAAGAAAGAGAGTGATAGTTCTAACTAATATATCAGATGAGCAGACGCAGGTTAGTGTGCAAGTCTGAAAAGAATCCACCACTATGAGCACAGTGAGTTCTGCTTCCTTCCCACTCTGCCTCATGCTGTGTAACACGGTATGACCTTTCTGAAGGGCTACTTGACTATACTAACCAGGAGTTTTAAAATGTCCCTTCCATCGAGCTAGTCCATTACATGTAAAGACTATGTACTAAGCTCACAGACAGGGCTAGAGATGTAGCTCAGTTGGTAGAATACTTGCCAAACATGCACAAGGCCCTGGCTTCAATCCCCAGCATTGCCTAACAGAAGTGGTGGCACATACCTATAATTCTAGCGCTGTAGAAGTGGGGGCAGGAGAAACACAAGTTCAATCATCATTGGCTCTACAGAGAGTTCAAGGCCGGCCTGGGATACGTAAGATGTTGTCTATAAAGATGATGATGGTGGTGATACTTTGAGACAGTATTATACATGACTGTAAAGAGCTGGAGCTGTATACAGTGGCACATGCCTTTAATCCCAGGACTCGTGAGGCGGAGGGATCTCTGTGAGTTAAGAGTCAGTCTGGCCTACGTAGTATGTTTCAGGTCAGCCAGGAGGACCTAGTGAGACCCTGTCTCAAAAAGAATTAGAAACAGAAGCTGGCTCAGTTGGTAAAGTGCTTGTCATGTAAGCATGAGAACCTGAGTTTGAATTCCCAGCACCCACATAAAAACCCTGGCACAGTAGGGTGTGCCTATGATCTCAGCCCTGGGGAGGGGGGTGGAGGCAGGAGCATCACTGGGACTTGCTAAACAGCCAGTTTAGGTAAATCAGAGCATTTCAGATCCAGGAAGAAACCTTGTCTTAAATACCAAGGTAGAGGACTGAAGAGATGGCTCAGCAGTTAAGAGCATTGCTGCTCTTGCAGATGATGGAGGAAGGTCATTGGTTAAAAAATAAAGAAACTGCTTGGCCCTCATAGGTTAGAACATAGGTGGGTGGAGTAAACAGAACAGAATGCTGGGAGGAAGAGGAAGTGAGGTAAGACGCCTCAGACAGATGCCATGCTCCCCTCTCCTGGGCAGACATGATGAAGCTCCGACCCAGGATGGACGTAGGCTAGAATCTTCCCGGTAAGTGCACCTTGGGGTGCTACACACATTATTAGAAATGGGCTAGTCCAGGTGTGAGAGTTAGCAGAGAAGAGGCTAGATATAATGGGCCAAGTAGTGTTTAAAAGAATACAGTTTGTATGTTGTTATTTTGGGATATAAGCTAGCCAGGTGGCCAGAGCCAGGCTGTGGGAAGAGGCCAGCAGCTCCCTCAACATGCAGAGGATGGGAGTTCAGTTCCCAGCACTCAGCTATAACTCCAGCTCCAAGGGATCTGATACTCTCTTTTGGTCTCCAAGGGAATCTGCATGTGTGTATACAAGGTCCTCTAGAGGAATAGAGCTTGTAGAATACACACACACACACACACACACACACACACACACACACACACACACAGGAGATTTATGAGAATGGCTTAAAGACTATGGTCCAGCTAGTTCAACAGTGGCTATCTACCAACCAAAGGTCCAAGAATTCAGTAGTTGTTCAGTCTCTGGGGCTGAACGTCTCAGCTGGCCTTCAGTATACACCGGAATCCCACAGAAGTAGGCTCTAATGCCAGTGAAGGAATGGACTGGCCAGTGAGAATGAGAGCAACCAGGCAAAGAGAATGCAAGCTTCCTTCTATCATGTCCTTTGTACAGGCTACCAGCACACGGTGTGATCCGGAGACAAGGTGGATCTTCCCAGATCAAAAGATGTGGTTTAAAGATGGGTCTTCTCACTTCAAATGATTTAATTAAGAAAAAACTCCCTCAGAGATGCACCCAGCTCTTAATTTTAATTCCAGATGTACTCAAGTTGACACACAAGAATGGTCATCACGTCCCTCACAGTGAGAGTCCTGTCTCAAGGAAAACCACGCAGGACAGAATTGGAATATTTATCTCTAACCACTTAGCGGCAGAGCCCACTCAGCTGGCCTATTTCACATGACCACACCAGCAACATTAGCAGCTGCCACCAACAACACGATGATCGAGCACTATCAGAAACTGTTTTCCAGTCAGTTAGGATAGACCATCAAATTATTGTGTTCTGAGACATAATCTCATTGAGTTGTTGAAGCTGGTCTCCAGCTGCAGAGCTCAAAGAAATTTGCCTACCCTCGCTTCGTGAGTAACTACACACCTGTACCTCCATGCCTGGCATCTCTCTCTTGCTGTGCTACAGCCTCAGTGAACTCCATGTATGTGGGTAGACACAGTCTGCCACCGGTCTCACATACGAATAAAGTCAAAGAAACATGAACCGTCCTCAATCTGTGAGCCTTACTTGGGTCCTGCTTCAAGTTCAAACATTACTGAGACAACTGAAAATTAGGATGCTGAATATTTAATACTTTTAAAGAATGGCTCTTGAAAGTTCAAAAATAATTATGTTTTATGAATCTCTTTTTAAAGATTCATATTGAAATATTTAAAGATAAAAGGATACATCTGGAATTTGTTTCAAAATATCATGAGTAGGGCTGGGACTTTGGGTTAGAGACAGAATGCTTGGCAAACATGACTGAAGCTTTGGTTTTGACCCCCAGCTCTGCAAAGATAAAAAATAAACAGGGGCTGGCCATTGGTGGCACACACCTTTAATCCCAGCACTTGGGAGGCGGAGGCAGGCTCATCTCTGTGAGTTCGAGGCCAGCCTGGTCTGCAGAATTGAGTTCTAGGACAGCCAGGACTACACAGAAAAACCCTGTCTCAAAAGACCAATAAAATAAAAATAAATAAATAAAAATGAACAGGGAATGCAAGGTTTCTGACAGCTAGCCACAGGCTAATAGACACAGTGGTTCGTTATGCTCCATACCAACTATGGTTTATGTTTTAAATGTTCTATCATAAAAATGTGAGCACACATTTATGTGTAGTGAAAAATTTGGAATAAGTGCTTGATGTGTGTGCATATGTCTGTTGGTGTGTATGTATAAATACCCATTAAAAGAAAAAAAAAAACCTTGAGTGTGGTGGCTCACACCTGTAACTATATTACTCAGGAGGCTGAGGCAAGAGGATTCCAGTGAGGTCCAGGCCATCCTAGATTACAGAATGATAACTTTTAAAAAAACTTTTCAAGACAGGGTTTCTCCGTACAGCCCTGGCTGTCCTGGAACTCACAGGACACCAAGCTGGCCTTGAACTCACAGAGACTTGACTGCCTCTGCCTCCCAGTACTACGGTAAAAGCATGAGCCACCACTATCTAGCCTCGAGAACTTTTTTTGCTTTGTTTTGTTTTGTTTTTTTGAGACAGGGTTTCTCTGTGTGTAGCTCTGGCTGTCCTGGAATTCTTTGTAGACCAGGCTGGTCTCAAACTCACTGAGATCCATCTGCCTCTGTTTCCCAAATGCTGGGATTAAAGGTGTGCGCCACCACCATTGCCTGGCAACCCTGTACTTTTTAAATATAACAGGGCACAGCGGATCCCGCAGTATTTAGTCAGATTTAATTTTCAGATGTACAGATGACAATTTATGAAGATACAGTTCTCGAGTAAAGTCCAGGGCTTAGAGACTTTGCCATTTGGTACAATGGGATCATCTCAGATTAGCCACCTGAGAGTAAACAGTTAACTTCTCCTCTTCTTACATAACACAAAAAAACAACAGATCCATTTGGCACCACGTTTCTCCTCCAAAGTCACCTCTGCACAGAAATCCCACACCTCAGATTTCAACCAGATATCCTGCAGATGGCGGAAGGCTTCTGAGCAGAGACTTCCTGCATTTTACCACCTTGTTGGCTGCGGACAGCTTGGGAGAATCCTTCCTTCGGACCTCAGCGGGAATGCCTCTCTTTCCTCTTAACCATCTGATACCCAGGGAGGGCAAGGAGTTATCAAGTTGGATCACATTCAGACAAAAAGGCAAGGACAGGAGAGGCAATGAAAGAAGGGAGTTAATGGATATTTTTAGTGTAGTGCCCGTCGATAGTAGACCACAATGCTAGTCACTTGATGAGACCATTAAGATCAAGCCTTCTAAGACCAATAAAAAATGCAAAACCGAGGAGTCTCACAAAACAAGCATATTTAATTATCATACATACCAAATGTTTTTATACTTAGATAACTGGATAACTATTTTGAAATTATTTTGAAATAAAGATAGCATATTCATCTCATTTTCCCTCTGCTTTTTGCTTATCATTTTCTCCTAAAAATCATTATATGAAATATGGTATGAACTATATAGACAGGTGGCTACAAGAATATTGTTTGCATGTGGACTTGAAAAAAAAAAGCCAGAGGCAGATGTAGCCATGCACCTGAGAGTGAAACTTTCTGGCTAACAGGTATCTAGGGACAGATGATGTTGGTGAGGCTGCTCCTCCTGTCTGAGTCTCCATGGCTTGTTCTATTCCTCACATAAATTCCATCTACACTTAGATCGATATAATCGCAACCATCTAATAACAAACACAATAACCCCATGAAATCATTGTTTTAGACAAAAGTTAGACTTGGTCATTAAGAGCAAGTACTGTTTTTTCAGATGACCAGAGTTCAGTTCCCAGCATCCACATCAGGCGGCTCACAACCACTTGTAATTCAAGCTCCAGGAGATCCAGCTCCCTCCTCTGGCCAGCTTGGGCAAATGCACTAACCTGGACAAACCCATGCATATACATGGAACTAAAAATAAAATCTTTTTTTTTTTTTACAATTAGAAAACAGGCTAAGGGACTGGAAATCCAGGTCAGAGATGAGATACTTGCTTACCACAAGCTTGCCCACCATCACAAACAATAAAAAAAAAAAAAAGATTAAATTCTTGTTGAGTGTCTCCTAAAAATCTAGTTATTCTAAGTATGACACGATCAGTTCCAAGCTGTGAGCAATGACAACTGACAAGGTCTGCCACTGTTCTTAGTGTCTAGGACCCAGCCTGAGCTGGACAGTCTATCAAGTCTGTTGTATGACTGATCTCTACCTGGGGCTCCCCCACCCCTCCGAGGATGGACACCATGTTGACTGGTGTGGAGATGGGAGTCTGCAGACAGACCCCAGCATCAGCATCACTGAGGAGACAACCGCTCCCCTTCAGCCTGCACCTTAATAAAATTAAAGGAAGCCCAGGCATCTTTAAGTCTGGGAGAAGACAACATTTTTGAGTTGGTGACAAACTATAAGTCAACCCAAGAAAGTTGAATTTTGACATCTTCCCAGCAAGGGTCACTTGTTCCAACTCAGTGGGCTCAACATTTGGAATTAAAAACCTCAACTTCAGCAAAGTACAGGTTTGGAATACTGGGAACTCTAATTAGACATGCATCCCAAACTGCCAGGAGAGCCCAGTCTATTCATTTACTCTTGCCTTTATGAAAAACTATTTGCTTGGAATGCAGTCTCTTTAAAGCAATTTACTTTCATGTTTAAAGAATGGAATATGCTAGAAAATAATTTTCCAAGTTTTACTGACGGAGTGATAAAATGGAAAAAATGTGTTTATAAGAACACAGCTCCTTTGCAATTAAAAATAATGTATTTAAATACTAAACGCAATGGAATATTTAAGCCTAATTTCCCAAATGGATCCCCGTTCCTGGCTACTAACATCACAGTGGTATCCTATGGAGCACCTACTGTGCATCCCATAGCCAAGCAACGCTGTGAGGTTACAGGAGAGTTCTAACAGGAGGATCTGTGCAGAAACAAAGACAGATCAAGTGCCACTTTGAAAGCAGACTTAAATGGGAGGGTATTACAAAGTAACAGGAATAACCAAAATAAAGCACGAGAAAACTCTCTCGCCACCAGCCGAACCAATGTTTCCAGGGACTGGAAGCCAAGAAGACAGATATCCACTAAAGGCTAAGACACTGTTTGAATCTACGAGGTCACCACACTTGACAACAGGAGACAAGCGGACCCCAAGCCCCGCCCCCCGAAGGAAAGAATGCAGATCTTTAGCAGCTCCACCGCCCACCGTGGACCGCCAACAGCAGCCTGCAGCCCATTTCAAAATTACCAAATCTCCAAAAATTACAGGAGCTGGGTAGCTTACAATCACAATTGCTTTGATCACATAGGTCAAGCCTGCATTAGCATAAGTGGTAATTATCGGGGGAGGGGTCATCTACATTCATTTAATAGCCCATTCTCTCTCAGTCAGCTCTGCCGCAGAGCCAGCCCAACTCAATTAGGAGGCCC
Organism: Microtus ochrogaster; assembly: GCF_000317375.1. Taxonomy (NCBI): domain Eukaryota; kingdom Metazoa; phylum Chordata; class Mammalia; order Rodentia; family Cricetidae; genus Microtus; species Microtus ochrogaster. The sequence continues at coordinate 7,893,410 of NW_004949102.1, read as the reverse complement.
AAGAATATTGGATTGAACTATTTTTCAGTGTAAGAAGGTTGGGATAATTTAAGCAATTATGTGCTCTATTCCTCCTCTGCTAATTTACAAGGTATTCAATGTAACTAGTTTTATTCAAACCTTTACACTTTATCCTCTTCTTTCTAGAAAGAATTTAAGTTGTATCTCAGAAGGCTTGGTGTCCGGTTTCTAGCATTTTGCAGGCCGTATCTCCCACTGCCCAGACTGCAACCCCATAGACCAGGCAAGAGGCTGACCTCTCACTGCTGTTAAATGTTCAGGACACTTAAACTAGAGAAGAAGGTCTGCACCACTTTGGTGGATGTGTTAAAGCACAGCCTAGATGTCACCATGATGTTCCCAAACACCACAGATACAAGATCTCTATTACCCTGTTTGTACCTGCGTGACCCTTTCTCCACATTTGGATGTAACATCTGCCAAGGAACAAGGTCATGTGAAAAAAATACTAAACTTGGACTCAGATTCCAGTTTTGTGGGCTCCAGTTCTTGACTGTGTGTGTGTGTGTGCACATGCGCGCACCTGCGCTGCTGAAGACAATTTAGTGCAGCAAGCGTGTCTGCTAATGTCCACTGCACAGACATGAGCAGGTTATCCACCTGGAAGCTTTGTTACTCTAGGAAAGTTATTTCAGGCTCATGCCCCAGTGTTCTCGTCCGGGAAAAGTCACAGCACTTGTAACGTTGTATCATGAAGACCGGGAAAAGTCACAGCACTTGTAACGTTGTATCATGAAGATGGACTTACCTGTCCACTTCTACACCACCCAACCTCCACACTATTAACAGCTTCCCCTCCAGACCCCCTCTGTCTCCCCAAACACACGGGATGTGCCTGGCCCAGGACAGATACTCAACAAACACTTATTTAAACGCCTAAAATAATTGAGCAAGGGATCATCACATCTGCCTCCTGCCATCAGAAGACTACCCGGATAGCTCGTTTCCCTTCCTATGAAACACACTGATAAACCGTTTCAGATGCTTGCATTCCTTTCTTCTTTTCTGATAATAAAGAACAATTAAAAAAAGAAAGAATAATAAAGAATAATGATTTCATGGAGTGCCTACCAAAGCCAGGGAATCTGTGGTTGTTCACTGCATGACTCAGCAGATCTAACTCCTGATCAATCCCTAAGGTGCTGAGATGCACACGCTTATAACTTCTTCACTGGCGCTCAATCTGACATTAAGATTGCCCAGAAGAAATTTAATCTCTTCAGCCTAGGACGCCCTCTCAAAGTTCAGAATCTAGAAGATGGTCATCTGTGCTGCCCGTTACACCCACCCACGTGCTCCCGCGTGACCTTGGATTCTTTCTGTATTTCTGAATAACGCTGTTGACCAGAACCTTTATTATCCTTTTGTTTTCTTCTCAGATGATCTTCTCTGTCTGTCAATATCTCTGTCTGAGCCCAGAATTCATCAAACAGAGCCAATGTGGTCTGATCCCCAGCGAGCACTCGAGAGCCAGCTCCGCTCTCAAAGGCTCGATTGCTATTTAATACAGGAGATTGGTTTTTTTCCGAAAGGGACATCACATGGTGTTGACTCACCATCTACAATCAACAGGAGGCTCTAAATCTTCCTGACGTGTGTGCCGGCAAGTCATCGCGCGCCCACTCTGTACCTGTTTAATTGGATTCCGGGATCTTTGAGGACTTGCTATTTGTACCCATTAACTTCATATTGCCAGATGATTCACTCCTGCAATCCGTCAGCACTGGGGTAGGGGGGATCCTGACTGTGTCCATTGTTACTAACCCTCTCCTTGTATGCCATCTGTCAAGTTGCTTAGCATGCCATCAACGTTATCGTCTTAGTCATCGGTAAAAAAAAGTGTCAAGGGGACAGGGTTTATACCAGGCCTGTATTAGATCTCCCAGAAACCTCTGCACATATCGGTACCTTAAAAACAAAACAAAGCAAAAAAAAAATAAGGAAACAAGAAACAAGAATCTTTAAAGATATCATTCAATCAGTAGTTCGTGGCAAGTGTCTTCCATATACTGCTTCAAGCACCGAGCAAGCAGTGCTAAACAAGACAAACCCTCTACCCCCCTGAAGCGTACATTCTAGAGGTTCGTGTGGCAGTTAATCTTCGGTCACCTTGACTGGATTTAGAATCACCATGGAAACACACCTCTGGGTGCATCTTATGATGGTGTTTCCAGAGAGGTTAGCTGAGCTGGGAAGAGGTACTCTGAATTGAGATGGCACCATTCCATGGGATGGGATCCTGAACTGAATAAAAAGGAGAAATGCCTGAGCGCCAGCCTTCATCCCTGTCCCGTGACTGGGGACATAATGTGACCAGTTAATTGCCTCACAGTCCCACTGCCTTGCCATCCCTGCTGTGATGGGCCGTGTCCCTTCTGGTCACAGCAAAGAGAAAATTACTCTAGACATATTGGCAATTTTTTAAAAAGGAAGACAGGTAAATAACACTTAAATGTTAAACAAATGCAAGTAAGAGACCAGGAAAGCTTGGAATTGAGGACAGAGGAGAAGGCTGGGTATGGAAGCCATATGTCTAGTGCACAGTTGTCTGGAACACTCTTCTCCTGTCCCAAATTTTTAGCACACATTTGACCCAAAGGTGCTCCACCATGGGCAGCAAGTCTTTCTGATTTCTCAAAATTCCTTTCTTTATGAGGAATGATATATATATATATATATATATATATATATATATATATATATATATAT